>NC_036176.2:0-340513 GCF_900002385.2 Plasmodium yoelii | reverse complement strand
GCCTTCTATTATTCCGAATATAAATCAAGGAGATGAAAAAATAAGATCGAATCTGAGTGTTCATTCTATGGGTAGTAATAAAATAAATAATAATGATATTTATTTGTATCCTAACATTTTAAATAATAACCAAGCTGGAACTGATATATATAACAAAATTAATTATGATGCCTTAAATAATAATTATATAAAAGAAGGACAAAATAATCAATTTATTGACAATTCATTATATTATCCAAATATAAATAATTGCTTATTAAATATGTCTGACAATAATCAAAAGAAAATTATTAATGGAAAAAGAGGGAGCCTCATTAATACCTCTTCTCTCAATTTTCCTCAAAATAGCATAGTCAATACAAACATAGCCAATACAAACATAAACACTGCTAACATCGCCAACATCGCCAACATCGCTAATAACAATCGAAACGTAATAAATTGCATAAATAACAGTCTTATTAATAAAAACACACAATATGTTGGAAATGGTCCTGAAATAAATAAAGACACTTCGAGAGGATATATAAATGATCCAACAATGGAAATGAATATGAAATATATTAGAAATGTAAAAGAAAATATATTTCCTAATTTAGTTAGAACATATCCCGAAGGAAATATAAATATAATGGCATTTGATAATAAAAAAAAACAAAATAATAATTTAACAGAAAATTTATATACATGCAATATAGTGAATAACAATACATATAAAGGAACCAACTTAAATAGTGACCCACGATATAATAATATATATAATACAAATTATATGGAAAATATATATAATAATAACAATAATAATAACAATAATAATAATCAATATGGAAAATCTAATATATATAAAATGGGAAATGTAAAAAATGGCAATCCATTAATTTGTGGAAATATTAGTGGTTTTAATAGTCGTGGGAATTTTATAAATTATTATGCAAATAAAGAATGTGAAAATGAGAATCAAATGGTTATAGAAAATAATTCCAATATTATTAATAAATATAACAATTTAAATAAACAAAAAATGTTAAACAAAACAGGTAGCAACAATTATATGGACCATACTAGCTATGACAATAATAATAATAATAATAATAATAATAATAATAATAATAATAGCAATAATAATAATAATAATAATAATAGCAATAGCAATAGCAATAGCAATAGCAATAGCAATAATTTTATTTCGGAAAGTAAAAATGTAAATAATTTTTCTGTGAATATAAACCATGATTATAAAAATAATACAAAATTAAAAAAACATAATCGAAGAGGAAGACCAAGTAGAAATAACATTTTAGTAAACGACGTATCTCAAACATCTCCAATATATAATGGAAAAGAAAATGAGTCACAAATTAATAATAATCATAATGAAATGAAAATATATCATAATTCAAAAAGTCGAAAAAAAAGAGAATCAGCAAATAAAGAATGTTATAGAAACAGTTTTGAAAAAGAAGATGATGATGAAGAAGAAGAAGAAGAAAATGGTGATTCTGGAAATATTAATAAAAAAAGTTATATAAATTCTTCAAAAAAAAAAAAAAAAAATATAAATGATCAAAATTCATATATATCATCAAATGTGTCAATTTCATCTAATTCGTCTTTTTTATCTGATTCATCTTTTTTTACTAATGGAGATAATGAAAATGAAAGAAAACGAAAAAGAAGTGAAAATGAATCACCAAATAATAATTTTTATAATAAAAAAAATAAAGTTATAGAAATTAAAAAAAGAAGACCAACTGTTATAGATTTCCTAAATGAAAAATGGAATAAAAATTCTGAAACACAAAATGTTAGAAGTTATTCAAAAGAATATGAAGAAAATGAACCTCATGAAAATAGTTGTAACACAAATTTAGAGAGTATAGATTCAGAAACAGATATTAATGATAGTGAAATTGAATCATCAGAATGTAGTAGTAATATTATAGAAAATGAAAAAGAAGATAAAACCGAATTTTCTGTAACAGATGAAGAATTGACAGAAAATGATCAACAGCAAAATATATATAACCAAATTAGTCATGTAAAAAAAGAAAAATCTAATAATAGTGACGATGACGATTCGGTAGAAAAAAATGAAACAGAAAATGGGGCGGAAGATGTAACTGACGGAGCGAAATCAAAAGTTAAGGGGAAAAAGGGAAAGGAAACAAATTTAGAGAATTATGATAAAGTAAAGAAAGAAAAATTACTATTTGAAAAAAAAGAAAAATATAAAATTGGCAAAAGTGAAGGGGAAAGAATAAATGACAATCAAAATGACGATAAAAATGGAGATAAAAATGGAGATAAAAATGGAGATAAAAATGGAGATAAAAATGGAGATAAAAATGGAGAAAATGACGAAAAATTTGAAAGCGAATATAATGATAAAACAAATAAAAATATTAAAAGTTTCAGTCAACATCTATGTTGTGATGAATCATCAAATGGAGAAAGTAAAGTAGATGCATCTATGGAATCAGACTCATATTATAGTTCTGAATATTCGTCAGAATATTCTTCAGGAGATGTAACGAGAACAGATAGTTCAAGTCATAATGATAATACATCTAATATAGATGAAAAGATCGAAATGTGTGATAGCCAAATAAATGATTGTCAAAATGATGATTCTGGTATGAATACTAGTAATATTGTAGATGTAGGCAAAAATGAAAATAGAGAAATCACTAATCGTATAAACGAAAAAGTGAACAAATATGCAAAAAGTAATAGTATTAATAAAATTGAAAATATAATTGATCAAAATTTTGTTAATTTAAATAATATTTTTATTCGAATTTGCAGCATAAAAAAAATGATAGAAGAAAACAAAATATGTGATAACACTGAAATGGTAAATGATAGCCATTGCAAAAATGGTCCAAACAAATTTTGCAAAAATGGTCCAAACAAGTTTTGCAAAAATGGTCCAAACAAATTTTGCAAAAATGTAATTGATAGCATAAAATGTTATAAGAATTGTTTAGAAAATGAAGTAGACAATAATTGTTGTTTAGTAAAAGATGATAATTATATTTATACAAATTTAAAAAATATAAAATATATAAATAAAGAATTAATATTAAATAAATTAAAACTAATATTCCTTTATAAAGGAATAAATATATATGAATGTATAATTCTATTTTCTTATTTATTTTATAAAAAATCAAAATATTTAGATTATAACAAAGTATATTTATATAATACTATGAAAAAATTATCTCCATGCTTATGGGAATTGAACAAGAAATGTAATGATATTGAAATGAAAATATTATTTTTTTTTATAAGCAAAATATTTATTTTGCATGATTATTTTATTTTTAGAATTAATATATTTTTTTTTAATTGGTTTATATTACATTTATATAAAATCAAATTAAAGAATATATCTTATTTAGAAGATATAAATATATTAATAAATATCATGTCTGGTTTCTTATCAAATAAAAAATTTTTAAATTATTCTATTTTATTTGTAATAAATATAGTTCTTCACAAAAATTATGGAAAATCATTATATACAGGCTTGAATTATCCCTATCTTTGTGCATTGTATTTACACTTTTTTTCAAAGACAATTTGTTTATCGCGTCAAGTTAGAAAATTTGTTAAGTCGTATGAAAAGGGGCTCAAAAACGGTAGCATTGGCGATGGCATTGCAAACAACGCTGCAAATAACGTTGCAAATAACGTTCCAAATAACGTTCCAAATAACGCTCCAAATAACGTTCCAAATAACGTTCCAAATAACGTTCCAAATAACGCTCCAAATAACGTTCCAAATAACGCTCCAAATAACGTTCCAAATAACGCTCCAAATAACGTTCCAAATAACGCTCCAAATAACGTTCCAAATAACGCTCCAAATAACGTTCCAAACAACGCTGGCGATAACAAACAAATACATTTCAGTTTTATTGAAGATGGGATAGATAATATGAACACAGAAAGGAGTAACAAATTATATGATGTAAGTGTGGATGTTATAAGAAATAAAAGAAAATGTCAAAATATACGAAATATCAATTCCAAAATTCAAGGAACTGAAAAATTATTTTCTCCTAAACAAGATTTAATCATCCTTTATATATTATATATGGCTAATAGTAACTATTGTATATATGTAAATATAATTAGACATATATTTTCAAATATAATAAATTTAAAAATAACTTATAATTTTTCAAAACTAAAAGTAAAGAGTCGATATTTTTATAAAAAAATTATTAGATCTTTAAATCATGCAAAAAAATATTTGAAACAATTAAATAAGAGAAATAAAAGGGGAAGACGAAAAAAATGTGAAGAACAAGATTTAAAAAAAGATGAAAAAATATTAAAAAAAAAAAAAAAAAAAAAAAATGATATAAATTATTCTCAAACAAATCTATATAATTCATATGATAAATTTACAAATGAAAATTATTCTTTTATTTATATATTTATTGGATTATTGATTGAACAAATTTCTTTTAATTTTAATGAAAATATATCTTTATATTTTCAAAATGAAAAAATACAAAATATTTATAAAAATTTATTTTTCCAATTTAAGGGTTATACAGATATTACATTTAAATATATCAAATTTTATTCTATAAATCTTATTAAAAAATATAAAAATATATGGTTACGAAATGTATTTAAAATTGTTAATTTAAAGAATAATGGAACAGGATTAGATGATTATTTTTTGGAAAACCCTTTTGTAGATAATACAAAAATATGTCTTGCTCAACAAAATTGTTTTATAAATTCAAACGATACCAAAATAAACTATGATTTTATGTTAAAAACAGATGATCAATTTAAAAATTTTGGTGATAATTATGATAAAAATAGTGATATTGCATCTTATAGTACACTTACAAAAGATGATGATACAGAATATTTACAACAATATGATGAAAATAATAATTCATCTCTTTTAAAAAAAAAAAAAAAAAAAAAAAAATCATCTCTACTTTCAAATTTTGAAAAAAAAAATAAAAAAATATATTATTTTATGAATAAAAGTTTTGTAAATAGCACTTTTTATATATTGTCTAAATGTTTGAAAACTTTTAAGAGAAGTAACATATTTAGTGTAGTATTCGATTTATTATTTTTA
Organism: Plasmodium yoelii; assembly: GCF_900002385.2. Classification (NCBI taxonomy): domain Eukaryota; phylum Apicomplexa; class Aconoidasida; order Haemosporida; family Plasmodiidae; genus Plasmodium; species Plasmodium yoelii. The sequence goes on along the minus strand of NC_036176.2, from coordinate 335,397 downwards.
AGTTTTATATATCAAATAAAAAAGGAAGAATTATCATCTTTTCTATGTTACACATTTTCAAATGACTATGAATTAAGTGAAATTATTATAACCATATTAATTAGACTTGACACAACTCGGATATATTTACAAAATATTTATTTTTTGAATTATTTTTTGAAGAGAGATAAAATTATGACACGAAATGGATGTAGTATAGACAACAAGTATTACAATTGCATTAACTTGAAAGAGGTCGAGATAAGTTTAGCGGATATATATTCTTTTTATTTTTCTCAGTGCACCAAAGGAAGCAAAATTGAAAAGATAAAAAATGAACTAGGCAAACAAGTAAATTATTTTGATAAGCGATTATACACAAAACCATGTAAATGTATGTTTTTGTCATATTTAATATTTTTTTCTTTAATTTTTAAAAATTTTAAAATGTATTTTATGCATTTCACTAAATTTTCATACACCCTAAAAAAGAAAGAAAAATCTAAAAATGAAATAAAAAATGATGATACAAATATAAAGGAAATCACTTATATAAAAAATGAACAAAATAATAAACCATTTAGTGAAGAAAACAAATATATATATATAATGATAAATAATGGAAAATTTTTAATCGACCCAATAATGTCTTATAATTACATTGATGATAGTTGTTATCATATTATATCTTCTCCATTTGACAATTGGAATATGTATGATTTGTTTACAAATCGGACTAAATATTTTAAGTTGGAAAATTGTGAAATATATGATGAAAATTGTGTGTGTGCAGAAAATGTAAAAATAGCTAGCGATACAGAAAAAAAATATGAAATTATAAAAAAAAAAAATTGGAAAAATAGCTATTTAGAGAATGGTGAGTCAAAGATTGAAAGACTTGGTAAAGAACATGAAGCTATTAATGATTTGAATAAAAATTGGAAAAATATAAAAAATAGAGAATTAAATCTTGAAGAAATAATAATGATTATGTACAAATACGATTTAATTGTGTGTGAACATGTTTTAGTTTCGTACTTTTTAATTGATAAAAAAAAAAAAAAAAATATGATTTGTACAGAAATTTTGAAAAAAAAAAAAAAAAATAATAAAAGCTATATAGAACAGGAACTTACTAATGTAATAATTAATAAACATAACGAAATTGATAATTTATATTTTTTCAAAGAAGATTTGGCTTATCATATTTTACACGAATTGTATAAATACAAATCAGGATATGATAATATAGAAATAGGAAATATACTTTTAAAAATAAATGGAAAAATTTTTAAGGAAAATGTTGAAAATAAAATTGAGTTTAATAAAAAAAAACGTAAAAGGAGAAAAAGAAAACAAGTTATTTCAGAAGGGGAAAATAAAAATGATATAACAAATTGTAATATTGATATGATTGAACGAGATCAACGAGAAATAATATACGAAAAATATTTACATGAAATGAATAATATAATGAAATGGAATAAAAATAATATAGAATATAATAATAAACAAAAAAAAAACATAAATTTAAAGAGACGAAGAAATAAATATACCAATATTATTATAGATATATATCCATTAGTTTTCCTTTCTTTAGTTAAGCTATTAAATGGTGTAATAATTATAAATGATGATGTAAAAAAAAAGTCTTTTGATGTAAAAAATGAGATTTTTCCAGTTAACCTTAGTATATGTATAAATTTTAATAAAAATGAAGAAATTTTTAAAATACATGATACTGAAATAAAAAAATATGACAAAAATGTAGAATCAAAATATCTTTTTATGAAAGCATGTCTGTGTAATGAAGGTATTACAGGAACAAAGATAAACTATCAGAATGTTGTGAATAGAAAAAATAAGCATAGCCAATTTTATAGTGAACTAAATAAAAAGATAGTAGACAGAAATGAAGAAAAAAAAACAATTTACCCAAATGAAATAACTCAACAATATTTAATTTACAAAGAAAAAGGAAAAGGAATGTATCTAAACTTAATTGTTAAACTTTTATATAAAGAAATAAAATCTGACTTTTTTCTTGTTCAAGAATATTTTGATGAAAAAATATACATTTATAGAAGTTTACTAATTATGTTAATTTTGAAATATTTATCTTTTGGTTATGGTTTATTTTATTTAAAAAAAAAATTTCTTTTTTTTTTCATTCAAAGATTATTTAGATTATTATGTTTTCGTTTGATGTGCCTTTTTTTATCAAATATTCATCTAAGCAAATTGACTAGCGAAATAATTATTATTGATGACTCCCTTTTGGTTAGCTCTTATATTTCTCAGTTGAAAAAAAAAAAAAAAAATCAAATAATAAGAGAAGAGGAAAAGGAAATTAAAAAAAATAAAAATAATAAAAATAATAATAATAAAAACAATGACTTTCTGCGAAACAAGTCATATAATATGTATAAAAATTATTCAGAAAACTTTTTTTTCAATTGGAATTTTGTTGACGATGTAAAATATTTAGGAAAGGCCAATGAAGAGGAAGAAGATGAAGAAGATGAAGAAGATGAGGAAGATGAAGAAGATGAAGAAGATGAAGAAGAGGAAGAAGAAGAAGAAGAAGATGACGATTTGGAAAACGATTTAACATATGAGTTGAATAAATTTAATGGACAAAATGAGGAAGAAGAAATAAATTTTGAAGGAAAAGAGATTCGAGAAAAAGATAAGAAAGATTGTAAAAATTATCAAGGATGTAATTATACATGTAATTGTAGATTGAATAAAAATAAAAAGACAAAACATATAATATATAAACCATTTGTAGCATTTGGTAGTTTAATAATGACAAAAAAAGAAGTGTTAAATTTAGGATTGTTAAAAAAAGATGAAATAAAAAAAAAAGAAAAAATATATATAAATAAAAGTATATTGAAAAATAAACAAAAAATAAAAAATGCCAATTTTAATAATGGAATAAATTTAAATATAGAAGAAAATAAAGAAAATATAAATATGTCAATTATATCATTATTAGATTTGATGAATGCATTAAAGAAAAATGGGAATACAAATATGATAATAAATTTTTATTTAAATTTATTAATTGAAAAATTTTTAGAAAAAAAAAAATATATACATATAGATGATAGCTATTTAATAAATAGCTATAATGTAAATTTGGTAAATCCATTAAATATTGAAATTAAGAGATATTTTTATATATATGAAAATAATTCAATAAAAAAAAAAAAAGAATTGATAAGTAATGGTTATAAGTTTTATTCATCTGCTTGTACATTAAATACATTTCAAATTATATTTTTCGAAGTTTTAAAAACATATTTAAGTTTTAATAATAGTAATTATCTCGGGGCATTGATATCAAAAATAGGTCGATTAAATAATATATATAGTGATAAAAATATACATTTTAAAATTAAAATAAATAGATTATTATGTAATAAATTACACACACTAATGTTGGAACAGTTAATGAATATGAAATTGAATAAAATAGTTACAACAAATAAAATATCAGTGTGTAAGTTTTTTTTTATTTCACTATTAGATGAAAATGAGAATCCAAATTTCTTTTTAAATCTTCCATATCAGAATGAACAAAATACATCTATAACATCAAAAGAAATGCAGATATATGATCTTCAAATTAAATGTGATAATTTATCAGTTACACCACAATGGCATCATAAGCATCTAACTTTGAAAGAAGAAAATTATATACCATCTTGTATGAATGTAGAATTAGAGAAAAATCAAAACCATGATTTTAACATGAATAATAAGTTGTATAAAGAAGGTACAGAATGTTATAAAACAAATTTATGTAGGGTTCAAAACGAAAAGGAAATAATAAAAGGTGGTGGGGAATATAAAAGAAAAGAAAATGTGAAAAGAATATGTCTGAGTCGGTATAACAACAATGGTGGTAACAGTGGCGGTGGTAACAGTGGCGGTGGTAATGATAATGCTATTATAAATTCGAATGAAAAAGGAAGAGTTACGAATGTAAGGATTATATATAATAAAATGTATAACATTGATTATAAAGATGAAAGAAATAAGATGCAAATTGTTAAGAACACACATATATATATGAAGGAAAATGATATTAACAAATTAATTGATAGCTTTGAAAAATTAAATAAAACAATATATGAATGTAGTATATATATTTATAAAAATATATTTATTAAAGGAAAACCACAAGATGTAATAAATAAACAAATTTCATCTATTTATTTATGGTTTCAAAATTTTATAAATTTGTTAAATTATGAAAAAGCAGTAATACATCAATTATATAATAAATATCAAGGAACTGGTATTTACATAAAAAAAAATAATATTTTAAATAGTCATATTATAAAAATAAATTCAAATATATTAAATGAAATTGAAGAAATGAAAAAAAATATAGAACCTTACTTACCAATTATAGAAAAAAAATATTTATCATTGAGATTAAAAGAAGATGAAAAGACAAAAAAACGTGATAATCCTATCGAATCAAATTTAAAACAAAATGAAATAGAAGAAGAATATCAAAGAAATTTACCATATAATGAAAAACAAGAAAATTATATTGAAGACTATAATCAAGATTATACTGAATTAGATTCTTTTATTGATTATAATATGGATAAATCATCTGGTATGTTATTACAAGTTAAACAAAAAAATAATATAATTCAAAGTACCAATAAAGAGTTAGAAAATTTTACTAATTCAAGTAATTTAGGGGTTCATAGATTAAATGAATATAAAATTGATGAAGATTGGTTAACATATATCCGATCGCTGATATAGTCTTTAGATATATGGGAAGGAGAAACATAGAGGGATAGTTCAACATATTTAATTATAATATCGAATGGGGGGAAGTGAATTGAAAAAATATGAACCAAATAAAGTTTCGAGGTGTGTTTCCCCTTGCATAATTACAAGCTTGCATAATTATAAGCTTTGCATTTATAAGCTTCACTTTATAAGCTTCACTTTATAAGCTTCACATTCATGAGCTTCACATTTTGATGATATATTTTTCTGATATATTTTTCTGAACAGTGCATGCCCACACAGTAATATTCTTTAAATAAACACTGATACATATTTATATAAATATGTATATATTTTTTTTGTAATAATAAATTAAAAATTTTTTGTGGATTAAATTTTGTGAATGAGCACGTGCATAATATATACATGCTTGATTTAATATATCCATACACTAATAAATATGTACATAAATTTATATACATATGTTTAAATATTAAGAAAATGTGTTTGATATGTACGTGTGTTTTCCGTTTGCTTAATCACACTGTGAATTCATATATTTGTTTATTTTTTTATTTATAACATTTTTTAGTTGCGCATTTTGCGCTTAAATATTAAAAAAACGATAAATAAAATTTATTTTTAAAATGGTACTATCACAATTACTTAAATAAGATTTTTTTCCATTTTATCAAATTTTTATTTTATTACATTTTTTGTATAAGTGGAAATTTATATATTTTGCTAGGAAAACAAAATAATTGTATTATGGTATAATTTAAGAAAAAGGTAGTAAGAGATTAAAAAAATATTCAAAATATTACAAACCTATCATATATAGTTATGACTTTGAAAAGGGTTTGTGAATGGGTATGAGTTGATCGATCATATAACTAGGGGGGATAAAAAAGTTAGTGCTTTTGCTTTTGTGTATTTTGTGCTTTTATTCATTTTTATTCATTTTTATTTACTTATTTTCTCACTGTTTGGTCTTTGATAATATCCCACAAAACGCCGAGCGAACTGATGAAATGAGATATTCGCTATTTTTTGGATTTTTTTTTGTTTTTGTTTTGAATTGTTCGTTACATATAATATGCTATAAGAGAACGAGTAACTTAAACTTAATAACGGGTATTAAGCAAATAAAAAATAAAAATATTAATAAAAGAAATCGGATATATTCTTCAAATGAAAACTTAAAACGATTAAAATATATCAGAGAAGTTACTAATGCAAGTATTCAAGTGTGCAATAATGCATTAAAAGAGTGTAATAATGATATTGATAAAGCTATAGAACTTGTTAGAAAAAATACAAAAAATGTGACCTTTATATCTACAAGTGTTAAAACACAAAAAGAAGGATTGATATGTTCAGAAATTATGGATGATAAAATAGTTTTAATTGAATTATTAACAGATTCAGATTTTGTAGCTCGAAATAATAAATTTGTTTCTTTCCTTAAAAATATATCAAAACTTTGTTTACATAATGAAATTATACCATCAAATATTGATATAAATGATTCAGTAGAAAATTATGATACATCTTTAGTTGCTATTGATAAAATTATGCAATCACCATATACAAATTCTGATGGTGAAATAAATGGAACTGTTTCAGAAGAATTAAATTATTTAAGAAATATATTTCGTGAAGATATTAAAATTGGACGATTTTCAAAATATGTCAAAAAAAATGAAAACGAATTTTTACATTTTTATATTCATAATATAGTTGATGGAAATAATGTTGGCCTATCTGGTGTTATGTTAGTTATAGAAATAGACAATTTAAATGAAAACTTAAAAACAAAAGAAAAAAATATTATTAACTTTGCAAATGATTTATGTATGCATATAATATCAGCAAAACCTGTTAGTGTTTCGATTGATAAAGTAAATAAAAATGTTGTAAAAAAAGAAATGGATATTATTCGAGATTCGTTAAAAGATTTAAATAAACCCGAAAATATTATTACAAATATGATCAATGGAAAAATGAAAAAATTTTACAACACTGTAGTGTTACTCGAGCAGGTAACTTTAATTAGGCTCCCAAAAAAAAATAATAAAATTATTAGCTAGCTGTTTTTTTTTTTTTTTTTTTATTTGGCTAGCTTATTGTGTGTGTATATTTATCATTTTTTTTATCATTTTTTTTATCATTTTTTTTATCATTTTTTTTATCATTTTTTTTATCATTTTTTTTATCATTTTTTTTGTCTATTCATTTTTTATAGGAATATATGCTCGATGATACGAAGCGAAAAGTTTCACAAGTTATTAAAGATGTTTCAAAAAATAATGATTTGACAATAAACGTAAAACATTTTGATAATTTTATAGTCGGGGAAAAAAATATTTTAGTGAAATAAATGCGTTACGCAATTTATTATAACTGCACACAACATTAGGTGTATATATATATATATATATATATATATATATATATATATATATATTCATTTTTATCTGATTTTTTTCGATGTTTTAGTAAAAATTGTTTAGTTTTTTATTAATTTGTTTTATTTTTAAAATGTACACTGAATTTGCTTGGCAAAAGGTATTGCTATATATAAGTAGCATACATGCAATAAGCATAACATTTTCTTAAATCTGTCTTTTATTGTAAAACATCATGTCAAAAATAATTGAATTTATTAATAAATATAAATATTTATATAAACCTTTCCGTTTTTAAGGAAAAAAAAATATGTATATATAATGTCTTCCTTGTTTAAAGACTGAAAAATAAATATACGACATGTTATCATATGGTTAGCCCCCCAATATGAAGCTTGGTAGGGGAAAGTATAAAACACAAAAATATAAACTTTTATTATGTATAAATTTTTACATTATTCCTATTTATAATAAAAAAAATCTATATTTGTAAATATGGAGGGGCAAAGAATAATCGTTAAACAAACATATTTAATTTTGAACAATATATTTCTTATATATTATTTGTGGTATAAACTTGTTCAATTTTTGTGGTATAAAAAATAAATTAATGAAATAATAAATGGATATATAATTTATATAAATATATTTTTATTCTTATTTAATATTTAAAAAAATGTAGAAAATAATTTTTTGAAATTGAAACAATATACATTATTTTCCCTCTTCTCTTTTTTATTTTGTTTTCACTTCAAATCGGAGAGAATAATCATCATATTTATATACCACATAATTTTTATAATTTTATTTTTTTCTGAATAAGCAATAATTTTTTGTAAAAAAAAATAATAAAAAAAAAATTCATATTTTTGGCATATTTAATAATTATATTTTTCTAATAAAACATAAGATATCAATCGTTGTAATTAACGAATAATTATGTTTGAATTTGATGAATAAACCAAGCTTATATATCATAAGCATTATTTAAAAATAACATAAATAATATGGGGTTATTATTTTGAAAAAAAATTCAAATTGGAAAGTATATTTCTGAATAAACGATTATTTGAAAATCTATATGGATAAATTTATTTCATTTTTTAGCTTATTTATTTTTTCAAACAATCCAATTAAGATATAATAAAAACGTTAATATTTTTATCAAAAATTACATTATATTTATGAATGCTTCAATAGAAATTTTGATATATGAATATATAGACAAAAGAAAAAGGAGGTATTATTGATATATCTACATTTTTCTTTTTCATATTTGTTTCCTTGAGTGATGAAAATGAATAATTTTACTAATACACAAAATAATGAGTGAACAAATATTTTTTGATAACTTCCCTTTAACCTTTTTGAATGAGGAAATAAATAATGAAGAATATGAAGATATTAATGAAAAAAATTATCGAGAAAAAATAAAAAAAATAATTGAAGAATTAAAACTATTAAAAATTGAAATAAGTGAAAAACATGGGATCAGAATCACATTGGAAGAAAAATTATCAATGTTAGAAAACGAAGAAAAAATGAAAGAAAATAATATGAAATATATTATGAATTTTAATGAAAATAATATATATGAAAGAGAAATAATAAACTATAGAAATAGTTTAGAGACTATAAAAAAGCAAATAAAAAATAGTAACTGTAAAATTAAGTTATTACTAGAAAAGGAATTCAAAGTTCGAAAAAAACTTCAAACACGATATATGAATTTGTATGATTTATTAAATAACCGTATTCAGTATATAATCAACGATTATTTGAAACATAGAAAATGTGCGTGTGCAATATATGGATATAAGCAGGAAAACAAAGGCAACCTTTGACTATTTTACAAAAATTATGAACAAAATTAATAAGCCATAAAACAAATATCGATGCCGACCTGAATACGACATAGTGAACAACCCGCACATTCTATAAAAACAATTCTATAAAAATAATTCTATAAAAACAATTCTATAAAAATAATTTTATTTTTTACTTTCATTTTTTGCCTTAATTTTTACTTCCATTTTTACTTTAATTTTTTTGTTAAGAATAAGCTATTTGTAATTTTTTTATTTTTTTTATTTTTTTATTTTTTTTTATTTTATTTTTTCATTAGTTTTATACCCTTAATTAGTATTTCGTACAGCCAATTTTTATCCAACGTTTTGTCTTATGAAATGCATAATTTTTTAATTAACTTTACAACTTGTTTTTTTTTGTTTTAATCATGCATGTCAAACAGTTTTGATTACACACACAAATTAAAAATAAAACTGAAACAAAATCATGCAAAATAATAAAGCATATACATATATATATGAATGAATTTTAGACGGAATAGTAGAGAATTGCATGAAGAAAATAACTTATATACAAAAGCAAAGTATATAGAGAATTTTATTTTTTAAAAAAGACATATTTCAACATTTTGTATATTTTTTTTAACAAATAAAAAACATATTTATGTTCACATAAGAATAAAATAAAATAATGTGAAAAAAGAAATTTTAAAAAATATATTTTTTTTTTTATAATTTTTTTGGATAAATAGGAATAATTTTTTAAGACATAAAATAAAGTGAAATTATTTTTTTTCATAATTTTAAAAAAAATATATATATCTCTATAAATTTTGTAAAATAAAGGAAAAGATTTTTTTAAATCAAATTTATAATTATTTATTTCGTTATATGTAATAACCAAATTATTTAGTATACTATTTCGAGTTGTATAACTAAATTGGTTATTTTCGAAAATGTTTTTTTTCACACATTTTATCATGTTATTATATTTTCCAATACTACAATTATTTATATTATTGAAATTTATATTATTCATATTATTGAAATTTATATTATTCATATTATTGAAATTTATATTATTTATTTCATTGTTATTGTAAAACGATATACTATTTTCAGTAATGTCATATTTTTTAAACATTCTATATATATGTAATGAATGTTCATAAATTAAATTGATTATAGATTTAAAAAATATTGAATAATAACCTTTTGTTTGGCTAGTTATGTTTTGCCTAAATTTTTGTTCATATTTTTTTTGCTCACTTTTTTTTTTTTCCATTTTTTTATAAGCATTTAAAATTGTTGTACTAATGTCCGTGTGTAAATTATACATATCAACGGACGAAATATAAAAATGGGTAGTTATCCATTTTTTTTTTTTTTTTTTTTTTTTTTTTCCTTGGTAAAAATAAAATGGCTTGTCGCCACTTAAATAAAATTTAAATATTTTATTGATTTGTTTTATAATAGTATGTGTTTTATTTTGTCTTTTTTTACCTTCAAAATTTGCCCTAAAATTTGTGTAATATTTTTTGAAAAACTTTAGTTGATTATTATAATGAATGTCTAATTTGAAAAAAAAATTGAAAATTATTTTATCCAAGTTTTTATTTTTTTTTATCTCATTTTTGGCTTGTTGATAAGAAAAATATGTGTGTGGTTCTTCATTTATATTTGTGTAATTTTTTTTTCCCCAAAATAATAGTGGCAAAATTAAATTATAAAATAATTCAAGAAATACCAAATTACAATTACGCATGCAATATAAAACGCTTCTTAATCCATTAGCATAAAAATGTAAATACCACAATTCTCCATAATAAGCACTTAATAATTGAATAATATTTTTTGAGAAATTTTTGTAATTTTTTAAAAACAAGCTTATTTTTTTAAACAAAAAAAGGGATGTCGAAATTATGATATCTTTTTTTATATTGTCGCCATTTTTGATTAAATAAAAGTCGAAATAAATATTTTTTACATGTATATATTCTGGACTTTTATTTGCACACGTGTGTGTATTTTCTCTTTGATCTTTCTTAAATAAAAGAGCGTTTTTTAATTTTTCAGTGTTGTGGGAAAATTTATTTCTACAATTAATACAAAAAGAAAAATAAAAAAGGTCAGCAATATTATAGTTTTGAATGAGTGGGTTGTCTTTTTTATCAACACTGGAAGAAAATGATAACAAATGAGTATCGTAGGGTTTGAATTTTTTTTTTATTTTTGTGTCTTGATAACTAATACTTTCAGTATTTGCATAATTTGTACGATTTGTATAATTTGCATAATTTGTACGATTTGTACAATCTTTATAGCCATTTATATGGTTGCTTATTTTTTTTGTGCAATACAAACATTCTTTCTGAACAATAGGAAAGCTACAATTATATACGAAGACATTTTTTCGTATTATCACAAAAAAAATTTTTCTTAAATAAGCAATAATATCTTGATATAAATTTTTTATGCAAAATAAAAGATAGGAATTATGAATTGCATAATAATAAATATTTTTGTACAAAATATTTTTATAATTTTGGGGGATTATTTTATTTTTTAAAAGCATAGTTTCCTTAGAGGGAAAAAAATAAAAGCTGTTGTAAAAAATAAAAATGTGTGAAGCTGCCATATAATTATATGTTTTTTTCTCCAAAATTTTAAAAAACAAATTAAAATTTTTCTTTATATATTTAAAATTTTTTTTATTAAAATAAGTAAGTGTATTTTTTTCGCTCTTTTTATTTTTACACTTTTTTTCAATTATATGTTTACGGTTGTGAGAAGACTGTTTATAGAATAGTAATGATTTAATAATTGGTTTTCCTTTTATGTATGTTTTTTGTTTTTTCCATATTCCTTTTTGTATTCTTTGGTAATTATTAATGTTGTCAAACGAATCATTTTGAAAACTTTCAATTTCAGAATATTTTTTCACGATGCCCTTTTTAATGTCTTTTTTTACATTATTTGTGCATATAAAATATTGAGGTAAGAAAATGTCCATATCATTTTGTTTCCATTCATAGATGTAAGTAAGATATATATATTTCTTTATACATTTTTGTATGTATATATAAAAAAGCATATTTTTCACATTCCATAAATATTGATTACTGGGATCGATTTCTATTAATTGATTTATAAAATAATTTATTTTATCATGAAGTTTTGAATCCCCACTTTTTAAAAGAATTATAATAAATAAAAAGTATAAGTTATAATAATTGTTATTGAGTATGAGGCATATATATGCACATGTTATTGTAAAGAGAATATATTTTTCATTTTTGTCTTTAGTATTATTGTTAGCATATTTATTTATATCTTTTATTTTATATTTATACAACAATCTATAAAAGTTTGTTTCAGAATGTTCACTGCACATTTGAAAGGACAAAGGTTTTATATTTTTATATTTATTTATCGATTTTAATATTTTAAAATATTGTGAAAAAATTGGAATATTGGTTATATTTATTTGTTCAGAATTATGATAAACAAACTTAAAATAAAAGAGAGTTAAATACTTTTTAAAAAATATAGGACAATCAATAATTTTTCTTGAAACTGTCTTAATAAATTTGTCCTTATGAAATATTTTTAGCAATAAAATTTTAAATATTATATTTGATTTTTTTATATTTTTTATGTAACTTATTAATGGAATATAATTACTAAATAAGGAGTTCTCCTTTTTTATTCTGATAAAACTTAAAGGGTCATTATTCTCTTTTGTAAATACTAAATGAGGTTTTTCATATATTTTATAATTTATTCTTTTTAAATAATCTAAGCATATTTTACTTAAAAATAATAAAGACTTTTTACATAAAACAATAATTTTTTTTTTTTTTTTTTTTTTTTCTCCACACACATGATCACATTTTATTTGTTCTTTTCCATTTTCAACAATATTTGTGTTATATTGGTCGTCAAATATGTATACATGATGTAAATGATTGTCTACTAACTTATTTATAGAACTATATTTTATATTTTGAAAATATCCATTATTAATATATTCATAAAAAGTTTCTCCTTCATCAGAAACTGAGATATTTTGTTTTTGACTTTTTTTTATAATTATGTATTTTTTGTCTTGTTTTTTTTCATTAGCCTTTTTCGTAAACAATAAAAGAAACAAAAATAAAAACAATGGTTTGTCTTTTGTTTTGATAATTTTATTTTCGAAATGTAACAATGCTATGATATATGTCCCAAATACATGAAAAAAATCATTGATTTGTTTATCAGTTTTTTTTTCAAATTTCTTTTCACTCTTATTTTCTGACATGTAATAATAATGAAGTATTTTCAAAAGGTTAACATTCCATTTGGCTAGATACCTAGCTATTTTTTTTTTTTTTTTTTTTATTTCACAATATTTTTGAAAATTAGTTTTATTATTTTTGTTAGTTGTTTCCCCTAATATAATACGTGAGAAAAATGTCACTAAATGCTTGTTTTCATAATCTACAATAAAATCAAAATTTATCAAGTTTGAAAAAATCAAATTATTTAAACTTAATTCGTTACAAGAACATATCTCAATGTTATAATTATTTGAATGAGTAAAGAAAAATGTTTTAATATATCTCTTAAAAATGTAATAAATTAGAATATTTTCGAAAACGGAATAATATTTTCCCTTATCCAACATCAAGTGTAGGTATCTTTCAAAGTCTATCATGGTTTTGTATGCATATTATTTAAGGGTGTGTTAAGGTTGCTTTTCTATAAGTATTTGCATATGTATATTAGTTTAGCTATTATTGTCCTTATAAAAATATGTATGTATATTATTAAATATACATACGAGGTTGGAGAAATGGAAAATTATAGAGATGGAATAAAACTATTCCATAGGAGTTATTTCCAAAAAAATTATTTTTAGCCAACATTTGCAAGGAGACTATTCAATTAAAAAAATCATAAAAAATAAATAAATAAAATAAAGTAAAATATATTAATAAAAATTTCGGCTTAAGTGCAGAAAAAACGGGAATGTAATGAGACGATCCCCAAGGAGAGTTTAAAAATTAAAAAATGCTTATTGTTAGAATAAATTTTAATTAATCTTAATTTTAATTAATTTTAATTAATTTTAATTAATTTCAATTAATTTATATATTTTCTTTTGTTTACAAAATTAACAACAATAAAAAAAAAGATGAATTGAAGGTGTTTGAAAGAATATATTGCCACATTCCATTCCTATACTTATCACAATTATATAAACCACTATTGAAAATGCATATATATAAAATAGAAAAATAATTCAATATAAAACATAAAAATATAGTCTCAACAAATTACATACATATGTAAGTATTATTTAAATGTGTAATATATGAAAATAATGAATGTGGTATATAAATTAAGGACCAAACCAAATATTAAATAACACATACAAAAAATATATCTATAAATATTTGACTTGAATTACCTCCGTTGTTTATATTCGTTATAATAAATATTTTTTAGTATTAAAATAATACTACTAAACTTGTAATTTTTTTTGATTATTTATATTATTGTAAAAAAAAAAAAGAAGAAATGTAACCAAATTGAAAAAAATAAAAAGAAACAAACCAAAACCTTAGGAAGAAATATTTGATATATTCATAAAAGAATTAAACTGTTGAGAAATTTGTTTATTTTTTTGACCAACTAAATTTAAAATCTTCATTAGCTTTTCAATTTCTCTTCCAATCTGTACACATTTATTCTCATTTTTATTTGTTTTTTATAGTATAAAAAGTATATAATATTTTTTTACTATGTTTCATATATATTTAAATGTCTAAAAACTTATTTTATGCAATCATATACACAAAAAGGGAAGATGGAATATACTAACCTGTAGTCCCTGATATATTTGTTTTAATAACATGCATTTACAAACCTCGTCATTTTTACAATACCTCTTTATTTCTCTCTCTTTCTCGCTCTCTTTCTCTCTCTATATATATATAATATATATATATATATATCTGAATAGCCGTTTTAATATAAACAATATATTATAAATTGTAGATTATATCCGTTGGTACAAATCTTGCAAGCTTTGTCCTCATGTTGTAAAAAATAGCTAATTTCATAAACCAATTTATTATGACTGTTCATAAAAAAAAAAAAATATATTTAGCTAGATTAATAACTTGGATGTTTGCAAGCTTTACCAAATGGAAAATAACTATAATTTTTATTTAAATAATTATATCATAAATTATTCTTTACATGTATAGAAATGCATATACACAAATTAGTGAGTAAATATGAGCACACTTTTACTTTGTCCAGCCATTATGCCCTTATTTTTAGCATATACATATATGTATGTATATATATTTATTTATATTTGTGTGTATATTCCCCTACGTAACAAATATGCAAGATGGTTATATTTTGTATAATGTTAAAATGGGGCTATTTGTACATAAAAGTTGTTCTATCAAATAATGTACTGCCCTTAAAAGCTAAAAATAATTATATATTTTTTTAATTTGAGTTTTTTTTAAATTATAATCATTTTTCACCATAGACAAATGAAAAAATGGTGAAAGCATGCATATATATGTATGAACATTTTTTAAAATATAAAAAATGATTATAATCAGCGATATTATATATATTTGTTGCTATATATATTAGCCTATATATATATGTGTGCATATATATTTCTTTTCCACCCTCAAGTTGAGTAAAAATAATTAACAAGCATAAAATTGTTGGGTAATGTGTTATGCATGCATATATTTGTTATTTGTTTGTAATTAAAATAAAAAAGGTACCAAATATTATGTACATATTTTTATATTGACATGCATATGGGTTGGTTGTAATTGAGGAATATAAGGTTGTACCATGGAAAATGTAAATGATATAATAATTTGCATGCAGTTTTTTTATCAATGAAGAGAAGATAAGGGCTTGTTATAAGATATAATATAATTCTGCATGCAGCTTTTTTATTTCTATATCATGAGCTTATTGAAATATGTTCTGCATTAATAATATATCAACTTATTTATATATATAAAGCTATAAATCATTATATTTTCATTCCAAAATATGTTTTAAATTAAATTAAAAATAATTAATATGCAATTAAAAAATATATAACACATTTATATAATATTTTATTTATTTTATTTTTTCTACAATTATATATATATGTAAGCATATTTGGTTTTATATATTATATTCTGTACTTTTTCAATTATATATTTTCCTTTTTTCGTTTTAAAATATATATTTATAACCCCAAATAACGTTTAATATATGTGAACAAATTGTCGTAATATATATCTTAGTTTATTTTTTTTGATAACCCTCACATAAGACAATCCTTATAAAAAGAATTAAAAAAAAAACATTAACACAAAACAAAACTTATATATACACACACATATTTAAAATGAAGAAGTGTACCATTTTAGTTGTAGCGTCACTTTTATTAGTTGATTCTCTACTTCCAGGATATGGACAAAATAAAAGTGTCCAAGCCCAAAGAAACTTAAACGAGCTATGTTACAATGAAGAAAATGATAATAAATTGTATCACGTCCTTAACTCGAAGAATGGAAAAATATACAATCGAAATATAGTCAACAGATTACTTGGCGATGCTCTCAACGGAAAACCAGAAGAAAAAAAAGATGATCCCCCAAAAGATGGCAACAAAGATGATCTTCCAAAAGAAGAAAAAAAAGATGATCTTCCAAAAGAAGAAAAAAAAGATGATCCCCCAAAAGATCCTAAAAAAGATGATCCACCAAAAGAGGCTCAAAATAAATTGAATCAACCAGTAGTGGCAGATGAAAATGTAGATCAAGGGCCAGGAGCACCACAAGGGCCAGGAGCACCACAAGGGCCAGGAGCACCACAGGGGCCAGGAGCACCACAGGGGCCAGGAGCACCACAAGGGCCAGGAGCACCACAAGGACCAGGAGCACCACAAGGGCCAGGAGCACCACAAGGGCCAGGAGCACCACAAGGGCCAGGAGCACCACAGGGGCCAGGAGCACCACAAGGGCCAGGAGCACCACAAGGACCAGGAGCACCACAGGGTCCAGGAGCACCACAAGGACCAGGAGCACCACAAGGACCAGGAGCACCACAAGGTCCAGGAGCACCACAGGGTCCAGGAGCACCACAGGGTCCAGGAGCACCACAAGGACCAGGAGCACCACAGGGGCCAGGAGCACCACAAGGACCAGGAGCACCACAAGGACCAGGAGCACCACAGGGGCCAGGAGCACCACAAGGGCCAGGAGCACCACAAGAACCACCCCAACAACCACCCCAACAACCACCACAACAGCCACCACAACAGCCACCACAACAGCCACCACAACAGCCACCACAACAACCACGCCCACAGCCAGATGGTAATAACAACAATAACAATAATAATGGTAATAATAATGAAGATTCTTATGTCCCAAGCGCGGAACAAATACTAGAATTTGTTAAACAGATAAGTAGTCAACTCACAGAGGAATGGTCTCAATGTAGTGTAACCTGTGGTTCTGGTGTAAGAGTTAGAAAACGAAAAAATGTAAACAAGCAACCAGAAAATTTGACCTTAGAGGATATTGATACTGAAATTTGTAAAATGGATAAATGTTCAAGTATATTTAATATTGTAAGCAATTCATTAGGATTTGTAATATTATTAGTATTAGTATTCTTTAATTAAATAAACATTACACATTATTATAAATATTTATATATTATATAAATATTTTATATACATATAATGTGTGTAGACTTTATTTTTTGTATTGTGAACTTTCCTCATTTATTACGATTATTTTTATATATATACATATTTAATATGTAAATTAAAAGAAAAAAGAAATAATAGAAATCTTATTATATTTATGATATAAATTAAAAAAATAAAATATATATACATTACAAAATTTACTTTTTTTAGTTTATTTTTTTCGTGTTTATTATATATGTAATTAACTTGTTATGACGATATCGAAACTTTATTTTTGAGAATATATTTTTATGAATTAGAATATTAATAATTATTATGGTTATTTGTTTGGGAATTTATATAATTTACAATATTATTTAAGGGCAATCTAAAAATATTTTATTGTTATGATATTTGAAACATTTTATGTAGCTATCCAAATTATTTATTTGTGTAAAATATTTAAATAAATATAAAAGTTACTAAACTGAATATATGTCCAGAAGATAATTTATCGGGATGTATAGATCTTCATAATACAAAATATACAATATTCGTTATTACTTTCTCGAAAATATTTTTTGTATTTTTTTTTTTTGCTAGCTTTTTTTAAAAAAAAAAAAAAATTAATATGAAATAATTAAAAAAATATGAAAACCTCGGTATATATTTATGGAAATAATTTTTTTCTATTATGAATTGTTCATATAAGTAGATCTCCAAAAATATAAACCAATATCTTTAAGATATGGTCCACAAAAGGGTGTACATAAATATGTATAAGCATGATATATAGTTAAAAGGCTTTTATTTTATAAGTGAAATTTTACGCATTTTAAAATTATTATATGACATTGTAATAGTATATAGTATTGGTTAATTCGGCTAATATATATTATATTTTGTAGCGTTTTTTTAAAAAAGCTAGCTATACCAAATAATAAAAATAAAAAATTATGAACAAAATATACTTTTTATATGTGTAAATAATTCCAACTAGCTATTTTGTGTCTTTTTCAATAAAAATACATGACATGTCATATTTTTTTAAAAATGATAATAAAAAACAAATTTACTATTTTTTCACCTTTAAGCAAAGTTGTAATGAACACGAATAGTAACTTATTTCGATTCGTGAGTACTCAAAAAGCTAAATTTAGCAACTCTTCGGAAAATAATAAAGGAGAAACACCTGAAAATATTATAAATAATAATGTTACTGACTTTAAGGACTTTGAAAAGACAGAAATATATCAGGTTAATACAAACCAAAGAAAGGACAAATATTTTACATTTTAAGTCCCTCCTCATGTATGCATATTATATATTAAATTTATAAATATAATTTTGTTTTATTTTTTGAATGCAGGATTTAAAAACAAAAATCAAAGATATTCTTGAGAAAGAAAAGATCGTATTATTTATGAAAGGAACACCTGAACAACCTTTGTGTGGATTTAGTGCAAGTGTAATAATTTATTAACTTTTTCATTTCATTGTCTGTTTTTAAATGCACACAATTTATAATAAATAATAAAATTTTATATTATTTTTCTTTATTTTATATGAATATATTTATAAACAGGTAGTTCAAATACTAAATAAAGTAAATGTGAAAGATTATGTTTATATTGATGTAATGAAGAATAGGAACTTACGTGAAGCAATAAAAATATATAGCAATTGGCCATATATTCCTCATTTATATGTAAAAAATAATTTTATTGGTGGTTGTGATATCGTTTCAGATTTGTATAACAAAGGAGAATTAGAAACCATTGTTAAATAATTCATTATATTATTTGAAAACATATTTTTTTTTGTATAATATACAAAATTTTAGAACTTATATATATATTTTTTTTTTTCAAAATTAAAACGAATTAACAATATTCTGAGAAATACATATTAAGGCGTTATATAGCCTTTAGAATTATTTATTTTTAGTAAAGGGAAATTATTCTATATGTCACCACATTTTGTACATATATATATGTATATTTCTATGCGCGAAAATGCGTAATAATATGCTTATATATATATATGTATATTTCTATGCGCGAAAATGCGTAATAATATGCTTATATGCTTAATGCTTATATGCTTATATGTTTACATATTTAACACCTTGGTACATATGTGGTAAATATTTTACTATATATAGGTAACATTGTTGTAAATTACATTTTTTTTTAAAAAACAGTTAAAAGTTTTGTTCAAGGATCTTAAATAATGTTTTTGTGTTATTAGTGCGGGCCTATGCATATATAATATATACATACATAGTAACGCCAAATTGTAAATAAATATTTAACGTGTAAAAATATAAAAATCGTTTATATATATATGTAACATTAAAAAATGTATATTTGTATATCAGGTTTAGTATACTGCTCCTTTCTTCTTCTTATCAGCACCCATTTCGAATGTTTTGCATCTTTTCAAGGTTTGAAATCTCTTTTTTTTACATTTTGTACATTCCTGAAATGAAAAAAAAAAAAACAATGGATATAATATAAATTAGGGTTTTGTGAAAATAATACCAAAGCGTATAAGCGATGTAGTAAAGGTAGCTCTCTCTCTATCTCTATACATATATATATATATTTATACGGAAGAGATATGGGTACTTAATTATATTTCGTTATATACACATTTTAATATTATAATTGCTTACCAATTTAAGTACAATCTTTTTAGTGGTTTTTGCTTTTTTTTTAAAAACTGGTTTTGTTTGACCTCCAAAACCTTTTTGTTTCATATCGTATCTTCTTCTTCCTAAAGATGCCAATCTTTCTTTTCCCTTTTTATATTGGCTGACTTTATGCATGGTATGCTTTTTGCATTTATTACTGCAATAGGTTTTTCGTGTTTTTGGAACATTTACCATTTTTAATAAATTTTAATTACAATTAATAAGTTAATAAAATGTTAATTATAATAATTATTATTTCTATGACTTATTTATTATATTATAAATAATATAATAGTTTAATATTTTTTTTTTTTTTATTTACGTTGTTTTATTATTTATTTCAAAACATCAATAAAAATATATAAAATATTTTTATTTATATATGCAAAATTGTTTATATTTTTATTCGCTAAATTTTTGGATATTTATTGATTATTTGTATTATTATTTTATTTATCTTTTATGTTTATATTTATTTATAAAATAGGTAAGGTATTTTTAAAAAATATTCCCAGTTTTTTTCAAGTATATACAATAATAGAATTGTAAATAGTGGCAATATATATTATATACATACGCTTTAATAGTATAAAAAAAATAGTAAAATATATAATATACAATAATAATACTAAATAAACAAAAAGAGTCAATTTAAATATACCAAAAATATTGTGCTTTTATTTTCCCCTTTGGAGGCCAAAGTGGGCTTTTAATTTTTTTCCGGATCATATAAGCGCAATTTGCATACAGCAATATTATTATATATATATTATATATTACATTACATAGTATTATATAAAACGGCTAAGCAAAAATTGCCGTAAAAAAACATAAACATTTTTATGTTTTAAAATGTAAATAATTTAAGAATATCCTTAAAAATTTTTTAATTTTAAAATATAATATTTATATTTTTTTCCATTTATAATTTGTAACATTTAGAAAATTAGGTACAATATATATCATGCTTATATATATGTAAGTAGCGTGTAGGTAGTTTTGGTAAATTGTGAAATATATTATTTTGTTTTATTCTTGATTAATAAAAAGTGGTATATTTATATATAGGACAAAGCAAATATACAAACTTAATTATTAAAAAGTTATTAGGAAAAAAATAATTGCATATTATGAAAATATATATGCATATAATAATACTTATAATGGGAAAATATATAATATATATCAAAAGGGTAATAAAATGAGTCTTTAAAACGTTTTTTTTTTTATATTGCATATATGGTACAAACACACAATAAAATTAACTACAATGTAAGTTTAAATGTTTTAAGCAAATATAATGAAAAAAAAACAAAAAATAAAATAAAATAAAATAAATAAAATAAAAGAAATGAGAATAAAAGTAATACGCTAAATACGTTAGCAACATTGTGGACAAAGATACCAACTATATTGCTAAAGAATGTATATATTTTTTTTTTCGATTTTATTATATATTTTTAATTACGCGTTTTACAAAAAAAAATCATTAATTTATCAAAAAAAAAGTATACAGAATTATGGAAACGTTTAAATACGTTTGGTCCTTCATTTCCCTCACAAACAAGTTTTTTAATATTTTTATAAGTATCATATGGTAGAATTATTAATTTTTTTTTATTATTTTTAGCGGAAATATAAGGATTATACATGTACATATTTAAAAGTATATTATTTACTTTTATATAATTTTTGTTTTCATACTTTTTTAATTCATTAAAATATTCATTTTTAGCATTAACATAATGATAATCGAATTGTATTTGTAAGGTTGTAGACATGTTTTTTATTTTATTAACATTATCTTTATCACATTTATAATAATTTGTTTCCTCTTGATTTGTATCATTTTCTCCTACTACCATATTTTTATTTATATTTTTTTCTATTGTTTTACCTGACTTGTTCATAATTAATGTGTTTATTGCACTAATATTTTCTTTACAATGAAAAATAGTCGAATTATTGGTAGGTGTTGATGTGGTACTATCATTGCTAGTTATACTGTTTATATATGATGATATAAATTGTTCAAAATTTAATACAATGAAATTTAATTTATTTTTTAGTATGATATTTTCTTTTTTAATTAATTTACTTTCCTTCATATATTCGTCTAATATTTTATATAAAGTATTATTGCTTATTTGAAAATTTGAATTTTTTCCTAAATTTGCAATTAGTTCTGTTAAATCTTTTTCAATATGTGAGACTGGATATGTGTTTTGGTTTGCATAATTATGTTCTTTAAAATAATTTAAAAATATATTACTCAACCCATTTTGTTTATTTGTAAATATATCTTCATTATTTACATTAACACCTTCGACATTATTACTCACTTTTTGCTCATTTTTAAATAAGTTACTTTCATTTGCGTTATATTCTACACATGAGATATTTCCCTGATTAAAATTGTTCATATTATTATTCTGAAAATTCAATTGTTTTTCTTCAGTTATCTCTTTTTGTATATTTCCTTCCTCAAAAACGTCAATGTCAGGACCGATTAGGAGACACTTCAAATTGTTAGTGAGAGATTTTGGAAATTTAAAAAATGGAATAATATATAAAATAAACTTTTTTTTATTTTCTTTAGTAATATATTCATGAGTTAATTGAATAAAATTTGAAACACACACATTTAGATCTTCTGAATAAATATTAAAAAATTTATGAACAGTTAATATAATTATGATTTTATTTGCACACTTGTTAATAAAATTAGTAAAATAATCTTGTGTGTTTATATTTTTTTCAATATATTGATTAATTAAATGAAATGTTAAATAAAAATTATGATTTATATGATTTATAAATTCTAAATTTGTGATATATTTTTTTGATAAAAAGTAAAAATAAGATAATTTATTCAAAAGATGTATATAATAGTTAATTTGTTGTTTTTTATAGGAAACGTCGTTAGTAATTTTGTCATTTTTAAGATTATAACATGTATTATTATTGAAACATTCCATAAATATATTTAGCACCATATTGTACAAATTTGGTGATATATTATTAATATCATTATGGAAAAGTTTTATAAGATTATAAATAGTTATATATTGCAAATAAATATATTTTTTGTTATATGTTTCCAAATTTGAATTTAAAATATTATAATGTTTTAAAAAGTGATTAAGAATTATATTTTTTATTTGGGAATTATTTTGAAAATATATATCATTAAATATGTATGACATGTACATAGCAACATTTTTCTGACTTGTGCAGGATAAAAAATCAGTACTAAAAGATTTTGACATTGCATAATAATTTGAAAACGCTAGTACGATTTCATTACAAAATAGGTTAATATTTTTTTTAAGTGTGCTAATTATTTTTGTACTTTTTATATCTTTTATATCGTTTACATTTTTTACATTTTTTACATTTTTTACATTTTCGTTATGTCTTTTTATAAAGTGATCATTTGCAGTTATTACACTTTCCATCGAATCGTCGGATGTGCATTTATTTACATTGCTTGTTAATAAATATTTAATATTGCTTATTAATGAAATAATTTTCAAAAAAATTTCTACTCCATCTTTATTTTTAGATACTAAATCTTTTAAGCACGTATTATTGTACCTTAAGTTTTTTAGCATATTAAAAGAAAAATTGAGGAAAAGTAAAAAATTGTTTTTTTTTTCTGAACATTCATATTTTTTAGGAATATCAAACTCAGTTTCTTTTGAATTTTCCAATTGATTAGTATGTAGATCTTTTAAAAATGATGATTTTGCATCAATAAGTGTATCTAAATTAAGAATTTGTTTATTTTTTATATGTAGTAATGTATTGATTGCTTCTAAGACATATAATTCATCGATCAAAACATTTCTATGTATTACATATTTAATTTTTTTAACAATAACCGTTAATAATATTATACAATATTGTGCCCAAAATTTATTATTTTCAATATTGTAATTTAAATGAGTAAATTGGTCATTCCAACATTCTGTATCTAGAGAATATGACATAATTTTTTTTTCATTCTTTATTTCAGAAAAAGAATTAGTATAATTTATTTCTCCATAATATTTGTTAATAATATTCCAAGTAAAGTTTTCTTTTTGTATATAAAAATAATTATTTCCTATTTTTTTTATAAAATTGTTTGAAATAATTTCTTCATGTGAGCTAGCCAAATATAATGAGTGCATATGAAATGGAATAATCTGATTCAATGTGTTTAATAAATTAACTGAATATGTATAATTATAATGATGTTTATATTTATAAAAATATTTTAAAAGTGTAGTTAAAATAAAATCAATAAATTTTATATATATATTTATTTCTATTACTAAAATATTTAGTATATCTAACAATTCTAAATATATTTTATGAAAATCTGATTTATTCATTGTTGTGTTTATTTCTTTTGTTTTGAAATTTGAGAAAAATTTATCTATTTGCACACACAAATTATTTAAAATAAAACTTGTCATTTTATCAGAAAGGGAAACTGAAACGAATCCATGGGACTCAACCCTATCGGTACTAACAGATTTGTCTCGTATTGTATTTACATTTTTCATAACATTTGTGTGAATATGAAAAAATGATATCAAAGCATAAACGTCTAAATTATTAATTTGTTTAAATATTTCATTTATTTGTTCTTTGTTAAAATTTAGTTTTATTTCAGGTAAAATTATATTTATATATTCATTTGGAATTTGTATATAAAATAGATATTGATTTTTATATATGCATATATTAGTTTTAATTATTTGATGAGATTGTAAAGGAATTACATTTTTATATTTTGTTAAAATGTTTAGTAAAATTGAAGTATTTATTTTATGAATTGTTCGGAAAATATTTTTTAATTGTGAATATATAATAGGATTAGCTGTGATATTATAAGTATTATTTTTTTTGTTAAAAATAATTTTTTTTTTATTATTAATATGTTTTTCTTGTTGATATTCTTTTTCATTTATAAAAGTAAGTGTGTGATTCCTTTCATTCATATAATCTTTGAGAAAATTAAAATTTTTGAAATGAACTATCGCATATTTACATTTTGGGTAATAATTATTTTTTACTAAATAATAACCTAAAATAATATTATGGATATATATGTTAATTATTTGTTTCCCTTTTATATTACCAATATTAACAATATTGTTGTAAAAATATTTCGATAATTTTAGCATATTTTTGTCATTTTATTTAGTATATCTTTGTATATTCCTTTATTGTCTCTTTTTATTTTTTTTTTTTTTTCTTTAATTTGAGGTAACAATTTTGTTAAAGTATAAAATGAAGTTGTTTATTTCAGTTTCCAACCAAAAGGCATGATCTTAAAAAAGCTAACATTATTTTTTTTTTTCGCATTTTTTATATGGGCATATGTACCCTATATCCTTAATATATTTGAAAAAAAATATAAAAAGTATAAAAAATGTATATTTATATATTATATATATATATATTTATATATTTATATATATATAGATAATTGGTAAAAATAAATTTTAAAACAAAAATGTGCACAAAATATTCATGTGTGCTCATCAACTTAATAAAAAAAAAAAAAAAAAAAAAAATAAATAATAAATAATAAATAATAAAAAAAAATATGAAAGATATGAAAAACGACAAACCAGGGTAAGAACAAACTTGTAAGATATATTAAAAATGATTTAACATTTTTATTGCCAATTTTTAGTGTTATAATTTTAACAATATTGCTAGAGGGATGGAATAGCATGAGCTTTTATTATCCTCACATTTGTTTGAATTTTTGTACAATTTTAGAAAGCATATAATTTATTTTTTACATTAAAAGGGAAACCATTTGCACACACATCCTTTATGTGTTATATTTAGATATAGTTATGTAAATAGAATAAAGAAAGGATATTTAAAATATTTTAAAACATTTATAGCCTTTTTTTTAACACAAACATTTGTTTATATTTAATAGTTTTCATATAAAGAGGTTAAAACAGCAGGATAATAAATTTTCAATTTTTATTTAGCCTTTCAACTTTTATTTAGCCTTTCAACTTTTATTTAGCCTTTCAACTTTTATATAGCCTTTCAACTTTTATATAGCCTTTCAACTTTTATATAGCCTTTCAACTTTTATATACCCTTTCAACTTTATATATGATTGGAATTATTTAATTAATTGTGGAAATATAACATATGATTGATAATAAAAATAGACTTAAAATATTTTATAAATAAGTTTATTTATATAAAAATAAAATATAGAGTCATATATGCAAATGTGTAAGAATTATAATATGTCTTCGTAAAGTGCACAAATAAATTTCTGTTTCATATTACATAATTTTCCTTAAACAAAAAAAAAAGAATATTTTAAGTTTGCCTTTTAAAAAATAATAAATTTTTATAAGCTTTTGTTTGAATTGTTATGAAATAACATATAATAAGTATATGTGTGTACTATATTCTAATTTATTTAATTTTTATCATAAAGGTAGCATATTTTTTTTTAATGCCATTTTTTTTATTCGAGGTGGAAAATAGTTCATTTCTTTATTTTAAAAATTATATTTTTTTTATACTTAAAACATTTGTTGCATATTTTATGGAAACAAAATGTATTGAGCCTATTTTATCTCATGTGCTTTTGCAGATATATTTATTTGCTTTAGCTCGGCGAGCATTATGCTTCATTTTTTGTGGGCTCGTTTGCAATGTTGAAAGGGAAGAGATAAAATTTGTTGGCAAGTAAGAGATAAAATTTGTTGGGAAAGCGATAAACAATTTTGGGAAAGCGATCAAATTTTTGGGAAGAGATAAACATAGTTGAAAAGGAAGAGGCAATCGAAATAAAACAACTACATAATTTATATTTTTACTATTTATTTAAAAAAATAATATTATAAATATTTATGCCTTTCCAAAAAAATAATAAATTAGTAAATAAATCAATAAAACCTTTTTTTTTTTCTCTTAATATTTTTATATAATTGTATACAAAATTTTTTAAAAATTAGAATTGTAAAATTTAAGAGGCACTGAGTTTTAACTATACTCCTATTTAAGCAATAAGTTTTAATGTTAATATTTATTTAATATATGCATTATGAATTGTATAATATAATATAATATAATATAATTATACATTTATATTATACATTATATATTTATATTATATTATTGAATTGCTAGCCTATTATGAAATATAAAACCTGTGCAATTTTTACTATAAATTGTAAAAATTTATACGCAAAAAAATATATTATCATACATATATACACATATATATTATATAAATAAATAAATATATATATATATATAAATAAATATATATAATAATATAGGCATAAAGTTTTAAAAAAATAATATAGGGTTTATGTACTGCCCCAACAACATATCTAAAAAAAAGAAAAAAAAAAATTAGTTTTATTTATAATTATACTAGTAAAAAAAAATTCTCTAATTTAGAATTTTACTTATTTTTAGAATGGTAACATATATATATTATTGGATATTTATGTATAACATTTTTATTTTAGTGTATAAGAATAGTTTCGTATATATATATAATAGTAGTAGTAGTAAAAATTAACTATTTTTTATTTATTGTTTTTATTTTATAAAATTTGTACATTTGTATAATTAGTGAAGAATTTTACATTTCAAAAGTAATAAGCACATATAATTTAAAAAAAAAAAAAATTCTTTATTTTTATACATTTTGACTAAAATTAATTTTTTAACATTGCAAATTATTTTACATTGTTTCGTAACAGTTTTGACAGGATATATAATTTTCTAAAAAATAAAAATATGGTCACTATATTTTTACTAAAATAATATATTTTCCCAAAGTTTTATCATATATAATTTTTATGTATTTATGATATATATGCCCAGATTTGGCAAAACATTTTATGTACATTATATGTCTAGGAAGATTGTTATTTTATTTTTTTTTTAATAAGGTGTATAGAATGGTGGAAGAAAACTGATTTAAAAATTAAGTGAAAGATATTTATTTGTATTATAGAAATTTAAATTTTATGTACATACATAAATAGGTAAAGAGGTTGGCCAATTCGATATATAACAGATAAGGCTAGTGTAGTGGATAAGGAAATATAGAAGTATATAAATATAGAAGCATACAATATTTGAAAATGAAGAAGCTGCTATATAGAACAGACGAAGAGACCGTTGTTTATGATAACGTATTAGAAGGGTTATATTCGCTATATAAAACATATATTTTAGAATTAGAAAATGAATTTAATTATTATCATTTTTATAAACCACTTCTTACGAGTGGAGACTTTTTATCAAAACCTATGATATTGTTATTAGGACAATATTCAACAGGAAAAACAACATTTATTAAACATTTAATAGAAAAAGAATATTGTGGAATGAGAATAGGTCCAGAACCAACTACAGATAAATTTGTTGCAGTTATGTATAGCGAAAAAGAACAGTTAATACCTGGTAATGCATTAGTTAGTGATATTACTAAACCCTTTTCACAATTAGAAAGCTTTGGTAATAGTTTTTTATCAAAATTAGAATGTTCAAATACAAATAGTGATGTGCTAAAGTCTTTAACAATTATTGATACTCCTGGTGTATTAAGTGGAATAAAACAAATAAGTAGAGGATATGATTTTGAAAAAGTTATATATTGGTTTGCACAAAGAGTTGATTTAATTTTATTAATTTTTGATGCACATAAATTAGATATATCTGATGAATTTCGAAGATGTATACAAGCAATAAAAGGGCAAGATTCTAAAATTCGAATAATTTTAAATAAAGCTGATACTATAAATACACAACAATTAATGAGAGTATATGGATCATTAATGTGGTCATTAGGTATTGTTATAAACACACCTGAAGTAAATAGGGTATATATCGGATCATTTTGGGATAGAAAATTAATGTATGATGAAAATAGAAGTATTTTTGAAGATGAAGCTTCTGATTTATATAAAGAACTTTCTAAGATTCCAAGAAATTCTACTATGATAAGATTAAATGATTTTATAAAACGATGTAGAACATTAAAAGTTCATATTTATTTATTAACTCATTTAAGACAAAAATTACCATATTTTAGAAAAGATTATATAAAAGGAAGATTAATCAAATCTTTAGAAAAAATTTATGAAGATGTGGCAAGAGAAAATAATTTACCACTTGGTGATTTTCCACCTGTTCAATTTATGAAAGAAAAATTACATGATATTGATTGGACAAAAATACCAAAATTAGATACTAAAAAAATTGAAAAAATAAATAAAGTATTAAATGTACATATACCACAATTATTAGAAATGATTCCAAAAGAATCTGCTACTGTTGATATGTATAAAGTTGGAATAAATGAAGGTACTATTGTTGAAAATAAATTAACACCCTTTTTAGAATTAACTTCTGGTGAAATACCATTATGGGTTAAACAAAAATATTTATTGAGTCCTATAGATACATCAAAATATTCCGACGATTTTTACAAACTTGGTCCTAACGATTTTGGAAAATTATCAGGAGAACAAGTCAAACCTGATTTGATTAAAAGTAAATTGCCAAGTTCAGTTCTCCATAAAATATGGAATTTAGCGGACATAACAAAAGATGGATATCTTGACCTTTTCGAATATTCGCTAGCTAGACATTTTATCGAAATGAAAGCTGAAGGCTTTGACTTGCCCTCCAAGGTTCCCAAAGATATGATCAATTCCCACGAGTACTGACCCAAAATAGGATGAAAATAAATGAAAATAAATGAAAATAAGACAAAATAAGACAAAATAAGACGAAATAAATGAAAATTTTTATGTGAAAAGTATGCTCGCCTTGTATACTTTTGCTTTATGCATAAATAAGCCTTGGCAATAAGCAAGGCACTATAAATTGGTTGGGATAAGGGACAAGGGTTTTGTAGATTATATATGCTACCATATTTTCTACTTAATTTTGTACATAACATTCCCATATATATATATATATATGTTGCATTTTTTTACGTATACATATTTCGCATACAATTTGACTTTTCATTTTTTTTAAATACATAATAGTAAACATTTGTTGAATTTTTAAAAAATTACATAATTTATGTTTTAATATATGTGCCATAATTTTTTAATATTTTAAGCTTGCCTGAATTTTTTAACACTTTTTATACATTGGTCCGGTGCGTACATATAACACACATATGTGTGCATTTTATATTTTTTATATTCTGATGTTGTTCTACTTTGTTTATTTTCGATATTACATATTTAATTTTATTTTTTTGTTCTTTATGTGTAATACAACTAAATAAATTGATTTGTAAAAGTAATTTTCTTTTTTTTTACTTTTAAATGAAAATAAGATCAACAATCTTGAGTTATATGTCAATATATCCAATACTTTGCAAGGAAACCATAAATTTAATATTTCCTTCCTGACATAGCAAGGTAATATATATGCTATAAAAAGTGTGTGTCTTTAAGTTTTTTTTTTTTTTTTTAAAAAGGCATAAAATTTATGCATTTTAGCTATCTAGCTATTTTTAAATATTATTATTTTTGGTGTAACAACAACATTGTGAAAGAATGATTAGACCTATGTTATCGTCATTTTTTTCTTTATATATATAATTGGAATAATTTTAATAACATAGAGAATATGAGTACTCATAATGTTATAGATAATTGTACACACTTAATAAATATAAGGATAATATTCTGACTGTTCATAAATTTTTGGTCTGTTTTTTTAAATTATTAAAATAAAAAAACGTAAATAGTTTATAATAATAGTAAAAATATATTAATAGTATATAGTTGTCAATGAAGCAATAAAAATGTTAAAAAAAAAATATATTGCAAAAATGCAAATATAACAAGAAAACATTTGTGTGCAAAATAAGTAGATAAACACGTGATCAAATAAAAGAGAATATTCATTGTGGATACAATTACAGCAACAGCTGAAATATTGGAGCTTCAAAGTGAATAAATTTGACTATTTAAGCAAAACACGGAAAGTTGTGCATATATGCGTAATGCACACAAATAGGTGGTTTCGCCATGGTTTGTCAAAGTAAAACAACAAAAAAATTCAAGAATTTTTTATTTGGTAAGACAATTTTAATTATTCTGATAAACAGATAAATGAATACGACATATTGTATACATATAAAATGTGTATGTAGCTATATATGCACGTGTGTGTGTTTTAAAAAACAATTTGTTGGTGTAATTTGACAAAAAAACGTTCATTCTACTCGAATTCGAATTCTATTTTTAATTTGGTCTATTTAATTTTGCAAATCTTGTTAACTTTGCAAATTTTTTTTATTTTTTTTATTTTCTTATTTTCTTAATTGGCAATCTCTTTAATTTGTTAATTTCATGCACAAAAACCGAAGCCCACTTTCGAAGCCAAAGTTACTCGTTTAAGACGGGTGGTACAATGGGGGAAACGATTGGATATGGTTTTTTTAGTGGAATAGTTGCCATAGGGTAATTCATTGAGTTATTAATTCTTAAATTGGCATTAGGGTCATATGGTATTTCATTATTAAAGTTTGGTGAGGAACAATTCATGATTGCAGGATTATGAATGAAGTTGTATTGATTGTTAGTATTATCGATTGGATTTATGGATTGGCATTGTCCTAAAACATGCATGTTCATAATGTTAGCATCCATAGGTATGTTATTTATGTCTCTGAATGTATTACCACTATATTGATTGATAGAATTTTTAAAATTTATATTTGGATTAATATTATTTTCATTTATCTTAAAAAATTCATTATTTTTATTATCATTATGTAATAATAATTCGACTGAATTGTTTCTACTTTTCGAAGGTTTTTGGTTATTATTTTTATTCCAATTAAACATAAAACATCCTTTGTTGTTTTGGGATGTATTGCTACCATTTGCAGTACCATTTTTTGATATGTTAAAATTGTCTTCTTGATAATATAATGGCAATAAAAATGGATTATTCATGGCATCTTTTGGTATAGGATGTTCTATAATACGTTGGACATGAACAGGTACTGGTATTTCTTTATATCTTGCTTCAATTTTAGGACATAGAAATTCTTGAACAATTTGTATTTCGACTGGAACAGGTACATTTCTATCTACCAATTTTTCTACAGGAAAAGTTCTATAATGTGCCATGGGTACTTCAACAGGTTTTGGAATATGTCTATATTGTGGCGAAACTATATTTCTATATATATGTTGTACATGTGGTACTTCTACAATTTTTTCCACATGAAATGGTCTATCTATAATTTGTGTATATGGAACATCTCTTTTAACAACTTCTGGAATATATTCAGGTATTTCTTCTATTTTTTCTATATTAATATTTTTTAATTCAATTTGAGGTATTTCAACTATTTTCTCTTTTATTACTTTTTTGGGTACTGGAATTATTCGTTCTTGTACCATTACCTTTGGTACTTGTATGATTTTTTCTTGGTATACATATTGTGGTACTTCTATAATTTTGTCTACTATTTTTATTTGAGGTACTTCAACAATTTTTTCTTGAAATATGGTTTTGGGGCATTTCTTTATTCTTTCATGTATAACTGGTTTAGGTACATGTATAAGTTTTTCTTGTAAAATAACATGAGGTACTTCTACTAACTTTTCTATGTATTGAACTTGTGGAACTTCTATAATTTTTTCTTCTATTTCTGGTTTCATTATTTCAATGATTTTTTCTTGAATTAGCGGTTTTAACATTCTTGCATTTTCTGGGATTTTGTCTAAATAATTGTTTTCATTTCCATTATTCGATTCTTTTAAAAATATATTGTCCATTACGTTATATTGTTGGTCACCTTGAGATTTTGTTTTCCCATTTTGATCCACATATTTAGTGCCACAATTGCTAGTTTCACAAAATTTATATCCTTGATTGTTATATGTGGAACCCTCTCCACAATTGTTCTTCATTTTGTATGGAAAATTAATAAATTTTTTTTTTTGGCTAGATTTACCCAGGCCTTAGATAAAGGGTGAATTATTAATTTGACAAAAAGTGTGCAAGGGGTAAATATTTTTGAATGCCACAAAATAACAATATATCAAAGAGAATATTATTGACGGATAATTTGCGCAAGATTATAAAGAATAAATCGTATGGAAAAAGGGGGGGGGTCTCTGTATAAATTATATACTTTTATATTATTTATTTTATGTGAAAAATAATAAATATATACAAACAATATAAAAGAAATAAAAAAAAAAATATACTATTTATAATGCTCAAGCTTAAACTAGACAAACGGACACGAAATTAAAACCCATACTATATGATAAGTTATTAAAGTCTATTAAAACATATTATAGAAAGAACAGAAAAAAAAAAAAAAATATATATATATATCACATATTTATATATTTTTTCGTGTGAATATGTAGACAGGTTATAAAAAAACAAAAAGAAAAAAAAAACACTTAAACAAACAAATTACAAGAGTCAAATTAAATTTTTTTTAAATAATTTAAATATATATTCAAGTTCAATGAAACTAAGTTAATTTATGCTTATTACGCTTATTTGTAATAAATGTACTATATAATATATGTATAATGTGTTTATTCACATATATATATATATACACATATTTTGTTTATTAATGAGAAATATATATTTTTTTTGAGTGTATATATAAAATTAAACTTATAAAAAAAAAAAACATGTCGTAATTTTGTAGAATCACGCACAAAATAATTGTGTGTGCATAAAAATTAGTAAAATAGGGAAATAAAATTAATATATATTTTTTTTTTACCTTGCCGTTCATATTTTTTTGTGTCCGAGTTTTTGTTTTTTTTATACTTAATACATATATAATGTAGAATTTGTTTAAAAAAAAAAAAAAAAAATGAGTATTTTAAGTGTATATTTATAGTGTTATATTTTAATTTAGGCAAATAAATGGGTTTTAGGGTAAAACCGCATTTATAATAATAATTATAATAATAGCAATAGTAGAATAAAAAAATATATTAAATTAAAAATGTGTGTAAATTTTGCTAATTATATTATAAATTATTATTTATTTAAATATGTTGTTGCACACTGATTATTTATTTCTTTAGTATTGATTAGTATATTTTTTACAAATCATTAAATGAATGTATAATTGACTAACACAAAAAATTAAGCATTAATTTTTACAAGATAAAAAAAGGAAAAAAGAATAAAATGTGTTAATGAAATAAATAAACAATTTTGGAGGTAATATAATTTTTTTTTCCTCCCCCGAATTTGTAATGTGTCAAGAGTTAAAGAGTTTGAAGTTATGATGTAAAGTTGGTATAAAAATAAAGAATTTTAAATTGGTCCACAATAAAAAATTTTGAACTGGCCTAAAATAAAAAATTTTGAACTTGCCTAAAATAAAAAATTTTGAACTGGTCTAAAATAAAAAATTTTGAACTGGTCTAAAATTCTTGTAATAAATTATTCTATTTTCATAAAGGTATGGCATTTCTTTTAAGGCGAAAAAAATATATACCTTTTAGACAAAGGGTAATTAATAAAACATGATATAGAGATATTTATAATTATAAAACCATTTATTTTTAGTAATATAAAATAATGAATGTTTATACAATGTTATATTTTTTTTTTAATTTTAAGATCAAACATATGTATGTAAAAATGCACATTAATGCATTTGGGTTTATTACCATTCCCCCTCTTATTCTTCCATTTCATAAAGAAAATATTATAAATTTATATAAAGTGATAGTATATGAATTAATATTCTATATATTGTATTAAATAAAAGACATAATATATATAAGATAAATTTTCATGATTCTATCTATTGTTAATTGTACTTTATTAAAAAAATTATTTTAGTTTTATATAATTAGCTAGATCATATAGAAATATTTTAAATATGTCTACTCCGGTTTATTCAATAATTTAGTTTGAAATTTGTTCGGTTATTTTGATTCGAACTTAAATAATTAAAAAGGGTTTAGAAATAATAGTAAGGGTATTTCTTATTCTACAACAGAATTAATCTTTAATATGAATTATAAAAAAAAAAAAATGTTGCACACACCGAAATTTATTTGTCTAAGTTTTTAAGTATCCAATATAATAAAAGATTAAAAAAAAAAAAATAATAAATAATAAAATAATTAGAGATAAAGATTCTCAAAGTTGATGGTTTTAAGCGATGATAATTAAGCAATGAAGTCAATTTTGCGTGTATATTTTATCTGATAATTTTAATTATATATATATATATATATATATATTTTTTTTTTGTAAATATTTATGTTACATCCATTTAGATATAAATATAAATAACATAAAAATAAAAATTGTTTATTAAGATAGGAGTATCACTAAAATTATATCTCTTTTATTCAAAATAGACACCATAATTGAAATAACTAAAGAGGATATATACATACATGCATACATTTGGTTATCTAAATTATATAGTTCATTTCAGTTAGAGTTTGTGATTTTTTTTATTTTTTTCTTATTTAATTAAAATGTTTGATGCATGTAAAATAAATAGTAATTGCTGTCATGATGAGTTGGAGGAAGACAATAAATATACAAAGGATGAAAATAATTATATTTATGAAAAAAATACGAGAACAAATACAAATGAATTAAAAAATATTATAGAGGGAAAACCAGATATGACGAAATCTGTCGAAATTAGTCAGCATACAGAAAGGGAATATGTAAGTATATTCATATGTCAAATAGATATGTGTACATATATGAAAAAGTAAAAAAATATATTATTTTATTATTATTTTATTATTTTATTATTATTTTATTATTTTATTATTATTTTATTATTTTTTTTTTTTTTTCAAGGTGGCTATAACAGCTTATCAACCTGTCGATACTATAACTAAAACTGTAGAAGTGCCATTTGTTAGAACAATAGAAACAATTATCCCAAAAATAACATATGAAAATAAAATTAGAGAAGTTCCAAAATATTATTCCAAGTTTGTTGAAAAGGTAAAGCGGTATTTGAAACGTTGTAATATGTGTAGTAGTTTTATTTTTTTTTTTTTTTTTTTTTTTTTTTTTTTTTTTTTTTTTCGCCTTTTTTAAGGTTGTGGAGGTCCCAGAAGTAAAATTTGTGGATAAAATTGTAGAAGTTCCAAGGATACAATATTTATTCAAATATGCTCCGAAAGTTGAGATTAAAGAGAATATTATAAAAAAACCAGTTATTGAAAAAAAGATTATCGAAAAGTTTGTTGAAGTTCCAGAAGTTAAGGAGATGAAACGGTTCCAGGAAGTGGAGACAGTGGAATATGTGATCAAGTTCGTGGGAAAAAAATAAAAAAATAAAAAAAAAATAAAAAAAAAATAAACAAAAATAAATACGAATAATAAATACGAATAAAGCAGGCGGGATGACTATATAGGAGGCGTTCCGTTTTCTGCCTCTATTTTTACAATTTATAATTTATAATTTTTTGCGTGCTTGTGTTTAGGTACGTACCCAAAGGGAGCAAAGATGAAAAGGATGAAACAGAAAAAGTAGTAGATAGCGAAAGTGAGGAAAAGAATGAAAAGGAAAAAGTAGTAGATAATGAAAATGAGGAAAAAAATGTAGAAAATGAATATAATAAAAAGGATACAAAACTTGTTAGAAATATATCAATGAATAAAGAAGTGAATATAATTATGGGAACCAATATGATACTAAATCAAGAAGATATATGTGCAGGTGCACAAAATATATATCCATATATGTTTACAAAATCAATGAATGAATCTGGAATGGTAATAAATTCAAATAGACATTCTAAATTAGATATTATTGATAATATAGAAATGATGCAACTAAATGAAAATGTTAATTCAATTTTACCAACCCCAAGAATTGAACAAGTATTTAAACCAAAAATTGTTAAAAATGTAGAAGTACAAAAACATGTTCCTATTTCTGTCGATGTTCCAATACCATATATGGTTCCAAAACCTATAGTTGTTAATGTAGATGTGCCTGTATTAAAGTTTAGAGATACATTTGTACCTGTACCAGTCAGGAGAAAAATCATACCCAAAATAAAATGGATATCTGATGTATATCAAGTAGATTGTATTAAAGAAAGACCATATCTAAAAATACAAGATATAATTAAACCTGTACCATGTGATATAGAAATTAAATATAACAAATTTATGGAAAAAGCATGTCCCATTAACCCAAACGAGTTACCACAAGATGATGTTCATGCAATGTGGATTAGAGTCAACTCTCATTTAGCTGAACAAAAAAAAAAAGAATATGGAAATTTATACCCTTACTATAGAAGTAGAAAGCGCGCCTGCATGTTCTGAAATGTTCTGAAAATGTTCTGAAAATGTTCTGCGAATGTGCATGTATTTTTTTTTATTTTTTTATTTTTTTATTTTTTTATTTTTTTATTTTTTTTTTATTTTTATTTTTTTTTTTTTTTTTTAGCTGAGTTGAACCATGATAGTGTTGTCGAAATGACGGAGTCCAAAAACTTGAGCGAAGAAAAATACATGGAAGAGGAACAAATTGAAAAGGAATATTTTATGAGTTGCGAAATGGATAAATTGGAATCAAAAAAAAGAGAAGCTGGAGATGTAGATGAAACCACTTTTGAAGCAACCGAAAATAGAAGTGATGATGGTAGAACAAAAACAGGTGACGTAAATGAAAATGTAGAAGAGGGCGAAAATAAAGTAGATGCGGCTGTAGATGTGGGTGAAAATAAAGTAGATGCGGCTGTAGATGTGGGTGAAAATAAAATGGATGAAAATAAAATGGATGAGAATAAAATGGATGAGAATAAAATGGATGAGAATAAAATGGACGTGGATGTCGAAATGGGTGAACATAAAATGGATGCGAATGTAGATGCGAATGTAGATGCTGGTGAGAATAAAATGGATGGGAGTGTAGAAAATGATATTTCTTTTATACAAGATGGAATGGTTTATAATATAGAAGGTTTTAACAATTTTATGAACGAAATTGATACAAATTATCAAAGAAAGAATTTAGAAGAAGATCCAGTTGCACATTTATCCCCAAATCATCCACTTGCTATGACATATTTACAAAATAAATGGATATCTACAGATACATTAAGAACCCATGAACTTTATAATAATAATTTTATTAATGTAAGTGTGAATTCTAACATAAATTTGCAAAATAGAAATAGTTTCTCAACAGATTTATTTCAAAATAGGGAATTTCTAAAATCAGCACATTATATGATTTCTCCATTTAAACCAAGAAACATAAAAAATATAGAAAACTGTTATAACCGAATAATTATGCAAAACGTCCAAGAGGAGAATAATAAGTATGCGGAGAATAATTATAATAAAAATAATGTCGATTCAAATTTAAATAAGTTTATTTATGAAAAAAATAAAAGTGACAATTCTGATGATAAATGTTGTAATTACTTTTGTAATCAAGATAAGTGAATTTTCAAAATAAAAATAAAAATAAAAATATATTTAAAAAATAAAAATATATTTTAAAAACGGTTGAATTGGTTTATTTCTTATCCCTTGATTCATAAAATTCGATTTTTACAAACATTTTCACAAACATGTTTATGTGTAGAATATTTAATTGTATAGACAGGGTTGAATAAAAATATATTTATTATCATTATCATTATATCATTACATCATTAATAAAATGTTTATTTTACATACTTGTATTTTTATGCATAAGTTTAAACGAGATGAGTATGCTTCCCCATTAAGTACTGCTTCATTTTGACAATTATATATTATCGTTTTTTTTTTCATTTTGACAATTATATATTATC
Source organism: Plasmodium yoelii (assembly GCF_900002385.2). Lineage (NCBI taxonomy): Eukaryota > Apicomplexa > Aconoidasida > Haemosporida > Plasmodiidae > Plasmodium > Plasmodium yoelii. The sequence goes on along the minus strand of NC_036176.2, from coordinate 296,188 downwards.
GTTTTTTTTTCATTTTGACAATTATATATCATCGTTTTTTTTTCATTTTGACAATTATATATCATCGTTTTTTTTTCATTTTGACAATTATATATTATCGTTTTTTTTTTCATTTTGACAATTATATATTATCGTTTTTTTTTCATTTTCATTAATATTGAAAAGACAAAAAATATGAAATTTCAAATAGTTTTATTTTGAAGAATAATATGAGAAAATTAGTAATTAGTTTGGTAAGGTGATTTTTTTTTTTTTTTTTTTTTTTTTGGATTTCGGATATGTGAGATAGTCATATATAAAGGTGTGTATATACACATAAATATAAAAAATGTTAGAATTTTTTTTTTAAGATTGAATTTGTATTTATATTAATGTAGGGAAGATCTGAGATGTTGATAAATATAAGTTAAATAAAAAAAGATAATAAATTATAAAAATATATAGACATATGTCTAATAATATAAATATATAGAATATTTTAAATAAAGGATATATATATTTATATATTTTTTTTTGTTATTATTTACAAAATGAATTTTATAAAGTTAGGCTTTTTCTTATGCTATCTCTTAAGTGTCGCTTTAGTTTTTGCTAAGATAGATATCATACAATCAGGTGCGTGCAAAATGGAACGATAATGTGTACGAAGCGTTTTTCTCCCCTCATTTTGTCATTTCTCCTCTCATTTTGTTGTTTTTTTTTTTTTTTTTTTTTTTTTTTTTTTTTTTTCGCCCCAGACTATGGACGAGAGAAGTGCATCTCAAGCGAAGCAAAATTGTTAGATAAAAAATTTTATGGAAAATCATGCGGAGGTGAAAATGTATTACCAACAATAGAATGGATAGATAATAATGATATGACAAAGTCTTATATCATTACATTAAGTAGTTTTGACAAATCAGATATAGTTTATCATCTCTTAGTATGGAATATACCTTCATATATAAATATAATAAATAAATTTTCAATTTTTGATGAAAATAAATCTCAAGTTGGTACAAATACATTTAATAAAAAAAATTATCAAGGACCTTGTTATGCATCAACGAATACAGAACCCACTGGATGTTTGAAATTGACTTTGTATGCGTTAAGTAAGATGTGATTCGCCGACACTTCTCTCCACTTCATCCATTTGTTCTGCCACTTCATCCATTGCTCTGCCACTTCATCCATTGCTCTGCCACTTCATCCATTTGCTCTGCCACTTCATCCATTTTTCTCTGCCATTTTATGGACGATGCAGAAAAGGAAAGAATCGAATTATCTGAGGATGCGGATTACCATGAGCTGATGTCTTATCTTAGAGCAATGAGTAGAAAGGAAAATATAATAATAGATGCAATATCGATGTATTCTGTTTTTATTCCCCAAAAGAGTTGATTGTTTTAAAGTAAAGGGTTGCAAAAAAAAAAAAAAAAAAAAAAAAAAAAAAATAATAAAAAAATCGTGTTCAATTCAAAAAAAATCGTTTTCAATAAAATTGGAAATATTTTTAAAATATAAATCAATAACTTTTGTTAACTCATTTATTTCTTGTAAACTTTTATGATTTGTATGATTAATAATTAAAGATAGATTGATATTTTCTATTTTTTGTTGCAATTTTTCTAAATTTCTTTCTAACTCTCCTTGATAATATTCAAACATATTTTTTTTGTCTAAATTATCCCAATTAAATAAATATGAAAGTGCATAAGACCATTTTAATATTTGTCTATATTTAATTGTTAGAATTAAAGAGTCTTCAAATTTTTTGAATTTATTAACATCTAAATTATTATTTTTACAAAAATTATGTAAAAAATATAATTGTGAATTGATGGTAAATTTTTCTCCATATTCTTGTGCATCAAATCTTTCTTTATAATGATTATATTTATTCATTTCTAAATGTGACTTTTTTTTTTCCATTTTGCTCATTTCGCTTACTGCATCTGCTTGATCTTTATTACTCGATTTTTGATTTGTGTTTTCTAAATATTTATTGCAATTATAGAACCCACCTTTATGGCTAGTCCACTCTTTAAGACAAAGCCAACAAAAGCTGAACCCACACATACATTTAATATTCATACATCCTGATATTTTTTCTATTGATTTATTACAATTTGGACATTTTTTTGTATTTGCATTAATCCATTGTATATTTTGATCACCTTTTGTTTGTAATTGATTCCATTTTTGAATTAGTGAACATCTAACTGGTTTATGAAATGATTCTAAACATATAAAACAAAAGTTATATCCACATTTACAAATTATATTTAAATTTTTATACTTATCAAGATTGGCATGGTTTGTTGCATTTGCTGCATTTGCTGCATTTGCTGCATTTTTTATTAATAACATGGATTCTATTATATATTCACATTCTTTATTTGGGCAATATTTTAAATTATAACTTTTTTTAATATAAACATTTAATAACAATTCTTTATATTGCTTATACATATTTTTATCACATAAAATTTTCCAATCTTTTTTTTTTAGAAAATATTTACATTCATTGTTCATACATTTTTTATGTATTATATATTCGTCATAATCATTTTCTATTCCTGTTTTTAAATATGATAACCATGATTTATTTGAAAAGCGATGACCACAATTTAATGCATATGTATCATTTATGGAGCATTCATTTAGTAATATTGGGCAAATGAAATTAGAATTTTGATCAGAATTGCTTTCAAGTTGGTTAGGAGTCGAATTTTGGTTGCATTGATAATTTTGCGGTTCTACATTAGGCAGTTCTACATTAGGCAGTTCTACATTAGGCAGTTCTACATTAGGCAGTTCTACATTTTCATACAATTCATTTTCAGTTAGATGCATCAAATTTGTATTTTTAAGAACCTTTGTAGAATCACTAAACCAATCTTCAATTAAAGATTCAGAATTAAAGTCATAACATTTCATAATATAATATGCATAATCATATTTAAGATTTAATAATGATCTAATATTATTTATTTGTTCTTTAAATTTGTCTTTAATTTGTTTTTTGTTATATACAATATATGAATTATCTTTTGAAAAATTTTGAAAATTGGTTTTAAAATAATTTAAATATAATTGCATACCTGATTCAGATGTATCATATATTGTTTTATTATTTTTTATGACATTACATATTTTGTTATCTTGGTTAGATAATTCATTTTTATTTGTATTTTTTTTAATAATTTTTAGTTTTTTATCTGGCCCAAGTTCTATTTGAATATCTATTCCATCTTCGTTATTTTGTTTTGGAAGATGTATCATTATATATTACCACTTTATTTTTATTTTTAAATTATATTAAGGAAAATATAAAATAGTTGTGCAAATCTTTTTTTTAATTTTAGCCACCTTTTGAAACGATTTGGCAATTCATCATAAATATATACACATACATATGCATGCACATTCTTACACTTTTTCCATTTTTATTTTGTCTGCATCATTTGGAAATATATTTATTTTTTTGAGTAAAATTGGGCATAATAAATGGTAGTTAAAAAATAAAAAAAAAAAATAAAATAAAAAAAATAATATTCATTAATTTGGGGTAATAAATGTTCAGTGTTTTTGAACGGGGAAATTTATATTAGGCTAATTAGAATAAGTGGAAATGCTTATTTTATCACTATATCGCTTTAATTTTATCGCTTTAATTTTATCGCTTTAATTTTATCACTTTAATTTTCATCACTTTAATTTTACGATTGGGTGTGTGAATAATTTGGTCTCATAAATAAAGGAGTTATATTTTCATATAATTTAACCTTTTTAGTTTTAAAAAAGTTTGATAATAAATTAGGAAAATTTTGATGTGCATATTTATATTGGTATAAAAAAAGGAAATATTTTTTTTTTATTTTAAAAATATATTTGGCTATATGTGCATATATAGTTGCGTTTTTAAATTGAGATAAATTATTAATGTAAAAATGAATTAGCAAAGTTGCATATAGCATTATATAAACCTAGTTTTACATTTCTTTTTACATTTCCTTTTTACATTAGTATTATAGAAAATTTGAAAATAGTATAAGAATATATATATACATGTTTATATGGTATTTTTTTTTTTTTTTTTCACAGCTTTTAAAAAAATAATTTTTTATTTTATTATTTAATATAAAGTGTGTTTGGAAATTAGTATCAATTGAAGAGTCTCGACATTTTGAATTTAGGAATTTATAATTTAAGCGTTTAATAATTTATAATTTACAATTTACAATTTATAATTTATAATTTATAATTTACGAGTTGAACAATTTAGGGAAAAATGATGCAACATTGCAAACAAGTTTTAAGAAAAATAAATTCAAGGAGTAAGATAAATTTTGGAAATAGGCAAAGATTTATAAACACTAGCAATGTTAATTTAAAAATCGTTAAATGTAAATTGTTTGATATTGGAGAAGGAATATCCGAAGTTGAAATAACACAATGGAATAAACAAATAGGAGATGAAGTTTCTGAAATGGAAAGTTTATTAACTGTCCAAAGTGATAAAGCTGCTGTAGATATAACCAGCAAATATAATGGAATTCTTGTTAAAAAATATGCTAATGATAAAGATATTATAAAAATTGGTTCTTACTTTTGTGAGATAGATACACAGGATGAAGTGGGCGAAGAAGAGGGTGAGGCAGAAACGGGCGAAGCACAAACGGGCGAAGCACAAACGGGCGAAGCACAAAATGGGGAAGAAAAAGGCGAAGAAAAAGGCGAAGAAAAAAGCGGAGGGTTTTGTTTTGAAAAAAAGGAAAAAGGAATAAATGTTAAGGCATCTCCAGGTACGAAAAAAAAAGCACAAGAATATAAATTAGATATTAATATGATTGCAAAACATTTTAATAAAAATAATATAACAGTTGAAGATGTTGAATTGTATTATAAAGAAAATCAAAATGATGAAATAAACAAAAATGTAAATGAAAAAATGGATATTTTAGAACAGGTACAAATAAAAGGAATTAAACTTGGGATGTGTAAAAGTATGAATGAATCTTTAAGTATTCCTTTATTTCATTTAAATGAAATATATAATGTTGAAAAGATTATTAAAATAAGAAAAGAAATAAAAAATAAAATAATAGAAAATGATATTGGTATAAATAATATAACAATTTCTAGTATATTAATAAAATTAATATCAAACACTTTAAAAGAATTTCCAATTCTAAATTCAAAATTTAATGCAAAAACAAATAGTTATGTAGTATATAATAATCATAATATATGTGTAGCTATGGATACACCTCATGGTTTATTAGTACCAAATATAAAAAATGTAGAAAAAAAAAATATAATAGATATACAAAAAGATTTGTTAAATTTACGTAATAAAGCTATGGAAATGAAATTATCTAAAGATGAAATCGAAAATGGAACAATAACAATAAGTAATTATGGAGCTATTGGTGGAACATTCGCTACTCCTATTATATTTGATAATCAAGGTTGTATAATTGGTATATCAAAGATTCAAAATATGATTTCTTTAAAAAATGGAATTAATAAAATTAGCTCATTGGATGATCTTGAGATTGCCAATAATATGAACTTGACATATGGAGCAGATCATAGATATATAGATGGTGCAACTTTAGCTCAATTTTCAAAAAAACTAAAAAATATAATTGAGAATATTGATGCAATTGACCCGTTTTCAATTTAATTTGTATCATTGTCCACTTATACAACTATATAATTATGTAATTTTTTTTTTTTTTTTTTTTTTTATCGTATATAAAAAATAATAGGGAATATATTAAAGTGGTTTATTGTTTATTCTGCTATTTGTGCTACCCTTTGATAAGGCTATCTACACACACATTTATATGGTATTTATTTTTGACTTTATTAAATACAATTTGTGTGCACAACATTGTATTTTTTTTTAAAAACGCATTTATTTTGTAGCTCAAATAATGAACGATCGTAGTTTTAAATTAAAAAATGGTTTCGAAAAGGTTATAAATATAAAATGTAGAACTTATGTAAATTTGTAAAAATTTATGAAAATATAGGAAAACTTAGAGAAATTTATGAAAATTTATGAAAATATAGGAAATGGTTATGCACATGTCAGGCAATTAACTGCAGTGAAATGCCAAAAAATTATGACCATGTCTGATTTTTTTTATACATGAAAAAAAAAATATTAAGACTTGTTTGAGATATATAGGATGGAAGATAACTAATTGTAGAATAAGTCGAAAAATCGATTATTTGATTTGAATGTTTTGGGGTGTATTGTATAATTTTTTATCAAAGATTTGAAATTATTTACATAATTGTCAGTTTTAATTAATTGTACTCCATCCCTAACAAGTATATTATTATTTGGTGCTATAATAATAAAAGATGGCAAATTTTTGACTTTAAATTTATTAGCTATATATAAATAATTATCAAAAGGTAAAGTATAAAAATTTGTATTTTTTAAAAAATTAATATAATCTGTATATGTTTGATCAAATGGTATATATATAATTTCAAAAAAAGGAAAATAAGTTTTAAATAAATTTAAATTATTTATAAATGATACACAATATTTACACCATGAGGCTCCAAAAAATAATCCTAAATATTTATCTTGAAAATATGATGAGTCTATTTTTTTTAATTCATTATTTTTGTAATAAAACAAATTGTTCATATAATTTTTTGAGGTTTCTTCATTTTGGGTAGGATGCTCTAAAACTTTATCAACTTTACATGCCATTTTATGAAATATCACTAAAATTAAAACATAAATATTTTATTATGGTGTTTTTTTTTTTTGTTTTGCTAATAATTCACCCCTTTATATATGTACATTATGAAGATAAATTATATGGGAATTATAATATATTTTATTTTTTTTTTCGATTATTTGATAATTTATGGATAATATAATATAAGCTTATATTTTTTGTATTTTTTTAAATTAAACATAAGAATACGAAGAACTTAACAAAAGCTCATCGAATAGTTGCGATATTGATACAAGTAATAAAATTTAATATTTGGCGATTTAAAAAAATTGACAGTAATAAAATATACACATAAATGAGACTGCATAATAAATTAAATGCGTGACGGAAATCGATGTTGAATAAGAAAATTAAATTATATTAAATTAATGGGTATATATTTTTATGAACAAAAATGTGAAAAAAAAAAAAAAAATTATGAATAAATCAATTAAGTAACGAAAAAAAATCGCAAAACACGAATATGGTAAAATCGTGTATGCACATTAGAATTAAAAAAAAATCGAAATAAACGAATAAATGAATTTCGAAAAGATATTAAAAGTATACACATATATAATAGGGTTATGAATAGGTTAATATAAATATGTGTATGTTGATTGGTATTTATTAAGCATGTTTTTATTTTGATTATTTTTTTTTAAAATATTTTCTTTTTAGAATATGGTTTTAGCATTTGGCTAGTTTTCTGACCATTCATAAAAAAAATGGATATGCACACATAAATTGATTATTTTGGCTAATTGTTGAACATTCTGCTGTTGTTGATACTATTATCAATGCCGTTCAAATCGATGTTACTTACATTTATACTATTAATTTGTTTGGTATTATTATTGTTGTTATTATTATATGGAGCATATTTTTTCAATTTGGCATAATTAATGTTAGTAGGTGATAAATTATTTATTGCATGTTCATAATTATCATGAGTTATTGGAATATTTTGTTGATTATTTTGAGGATATAATGTAGTATAGTTATTTTCATTTAAGATATTATTATTATCAATTAATTTTGATTTATTATAATTATTTTGTTGCATTTGAATTTGGGTATATGTATTGTTATTATCACGGTTTATATTTGTGAAGTTATTTCGATTAATTTCATATTTTAAATTTTGTTCATTATTTTTATTATAGCTGTTTGAGGGATGAGCCATTAAAGGTGATATATCATCATTTGTTGTGTGCATGGGAATATTGGTCATATGATTTGAGATTGGAGATATATCCGGTATAACTGGCCATCCATTATTATTTATGTAGTTATTATAATTTCTAATTTGTTCAGGGTTTTCGTTAATAGTTAGATCTTTATGGGGATGATTTAAATGTGCATTGTTTCCATAATGATAATCAGAAGAATTAATTTTTCCAATATATTCATTATTAGTGGTGTTAATCGAAATATGATCTTGATTTTGTGATAAATAATTTTTTGATTGATGTTGATTTTGACTTTGATTAGGTAGCCAATCTGGGTTATCTTTTTGATTATAATTAGATGAATTAGTTTGAAAAGATTGTTTATATTTATTTGTGTAATAAAAATTATAATCGAGTTTGATTAAAAAATTATGAGCATAGTCATCAATATTATTATTTACATATTCAGTTAAAAGAAAGAAAAAATTTTTAAAATGTTTATCATAATGTTTTATTGTATTATGTATCATAGATATATATGCTTTGTCTCGTAATAGTTCATTTATGAATTTTTTTTGATAATTATTTTTATCAGTTTTATTATTTGTATTAAAATTTTTTTGATTTGATAAATCTTTATTGATTGAATTATTCTGAACACGTTCAGGTCGAGATCGTGTAATATCGCTAGCTGGGTCATTTTTATTAAAACTGAATTTTAATATATGTCTTGTAAATATATGAGCAATGGAAATAATTTTTAAAATTGAGTTAATAATATTTTGATTAATAATAAAAGAATATTTAAAAATATTATTTAGATAATTATTATGAATATAAATAATATCATCAAAAATAAAAGTTTCTTTTAATTTTTCATTCATTGAAATATATTCTGATTTTATGACATCATTTTGAATATGATAAATATAACATTTGATAAAATGAATCATAGATTCTCTAGTATGTATACATAACATTAAATTATTTTTACATTCATTAGACATATCTACATTTTTAATATACATATGATTTATCCAAACTTCGGTTAATTTGTGTTCAATATATTTGCAATAATTTAATATACGAAATATTAAAGTATATTTAAATATAGTTATATTATTAAATATTAAATTATATGGAAATACATTATGATATGATAAGATGAGTCCTTTATATATTTCTACATTTACATTTGTTTGTATGTTAATTGGTGATTTGCTTCGTTCATTTATTTGTGTGCGTGAATGAAAATTGTTGTCAAACTTGTGATTATTACCATCACTATTGCCATCGCTACTATCATCATCACTACTATTGCCATCACTACTATCTTCTATGTTATTACCTTTTTTTCGATGCTTATCATCATTATGTTCAACACAATTTCGAGCAGATTTATTAAATTTACAGAATTTTTTTAAATCAATAATAAGATTAATATTATCTGTAATATTTAAAATATCAGAAACATGAATAGTATAATCTTTTCTATATTTTAAATTATCTAAAACTGATGATCTCAAAGATATATCAAAAAAATTTTTGATTTTAGTAAGGGCATTATTTTTTTTATGATTGTATAATTTTTCTAAATGGTCATGTGATAATATATAAAAATATTTTAAATAATCACTAATTTGTAAAAAATAGAAAAAGAAATGATGTCTTATTTTTTCTTTTATATCAATATTTTTTATATATAATTCGAACATTTTTTTGGATGCATATAAATGTTGATTATGTATAAGTTCTTTATAAGTTTTTTCGTCTGAATCATATAGTAAAAAACATTCATTATTGTTTGTTTGGTCAATTAAAAATTGATTATTGAATTTATTTTGGATATCATAATAATTATTTTCTTTTCCAAAACGATTTCCTGACTGATTTAATCTTGTGGAATTTGTTTTTCTCTGTTTTTTATAAGTTATATATCCATCGGTTGTGGAAAATTGATCTGTAAGTTTATTTTGAGATTGTTCATATTTTATTATATTTCCTGTACATGTGTTAATTTGGCTATTTTGTTTAAATTGGTTATTTTGTTGAAATTGGCTATTTTGTTTAAATTGGTTATTTACATGTGCATTTGATATGGGATCTTCATAATTGAGAAGAAGTAGTTTGCCAGGTATATATGAACAAGATGAGTCGTTATAATTATTGTCAGGATAATTTAAATTCAAAGATAATGGTGTGTTATAATTAAATACAGTGGAACATGTTAAAAGTACGTCTATATATTTTCCAGTAATAAATATTTGATTTGCAATTGATTTTAAAAATTTCGGAACTTTTGAATTTAATATAACATATTTAGCACCCCAATAATTTGTCGACAAATCAATATATTTTTTAAAAATATATTTATAAAAATTATGATTAATATAATAAATTTTATTATTTTGTTTATAAAATGGTGTAATATGTTTATTTTCATGAATAAAAAATTCTTTAAATGTGTCTTTTACCTTACCATGAAATATATAATTTTTAATAAAATCAAATAATGGAATAGTAATATTTTTAAGTAAATATGTTAAAACTGTTTTATTAATATCATCTTTATTTAAATATTCTTGAAGTTTATAAATTAAATCTATTAAATATTTTGTATCATTAAATTTTTTTTTTATAGCTATTTTGTTAATAATTTTATTTAATAATTTGGCTATTTGCATTAACGGCAATATACATAATTTAATTTTATATAAAGATATATCATCAGCTTTTTCTATATTAATATTAAAAAATATATTAAAATTTTTTACATTTTTATTAAATAAATTATTAATAGTGAAAAATAAATTTTGTTGTTCATTATTTGCAGAAAAAGACATTTTATTTTCATCAAAAAGAGATAATGCAATTTCTTCTTTTCCTTGCATATTAATTTTTGTAAAATTATAAATATTTCGTATATTTTGTTCTATTCTATTTATATGATTAATTATGTGTAATATTATATTATTTAGACAACATGAAAATATTTCAAATGTGGCATTACATGATTGACTCCGTTTATTTATTTCAATAAATTTTTGAATTTTTCTTATATATATTCCTAATTTAAGAATTTCTTTCACTATTTTAATATTACTATTGTTTTGATCTTTTGGATTATATATACTTGGATAAATAACAATTTCATATTTTGGTATAATATATACTAAATAGTTGTTTAAATCATCAAATTTATTTTTATTTAAATTATCTAATTGTGAATAATTATAGTTGCTATTTAACGAATTTGACGAATTTGAAGAAGCATAAGATGGCTGGTTGTTTTCATCACTGTCATTATATGATGAAATCGAATATATTGATGTATTGCTGTGTTTTTTTTTTGATTTTTTTTTATCACATTCTTCGCCATTTTTATGTGATTCAAATTTGGTGTTATTATTGGGGGTAGTAGCAGTAGGGGTTGTAGCATTATTTAATATATTTTTATTTTTATTTTTTTTAAAATATAATACCATGTCGGAATAATAATTTTGATGATCATATTTATAATACTCTTTTATATATATTAGATTTCCATAACTGTTATTTAAAATGTATAATATGTCTATAATTAATAAAGATTCTTTTATATATAAATTGTAACTATTATAATTTTCTACAATTTTTTGTGTAATGTAATTGTTAAAATATATGTAGTCAGAATTGGATAAATTTACATTATTTGTATTTTCTTTATTATATTCTGAATGTATATTATGCAAATTTAGTGTATTGTTTGGTAATAAATAATTATTGGCCATATCAATTTTATTATAACCTTTTAAACAAACATCATGAAAATTGAAAATAATATTTATATCTGTAGACATAGAAAATAGATGATTTAAATTTATTTTTTTAATTAATACTAATTTATAAGTTTCTGATTCGTTAATTACTTTGTTTTTTTGTCCATGATTTATTACATCGTTATGCATGTGATTATTTTTTTGTGTATTATAATTGGTATCTAAATTTGAGTTCTGATTTATTTTCCGTACCCCTAATATTTCTTTTGTTTTATTATTTATTAATAAGAAGCCATCATTAATATATAATCTAGTATGACAATTTTTAATTTTTGCATAAGAGTTAATAATATCATATAATATATCATTTACATCAACGATATCATTTTTTTTAGAACAATTTAGATATTCATTTAATAGTATATTTTTTTTTATAATAATCCATGAATTATATGTATCTAAATTAATAAATAAAGATTTTATAAATTTATGTTTTTTAAATATAATATCATTATTATTTATATATTTTTCATTTTGTATATATAAATTTTGTTCATTTTCTATATGTTTATTTGACACACTTAAAAAATATAAATTTGAATTTATGTGAGTAAATACATTTTCATAATTATTGTCTGAATCAATATCTGAATAAATTAAATTTCTTTTATTGCTTTTTGAATTAAATTTTTTTTTTTTTTTTGATTTTTTTTCAAGGGTTTCTGAAAAATTCATATTTCTGGTTTCAAATATAGTACTATTATATAATGGGTTCTGTTCATTTTCATTATCTTCTATTTCTTCATCATCTTCTGAACTTGAAAATATGCTATTTCTGTTATTAGAAAAATCGCTAGTTGATTTTTCTTGATTATTTAAAACTTGATTACGAATATGTCTATTTTTTTTTTTTGTATATTTATGTTTTTTATTTGTTTTTTTTTGTATATTTATGTGTTCATATTTTTTGTTATTATAAATTATGTATATAATATCATTGTTATATATACAATTATTATTAGAGTTAACATTTTTAGCGTTTATAATTAAAAATATATTTCTATTATTTTCATATTTATAAGGGTATGGATATTCTAGACTGCTTTCTTTATTTATTTCATTTTTATTTTCGTCATTTATTTTTATATTTTCAAATCCATATATTTTATCATATCTGCATGTGTCCATAAAATATTTTTTTTTAATATTAACATAACATTTTGAATAATTATTGAATAAGGATAAACATGTTCGAAATTTAGTATTAATTATATTTATTCTGTCTGCATTTTCTTTTTCCACTTTTTTTTTTATTTTTGCAATATCCATTTTAGGTATTATATGTGTGTATTTTGTTAATTTGTTTTTAAATTTTTATATTTTTCTCCAAATTCTTACATATTCAGCTTATTTTCTTTATCTTAATCGGTTGCCTTTATAGCTATTTGAATTAAGGGAGAGAGAAAAATTGTACATGCGTTTGTATATATTCTTTATACTTTTTAGTAAGATATATTTTATATATAGTGAAGGCTATATGTCTAATTATATATAAAATAAATGAATTATCTATAAATCGAAAAAATAAAAAAAAACTCTATTTTAGTGTATTTTTTTTTTTTAATTAATCAGATTCCCTTTTCAATTAATTGGTATTATTATACTATTAGATATTTCTTTTCTTTTTATGTTATTTTTGAGAAAAATATTCTCAAAGTTTGAATTCATAAAAAAAAATATATTATGAAATATAAAAATACACATTAATATGTGCATACATATATATATGTGTAAGTTGTATTTATAAAAAAATATATATATAATTATATATTTTTGTGAAAGGCCTTAAAGCTACAATTTTAAACATTTTCAAGATTTTATAAATTTTGAAAAAGTATAATATTATAAAAATGGAATAAATTACAAATAAATGAATGGTAAATATTTGCACACTTTTTAATGCTTAAAAAATAAAAAAATAATATAGCTTTATTATAATATTTATTTATATTTATTTATATTTATTTTATTTTTATTGACTTTTTTAATATAAAAAATAAAATACTTATAATTTTGCATATATTTTTTTATATGTATATATAAGTTTTCTCCGTTTTGTTCTTTAATTATGCATTTAAAAAAGCAATTGAATTGTTAAAATAAATAAGAATAATAAATACAAATAAAATGAAATAATGTCTTTTAACATAAATACAAATTATTAAGTAGTATGCATTACATTGTTTGTGTGTGTATATTTATGTAATAATAAATATTTTGTATATATTAAAAGTCTTTACATAAAATTCAAGTCGCAAAAAATTCTTAATTTCTATATTTTAAAAATAAAAAAAAAGGGAATAATATAAAACGGGCTTGTAGTTATATTATTTTTTTTTTTACTCGGTACGGTATTAAAACGAATATTACAAAATTGAATTTTATAATTAACAAAAATATATAATTAAACATAAAGAAAATCGAAAAAGAGAAAGAAAAACAAAAAAAAATAAATATACTGTTATAGAATAGTACACTATAGTAGTAATATATTTATGTAAATATTTAATGTATATAATATAAAAAAATTATTAAATTTGGGGTAGGTTTGGTACTTTAAATGGTTCCATGTTAAGTGGAAAGTGGAAAGTGGAAAGTGGAAAATGTGCATATATTAAATATTATAATTTTGGAATGATCATTTTAAAAAATTTACAAGACAGTGGTACTTTTGATGGTAGGGTATAACTATTGCTACTTTTAATTTGCTATTTTCGCTAGCTAATTTTAATTTTCTATTTTCGCTAGCTACTTTTAATTTTCTATTTTCGCTAGCTACTTTTCATTTGCTATTTTCAGTTTTGTTTTATGGTTTGACAAATATTTAAAATGATAATAGAGTTTGTAATAAGATTGGGTAACCCCTTATACGGTATCTGGAACTAGCGCATAATAAATACCATTTTCCTGAAAAAAACACCAAATGTATGAAATATGAAAAATTCTTAAAAAGCTATAAATTTATATGATTGTGCATGTATTATGTACACATATATTTAAGTGTACAAAAATAAAAATTATCATTACTATTTTTCTATCATATTTTAAATAAGGTTCATCATAATTTAATGTCCAAAAATTGTATATATTTCTGTTAAAATTGAGGGAAAAAAAAAAATATATGTACTCTATAATTTATGAGAAAGAAAATACATGAGCTTTTTGAATTTAAACATTTTTTGTTTTTTTTATTTAATATAACTTGATAATTTTTTTGAAATTTAGATTTTGGAATTCCCAGCATTCTAATTCGGTATTGTATTTATCTGTTATGTGAGTAGGTCTAAAAAAAACAATAAATGGCAAAATAAATTATGTCTTTTTTTATTGAATTAGCCATATTAAATACGGGGCATTAATATATAGGGGTGCAATATATTTTTTTTTGTATATACCTTTTGAAGTGTTCATAAAAAGTTACATTTGTTAATATAGTTTTTGTGTTACGTGCAAATAAGTAAGTTATAAATGCAAACAAAGTTATATTAATAAAATTGCATAATATAACTAATAAAGCGAATGCCTGAAATGAAAATAAAAAAAAAAATAAAATAATAATAATGATAATAATATAATATTATGAATAAAATTGTGGAAAAAACGAAAACAGGATTTATAATAATTATATATACTTACATAGTTTATGGTATTATGGAATAATTTGAAATATAGAAATACATAATAATAGTTGAATAGTAATAAAATAAAGGCGGAAAGTATAAACATATAAAAAGATCGTTGGTTGTTTATTCCTGCAAAGAAATAATATATAAATCAAAATATATGTATGTACAGGTATAAAAATAAACCAAAACAATTTCATATATCAAACAACTATATTGTGATAATTCTTAATGCATATATTCAATTAAAAGATATAACTAAAAATATGATCAATAATTATGAGAGTGCCCGATTGAAAATTAAAAGCAAATTCGATGCGCTTATATATACTTATAAATTACCTATACAATTGTCTACCCACACACAGTGATGATCTTGATGGCTAAAAGGGGAAAGTAATAAAAAAATATGAATGCGCAATAAAATATTAAGAAAGGTGAAGAAAAAAATATGAATAGCAATAAAATATAAGAAAAGTGACGAAAAAATATGAACAGGCAATAAAATTTGACAAAAATTGTGATAAAAATATTAACAAAGTTTAAAATGTAAAAGGAAGAAAAAAATTGAATAAAACATTGATATATATAGGTATTTAAATATATTATTTTAATTTTCTTTGTTTTTATACACAATGCAATGGAAGCAATCCGCGCAATGATGAACTCTGGGTGGCTTAATGATGTTGCATGTAACACACACATTCTGTAAAAAAAAAAAAAAAAAAAAAAAATATGACCAAGGAATTAGTTAAGGGGAGATAGAAATTTCAATATAAATATATGTGTGTAAATTACCCTCGGGTTTTGATTATATAATATGGCATTCCTATAATTAACATCTAATGAATTAATTCTTTCTTGGGATACTTGAGAGTATAAAGACAATTTGCTATATTTTAAATTTATGATTTTGTCATTATATTCTAATATTTCATTTTCATTTTGATTTGCATTGTGTATTGGATTTAATATATTATTTGTTTGTAGTAATTTTTTATTTATTTGAAATATTTCTTTTTCGATATTATTTAATTGATATTCTGCTTGATTTTTAAAATCGGTAGCATACATGTAATTTGAATTATTTTTATTTCTATTAGTTAAAAATTTATTTTCTTTATAAAACCCTGGATTTTTAAAATATAAGATACACCATAAAAGTTGTTGAAATAACCATAAAGATATCCATATAACTGATTTATTATGATGTTTTTTTATTTCTAAAAATGATTGTGTTATATTAATATAAACAAATAAATTTAATAAGGCAAAAAACCAAAAATAAAAAGCATAAATAGTTTTACATATTTTTAATCCTTTACAAATTTTATTTTGTATTAGCCATTTTTTAAGTAATATATATACTAAAAAATATCTATTGTTAATACATAATTGAAAAACATTTGTATTATTATTTTCAAAAGTAGAATAATAAACTAGATTTAAACATCCATAATCACATAGTAATCTTAATATATCAATGTCAGTATAACGAACAGCTATATGTAAAATAGTATTCCCATAAAAATCGACATGATTTATATTAACATTTTTACTTAATAACCATTGTAAAATACTTATATTATTTTTTTTTACTCCTAAGAATAGAGCAGTTTGTCCATATTCATTTTGTTCTTCTAAACTGATTCCATTTAAATATAAAAATTCTAAAATGTGTAAAGCTTCTAATATTTTATCTTCGTTAAATTCAGATATAGCTGTTAGGAATGGACTCATTTGCCTTCGATTTTTATGAAAAAGTATAGAACTACCATAATGTTTGATTAGTAACAATACAATTTCATAGTTACTATTTTTGATTGCATAATAAATAGGTGTGTCACTATTTACCAAATCTTCTTTTTCTATATCACAATTTAGAGCAATTAATTTTTGTACTAATTCTGTAAAACCAGAATAACATGCCCAGTGCATAATATTTATTGCATTAAGCATTTCAATATCATTGTTTAAAATATAAGGTTGTATTAATATTTGAAATTTTATAAAATCATGATTTTTAGCACATTTTATTATCTCATATTGCTTTTCGAGAATATTTCCATCTATGCTTTCGTTATCATCCTGCATTTTGTATATTTCTGAGACTACAAAAGGGTGATGTAAATAGTGTAGGGAATGTAGGCAATGTAAATAGTGTAGGGAATGTAGGCAATGTAGGCAATGTAAATAGTGTAGGGAATGTAGGCAATGTAAATAGTGTAAGTAGCGTAGGTAGTGTAGACAGTGTGGGATATGCCAAGGGGGGTGTCATATAATTAAAGCAAAACACATGAACAAGCAATAAGACAATTTTAAATCCTCAATTGAGGTATTTATTATGTGATAATATAGTATAAAAATTATATATGAATATATTATATCCTTTTTTTTTTTTTTATTAAATAAAAAATAATAGGATATTATTGTAATGAAAAATGAAATAGAATGGTGTTACTTTAGTATAGTGAAGAAAATAAACATATCTTTATTCTTATAACTATTCTAATTTTTATAAAAATATATTTATATATGTTGTATATTTTTGGATAATTAATTTTTCAGTGGGGTTTATAAATAGTTTTATCACTTTTAATATGCTTTTATAAAATATTCACAAAATATAAGAAATGGGTATAATTTAAATCCTAAGTGTAAAATAAATGATATGGTGATTAATTTTTATTCCTATTTTTTTTTTTTTTTTTTTTTTTTTACTGTTTTTAAGTGTGTAAGACGGTTTTAATGTTATTTTTTTTTTTCTTTTTTATTCAAGTTTTGCCAAATGGGTGTTTAAAAAAATATAAATTAGTTTTGCACATATGGAAATATGTGACATGAAATTAAAATGTGTAAATAAATATGTATACAGATATATTATGAGTATATAATTTATTTTAAGAATAAATTAGTTTGTATATTGAGAGGAAAATAAATAAATTAATAAAACCATTGCTGTTTTGCAATTTTATGTAATTTTTATGCAATTTTTATGCAATTTTATGTAATTTTTATGCAATTTTTATGCAATTTTTATGTAATTTTTATGCAATTTTTATGTAATTTTTACTTTTTGAAAGGAATGTTCTCCTTTTAAGCCTTTTGAGTGTAACTCTTTAGATTTTTCATTTAGGGATAAAAAAATATGTGTATTATGGAAAATAAGAAAATAAATAGTGAAGTAAATAGTGAACATAATTTTAATATTTTAGAATAAAAAAAAATTAAAGGAAATATTTTAATGAGTATATGTAAGACTGTTAAAATACATAATTTTTTTTTTTTTTTTTTTAATATTATTTTTTAAAACTTAATTTTGATATATTATAAAAAATAGTGATAAAAAGGAGGAAATATGTAAGAGTCATTTTATCCTTTAGACATATATGCATACTATATTTTTTTATTTCATTGTTTTTTTTTTTTTTTTTTTTTTTAAATTTATGTTTTATTATAGATAGACAAAAATTGAATATTAAGAGTTAATAATGTTGTGGAATTAAATAATAAGTGTAAACAAGCTTATGCACATAAATTAATAATTAGCATAAGTTATATTAAAAAAATTAGAATATTAAAAAAATTAGAATATAAAAAAAATAAAGTTTAATAAGTAGGATGCTCTTTTTTCATCATTAAGGTTATTGCAGCAAATTTATATATTCTATGAGATTAAAATGGATAGGAGAAAAATAAGTTACGATATTGATACATCCGATTTTGTGCTATATTTTGTACATATTTTATGAGGATATACAATAATTATCATTATTACTATTACCATGTTTAAACAATACTTGTGATATATACTAACTTCTATTGTTTTATAAGTTTTCAGACATATAATGTTTTTATAAAAAAGGATAAAACAAAAGAATAAAAAAGGAAAGATTGTTATTTATTAATTTTACAATTATCAACTTTTGGTGAATTGAAATAAGTTGAAAAAAAAAAAAAAAAAAAAAAAATTTCATAATTGGGATATTCTCATATTTATTCGGTTGATATATAATATAGTTTGCTTTATTTCCAATATTTATATTTTTCATTTTTCATTTTTTATTTTTTATTCCACTTTAAATGTAAGATATGGTGAATTAAAATAAATTATTATAAATGTTGTTGATAAGAAATTTATAGTAATTTTGAAAGTATAGCATATTGTATATACATACATACGTACATGCATGTACATATAATAAATTCGTATGGTTAATAAATTATAAAATAAGATATGGCACATTGAAGTTTGGAAAAAGTAGATATTAAGTTAAAAAAAGAAAAAAAAAGAAAAAAAAAAAAAAAAGAAAAAATGAAAAAATGAAAAAAATGAAAAAATGAAAAAAATGAAAAAATGAAAAAATGAAAAAATACTTTATGAATACATTTATTTCATTATTTAAGTTTTGATATGATATGTATATACTAGTTTGATTTTATAAGAAAACGGAGGAGAATCATAAATTTATAATTTGAATTTTAGAAGATAATATTTGGTTTGTTTAGATTTTTTCTTAACCCTGATTAAAGAGTAATAACATTTTTGCCTATAAACGTTTATGTCGTGTTTTAAATAGTTCGCACTTTTAAATTGTTTTTAAATTTTTATTTTAATTTTCTTCCTTTTTAGTGGATATATACAATGATAATTACGGAAATGATGAAGAAGATTATATGGGAGATGAATTTGGGCAAGGAGTCGATAGTGATGAGGGTGAGAATTATGAAAATGATATTGACATAATTGCAGATAATCAAATAAAAAAAGATAAATATGATTATGAAAATTGTGAAGGAAATGAAGAAAATATAAGAATTACGAGTCCATATTTAACTAAATATGAAAAAGCTAGAATAATTGGAACAAGAGCTTTACAAATAAGTTTAAATGCCCCATTAACTATCCCAATTGAAACACAAAATGATAAATCAAATGGAAAAAGTGATTATGATAATTATTTAAATAATGATCCATTAGTAATAGCAGAAAGAGAATTGTATAATAAATCTATTCCTTTCATTTTGCGACGATATTTACCAAATGGAAGTTACGAAGATTGGAGATTGGATGAGCTTATAATAGATTAATTTTATTTTTATTTTTGCCTTTTTTGCGTTAATATTTATTATCTCTAAATTGTTTTGTTTTTTTTCCTACAATTTTGCCATTCACAAAATGCATTGGCTTTGTTTTTTTATTAAAAATGAGGAAAATAGTAAAATAAAATAGTAAAATAAAATAGTAAAATAAAATAGTAAAATAGTAAAATTTTTTTTTTTTTTAATAAAAAAACAAAGCCAATGCATTTGATTATATCTATAAAGTGTGTGTTCAGATAATGAAGTAGGGTAGCTCATTATGACAGTAAGATTTAAGGGCTGTATATACACTTTAATTTTGTCACAATTTTGGTACTATTTTGTACTATTTTGTACTATTTTGTACTATTTTGTACTATTTTGTACTATTTTGTACTATTTTGGTACTATTTTGGTACTATTTTGTACTATTTTGGTATTATTTTTTATTGGTATTATTTTTTCATTTTTTTATTTTCTACTAATTTATAACCCTTTCCACATTTAAAAAATGCAAAACCCATAAACATATACAAAAATGTTTATAAACAAAAAGAGGTATTACATTAAAACATATGCATACTTAATAAATAACAATATATATATATACAGAGTTATATGGAAAGTATATTATAATATGAATTATATTTTGCAAAAAAATAGATAATTTAAATATGTATGCATGTATGTATGACTATCATCATTATAATATAATTGGGGAATGTTTTAAATGCTATTTGTATTGATATATATTGAAAAAAAATGAATAAAACAATAAACATTTATAAAGATTTAAAAAAGTTAAAATTATATAATGGTAGATATAATATATGGACAGGAATATGTGCAAATTCAAAAACTAAAAAAAGGTATAAATATTTTCTGGAAATATAACATAAAATATGGGAATAAAAAAGCAAATTATTAAAAATAAACACATGCATTGATATAAAATATGCATTAATATAAGCATACGTATTAATGCATGATGTATAGTAATAAAACATTATTAGCTGCTATCACTGATATCCATATATTTCTCATAGTATGTTAGACTGTTCATTTTCCAGTACTGAAAAGAGTTATACTAAAAATTAAAAAGAAAAAAAAAAAAAAAAAAACACATAATTAAAAGTGGGCATATTTAAAGTGAACATATTCAAAGTGGACATATTCAAAGTGGACATATTTAATACAATCAGAATAATTCACAGAGATATGTACATATCTGTTTGTAGAAATTAGAGCACAATTTAATTTTACATCAAGTGTTTGATTTATATGATCATGTTATTATTTTATTAAATATGTGTTCTTAATCATAAAAAGGAAAAGAGAATAAAATAAAAAAATGATAGTAGTTAGACAGGCAAATAGAGAAACTCAAAGTTAATAGGGTTATGATGAAATGTAACTATTTCATAGTTATGATAGTTAAAAATAAAGAATATAATAATTATAGAAATGTAAATATTTTTTTGTAATTAACAAAAGAGTGATACATATATATATTATGGTTATGTTGATGTGGACACATAAATTTCATCATTGAAACAAAAATAAGATCAACCATTTTGATCATATACATGTTCGAAGTAAGGAATAACAAAATGAATATAATGAATATAATAAATATAATGAATATAATAAATATAATGAATATAATAAATATAATGAATAAAATAAATACAATTTTATAAGACGTTTTCCATTCTTACTTGGTCGTCATCTTCTCTTTTGGTATCACATTTAATGCTCGGAAACATGTATTCGGTTATTTCGCTCATAGTTTCGTACCTATTAATTGAAAATAAAGTAGATGCAAATGGGGTGGATGCAACTGGGGTAGACGCAAATTGAGGTTGAACTATTTTTTTTGATATTTTTTTTGATATTTTTTTTGATATTTTTTTTGATATTTTTTTTGATATTTTCTTACGTTTTTGCATAAGTCGAATTAACATGATGTACAATTCCATGATTGTCAATTATAAAAACTTTAGCCTCTGGAACGCCAACAGATATGTAAGCTCGGTGATCCTGAATAAGTAGAAAAGATTAGATAATTAGAAAAATAACGAAATAAGAAAGATTGATTTATTAAAAAGAGTTAACAATTGGAATGTTTAAAATGATTACACTTTCAGTATTTCCAAAGGCAGCATAAAATGGATTATGGTTTAAAGGAAATAAATTTCGAATATCTCGTAGTGCAGCAATTTTAAAAATATAAGGTTTTTTATCAATAACTTCTCTTTTAAAAGATGGAAAAAGTCGATCTGGACTTAAAATTAAAGGACCATCAGGAAGTTTATTATCATTTCTTTTAAATCTAAATAAATATTCTCTAGTAGAATCAGCTTGACCAATAGCTCGAGCAGTTAAATATAAAATATGATAACCATTATTATTTATTTTATTAAATAACTGAGAAACACCATCATGGGACCAATCTTTTCCAACTATTGGCATAATGTGTCCTAAAACATTAGATCGAGTTATAGTCCCATCCACATCTGAAATAACAATTTTAGCATTTTTTTTCCAAAGATAAATTGTTCCATTAATACTTTTGGTTCCTTGTAAAGATGAGGTTACTAAAAATGTAATAGTATTAGCTCCTTCTTTTAAATTTAAAGATTGAAGCTGTTCAGATGTGGGACGTAATGATTTTCTATAACGTATTTTTATTTTATCATCTTTATGTCTAATACTTCTTTTAGAATCATCATTTTTGCTATATAGAGATTCCTGGACACTTCTTTTAATATTGCTTTTATTAAAATTAAAAAAATTAGTTTCATGGGAAATACTTGAGTTTCGTAAGTTGATGGCATTATGAGAGTTAGGCACGATATCTAATACCGAATTTTGTTCTCCACTATTTTGGCCACTATTTTGGCCACCATTTTTGACATTATTTTGCCCACTATTTTGGCCACTATTTTTTACATTATTATTTCCTTTATTTTCTCTATTACTTTGAGATGCAGAAGTAACGTGTGTTGCGTCTTTTTCGAGAGGAATATTATTCGTATTACTTTCTGAATTAGGAATATTTTTTTTTTTATGTGTTAGAGTACTATTTTGTTTTTCATTTTTTGAATTTTTAGATTTAATTTGATTATTATTTTCAACATTAGAAACACCGAACCAATTTCTCCAACTTTTATCTTTCATTTCAATTAAATTTAGAGAACTATTTAATAATTTTTCAACAGCAACAATAGAAAGAGGTTGATTAAAAACAATCCAAGATGCTAATAATGGTAAAGCAACCCTTGAAGGATAATAAGGATCTTTTTTATCGAATCGAAAAACAAGAGATGGATGATACCATAAATTTGAATTTCTATCAATTTGATCATATGTAACAATATTAGCTTCAAAAATATTTTTATTATAAATTTCGATATTATATTCATTATGTTCATTATCTATATTTTGATTCAATAATAAATGTCCACATAGACTACATTCTATTCGATTTTGTATATCATCATCAAACACATGTTCTTGTGTATCATCAATTGAATGATCATAATAATTATTTTCAAAATTTGATTTATTTTCTTCTTCATCTATATAATCATCTGAAATTGGTCCATTATCATTACTTTGTTTTTTTTCTTCTTTTTTTTTTATGACTTTAGATTCGAACATGTTTTTTGTTGAGTCGGTTGGTGGTACTGTTGGTGGTCCTGTTGGATGAAGATTCAAATTTGATTCTTTTTTTTCTCCACTTCGTTTTGTATTATAATTTGGAGATAAAGGGCGTGTTGATTTTGACTGGCTAGTTCGTTGTGGTTCCAAATTGTTTGGAGGGTTGTTATGAATGATGCTATTTTTTTCCATGTTTTTTTCCATGTTTTTTTCCATGTTATTGTTTTTACTTGCAGCAGCAAACGCATCATTTATTATATTTTTGCTTTTTGAATCTTTTGCAATAAAATTGATATTTTTTTCTTTATTTATATATGCTAAGGAATATTTTTTAATATCAATGTTATGATCATTAGATTTTTTAATATAACACTCACTGAAATTTCTTTTTCTAACATTAAGATCGTTAGGAATTGATAGAAGATGTTCATTTTTTAATTCTTTATTTTTATTATTATCTGTGTTAAACTTATTGTTTGGAGCAACACTTCTATTTTTTTTTTTTTTTTTACTAGATGACAAAATAATACTACCATTATCTGAAGCTTGATTTGGAATTTTTAAATGTGGCAATCTTCCCCATGACCAAGACCACTCAGAATTATTATTTTTATCATCATATTCATTTGGGCTTTGTTTTAGATCACTTTTTTCACCTTTTTTTTCGGTTTTTTCACCCTTTTTTTCGTTTTTTTCGGTTTTTTTTTCGGTTTTTTTTTTAATTGTTTGATAAGTTTTAAGATTATATAATATATCCCCATCTTCATTTGTATCCTGTTCGTCATTATTACTAATAATTGATTTTTTTTTTTTTTCAGTATTTTCTTGAGATGTTGTGTGTCTTTCTTTTATAGATAATTTATCAGAATGTTTTAGATCAATTTTTGTTTCACTTTTTTTTTTGTGTGATTTTATATTATCATTTTTATATGATGCTTTGCTACTTCTACGATTTCGTGTACATGTTCGAGGAATTAGTTCGTTATCACTATTAACTTTTCTTTCTAAGATACTTTTTGATTTATTTTTTGGAAGTTGATCATAAGGATTGTGTTTATCAGAAATATCTGTATTTTTATTTTGAGAATTATTTAATAATAATTTATTTTCATCTTCATTTGCATAAAATTCATATTCTTCTTTATCACTTTTAAAATTATTAACTGATGATTCATATATACTACAACTATCAATGTTATTTTCCAAAAAAATATCATCATATTGGTATCTAGGAGATGATAAAGGAGATGTTTCTAAATCTTCTTCTACATCATCATATGTTTTTTCAACAAAATAAGCTTCACCTGCACTTCCCAATTTCATATGAAGATTTGTAGTTTTCCCATTAACTAATATATTAACTATTTTTTCTTTTGATCTTAATAATTTTGTTTTTCCAAATCTTACATGAAATGGTGTTGACTTATAAATTAAGTTTATTTTTTTATCATTTTTTATTTCAGATTCTATTTCTGATTCGATACATATAATATCAATACAACCACTTAATGTAGCTTGGTTAAAATCAAGAGCATTTGAAACACTGCTAACTATTTTCCCCCACCTAAAAAAAGAAATATACATATATACATTATTAAACTTATAATTCAAAAAGAGTGCAAATGTTTATCTTAAAAATTGGTAAATACATAAGATAGTTGGAAAGTAAAGATGATAACAAGATTTGTTTTTTTGTACTAATGCAAAGATGTGCACGGGTAGAAGCAATTTAAGATGGTGTATGCACGGGTAGAAGCAATTTAAGATGGCGTATGCACGGGTAGAAGCAATTTAAGATGGCGTATGCACGGGTAGAAGCAATTTAAGATGGCGTATGCACGGGTAGAAGCAATTTAAGATGGCGTATGCACGGGTAGAAGCAATTTAAGATGGCGTATTAGGTATATGGACAGATTTGGAAAGAGAAAGGAATGCAATGTAGTATATGTATGTTGGGTATATAGAGTTATAGTAAGGATAAAAGAAAGGTTAACAACTTTAGTAAATATTTGGTTGTTTTATAATGAGGAGATGTAAATATTTGAAATATATAAGTGGAAATATGGTGTTATATTTTATAATAATTTTTTTTATTTTCCTACATTTTTTCCTTGGTTTTTTGATTCGCACATAACAGGGGTGAATTTGAATAAAATATAATGTAATGTGTTAATTTTAGAGTTTTGAAAAATTAATATGGTTGTGGTTGTACATATATAAATATGTGATTATATGATGAATAATTATAATTCATTAAATGTATTTTTCTTAATCTTTGATATTTTTTTATTATATTTTGTCTTAAGTTTGTTAACTTTATAAAGCTGGATATTTTATTATTATTATTTATATTCTTCCCGGTTTTTATTGTTTCTTAATTTTAGGGTTTGAATTCATTTTCCCACATAGATAACGAATAATTGCCATTTTATTTCATTCGCTATGTTTTAATATATTTTATTAGGAATAAAATAAAAAAAAAAATGTTAAACAATAATAACCATATATAGTGTGTGAAAATAAATTTACGAAAATAAATGACGTAGCTATAAATTAATAGAGATTATGTTTATATATATTAGTAATAAAAAAAAAAAGAAAAAGAATGCAAAATGGTAATAATAGGCATGTACTTATCGCTTTGTGATATATAATGGGATAAAAATATATATAACAGATATATTTAATTATTATACAATGCATAAAATAATGATATGCATGTATATGGTATATTTATTTATATATATATATGGAATAAATATTTAAAAGGCGAAAAGATTAAATCAAATATATATGAAAATCAAAATGATTATAATGTGTATACGCATATATATATATAATACATATACATACATATACATATACATACATATACATACATATACATTACATATACATTACATATATATACAAGTTCAGGTACGAGGATAAAATGATAAGAGTGGAAAATAAATAATATTCAATATAAATAGAAAAATATTTAGCAATTTAAAAAAAATAAAAATAATAAAACATACATATCTAAATTGAGAGTTTTAAAATAAATAAAAATGAAATATATATAAAAAAAAAAAAATTTAATTTTATATACATGAAATTAAATATGAACAAAATATAATGAGAAATATATGTAAATGAAGAGGGATATTATAATACATATGTGTAAAAATAGTATATTTGAATAAATTATACGAGTTCAAATATCTTTATCCTTTTTTTTTTTGTATATATGCTTTTATTTTTCTTTTATAAAAAATATTAATGATTATGACCAACCCTATTTATTTATGATCAATATTTATTATCCATTCTTTTTGCAGTTTTGGTGTGTTTCTTTTTATTTTGACATTTCAATTTATTTGAACTATGGTATATAAAAGGTTTTACCTATAAACTGTTGCCTATTTATAGTTAAAAAATAATGCATATCTTATGATATATTATAAAAATATAAAAAAAAAAAGGAAATTATCCTATAGAATTAAAGTATGTGGATATATATATACATTCAGGAATATGTTTATGTGAAATTTATAAATGGGTAGACTATATACCTTTGTAGAGTTATATTAATAATTATAGATTATTTATTTACAAATAGATGAGATCATATTTTTATATATTTAATTTATTTTTATCATTGGATATGGTATTTTGGTTAAATCGAGGTTATGACGTTTTACACGCAAAGGATGAATTTTGTATTATATGCTTATCTTTCTAAATGTGTTTTATTATATTTTTTTCTTAAGATAAAAAATGGTAATTTATTAATACTATGCTTGACAGAATAAATGAGTTTATTTTTTAGTGTGATAATATAATAAATATATCAAAGACATTATAATAAAAAAAAAAATTAAAAAAATCTCCCAAATAATCTCCCAAATAAATAATATTAAAAGTTGTATGAACGGGTATAAATCGTCCATAAAAATTCGATAAATATAATTTGACACTTAATTTTGTATTAAGGAAATAAGGATAATATATATATTATTGGGATAGTTAAAATATGAGAATAATATTTTTCTACAATTTTTTGTTCACATATACATAAAGATAAATAAGGGTCGTAGTGTGATTGAAATGATAAGGTATGTAGAAAAATTGTGGAGATAAGATTTATGGAATATTATATATTTTCTTACATTATTTATAGTATATATTTTTTTTTATTAAGAAAATTATTTCCTATTTTTTAAGTATTGATTTGTTATAGTATAAATGATATAATCGTTTTATTTTCCCTATTTAAACTAATACCATTTATAATCATCCTTATATATAAGAAAAAAATAATAATAAAAAAACGTGAAAAAAAAAAAAAGCGAAAAAAAAAAGTGAAAAAAAAAAAAAAGCGAAAAAAAAAAGTGAAAATTTTTTATTTTGGCTAGCTTGTTAATGCGAAAAAGAGGATTGAAATGGGAAATGAAATAAAATATGTACATACATGAATGTAGATATATGTACAGTGTATATATATGGAAATGTAATTAAAAATGCCTTATACGAAAGGTTATGATAAATGTCTTTATAATTTTGAAGAAAATTTAAAAAAAACATATGACAGAATTAAAAAGATAAAGAAAAATGAAGAAATTGTATATGAACATACAAAGTTAGAAGATAGTGAAATAAAAGAAAAGATCATATATTTGTTAGGTTTAAATTATGGAGAATATATATTATTAAGGGGAAATTTTCGTTTTAGGCTTATAAAAGGGTTAGCTTATTTTAATGGGGAAATATTAAAACCATCTATAGAATATAAAAATGTGAACATACCCGATTTCAGTCCAATGATTAAACTAATAGGCTTAAATGATATGAATGTAAAATGTGAAAATGGAATATTTAAAAGAGTTGTTCATGACACTAGCAAGGATGATAATAAAAACGAAAGAGATAGTCACATTTACAACGGAATTGTTCATAATGTAGAAGTAGAAAATGTAGAAAATGTAGAAAAATGCAATGATTATGATCCTCATATTAGTAAGGGTCGAATGGAAGATAAGAGTGAAAAAGAATTGTCAAATGATGTAAATAAAACTGAAGAATTAAAAGAGGATATAATTAAAAATGGTAATAATAATAAAAATGGTAGTGATAAAAATGGTAGTGATAAAAATGGTAGTGATAAAAATGGTAGTGATAAAAATGGTAGTGATAAAAATGGTAGTGATAAAAATGGTAGTGATAAAAATGGTAGTGATAAAAATGGTAGTGATAAAAATGGTAGTGATAAAAATGGTAGTGATAAAAATGGTAGTGATAAAAATGGTAGTGATAAAAATGGTAGTGATAAAAATGGTAGTGATAAAAATGGTAGTGATAATGATAATGGTAATAATAATGGTAATGATAAAGAATCTGAATATTTCGATATGTGTATGAAAGGGAGCGAAAATATTTTTGAGTGTTCAGAAAATATTTTAGAAAATTATTTATTTTGTTTAAATATGCTAGAAGAAGGTAACATAAAAAAAGGGGAATTTAATGAATATTTAAAAATAAAAAAAACGGAAATGATAAATAATTTTGCAAGTAATTGTATGATGGATACAATAAATTTGTATTTAAAAAATTTCCCTATAGTTATTGCATTTGAAAAAAAAAAAAACTTTTTGTATAATTTATATAATAATAATGATCCTAAAAAAATTATAAATATAACTAATAGTGGAAAAAATAATAGTATATATATTAATACTTATCAAATGTCTTATATAGTCAAAGAATTTATGATCTATATGCACAATAAAAAAAAATACAAAATCGATTATATTTTAAAAAAAGTTGAGGAAGAGAGTATATCTAGGGAATTGCCAACTCAGTTTGGTGATTTAGAAAATAAAAAGGAAGGTGTAGCGAGTTTAAATTGTAAAGAAAGCGAGATAAATTGTAAAGAAAGCGAGATAAATTGTAAAGAAAGCGAGATAAATTTTCGTTCATACAAAAAGTCGAAAGTGGAAAATGTGAAGAATGGAAATGGTTCAGTGGAAGAGGAAAAGACAAATCATAAGGGCGATGAAGATGGTAAAAATTGTGAATATGGTAAAAATTGCGAAGATGGTGAAGATGGTAAAAAACGTGATAACGATTTGAGAGTGAACAAAATAAAAGCACAAGACTATTTAACAAAATTAAAGAAAGATAACATTTTTGACGAAAAATTTGAAAGTAATAAAAATGAAGAGTCAAGATTTGATGGGATTGCCAGTATAATTGTAATGGGTGATAAAGGAAAAGGGAAAAGTTATTTTGTTACAAATTTGATAAATAATTTATTAAATTATAATAAAAATGGAATATTATTATTAGACATAGATGTTGGACAGCCAATTATTGGAATAAGTGGATTCATATCTTTATATAAAACAAAAAGCTCGTTGAATATTTATAATTTTTTTTATCCTAAAAAATTTAAATGTATTAAAAAAATATTTTTTGGAAGTTGTTCAATTATGGATAACCCAAATTTGTTTATTAAATGTTTAGAGGAAATATATAATTATTTGTTTAACGTATATTTGAAAAAAAAGGCTGAAAAGGCTGAAAAAGCTGAAAAAGCTGAAAAAGTTGAAAAAGTTGAAAAAGTTGAAAAAAAAAATATAAGACCATTTTTATACCCATTAGTTGTTAACACATTTGGATGGGTAAAAGATATGGGATTATTTTTGTTAAATTTAAATATTTTATTAAGCAAAGCTGATTTTATTATTCAAATAGATTCATTAAAAATAGAGAAAAAAATGAAACAATTATTTAGTAAAAAAGAATTTTATAAATATATGTTTAACGATTTTTTGATTGTACATAATGACAAAAAGATGGTAGATGTGAAGGATCAAGAAATATATTATGAAAAGGGACAAAAAAAAGTAAA
Source organism: Plasmodium yoelii (assembly GCF_900002385.2). Taxonomy (NCBI): domain Eukaryota; phylum Apicomplexa; class Aconoidasida; order Haemosporida; family Plasmodiidae; genus Plasmodium; species Plasmodium yoelii. The sequence continues at coordinate 265,204 of NC_036176.2, read as the reverse complement.
AAATAAATATATTATTTTTAATTTGAATAATAAAAATGTTAATTTAATTGCAAAAAATCATTCTATATTCAATACAATTATTAACTATAATTATGGATTACGTGAATCTGATTTATTGTTTTATGACTGTTCTATGTCTTTTAAAAAAGAAGAAAAAATCGAAAGAGAAATGAAAGATAATAAACATTATGTTAATAAGCAAGTTTATAAAAAAAAAATGTATAACGTAAGTAATACTAATAGTGATAGTAAAAATGGTGCGTCAGATGTTGAACGAGGAAAATGGGGTGATGTAGTTAAACAATATAATGGGTACGGAATTAATGGACAAAATAAAAAAGAGACTAAAGATGTTAATGATTATAGGAAAAATTATTGTTATAAACCTTTGTTAGATTATATAGATAATAGTAGTATATATAAAAATGATCCTGAAAAAAAACACACCAAATATCGTAATTATTTTTATAAACGTTATCGAGGTATTATTAATCCTATGATACATAAATATACAAAAAATGAATCTATAAATTATAATACAAGTGAAATAAATAATTTAAAAAATTCTGAAAAAATACATTATGATAAAAATAAAATAAATACCCAATTTACAGAAAAATGTCCATTTTTAGTGAATAAAAATAATTATGTAGATAATAATGAAAATATAAAAAATTATGATGATTATATTAAAAAGATTGAAAATTATTTTGATAAAAAATGTGTACGAATAATAAATTTTGTAAGTTATAAAAAAAATAATTTTTATGAAAATTTGAATAAACTTAATTTGCAAAATAAAAATATTCCTATACTTGCAAAAAATTTAAGAGCATATCGTTTTTTTTGTTTTTTATTTTTTAAATTTAAAAAAATTATATTTTATTTACATAGTTTTTCATTATATGATGGAATAAATGATTTTTTTATGAAACATGAACATAAAGTAGCTGAATATGTATTTTGTATAATTGTTAAAAATGAAGGGATAAGAAGTAATGATATTTGTCTAAATAATGAGAAGAATCCACAAAATTATAGTTATATGGAAATATTTAATAATAGTTCTATGGAAAAAGAGGAAATAAAATATGATACATTTTGTAGAAACAATATGAAAGAAAATTATGATGTAAATGTTGAAGAGAAATTAAATGGTAATGATGATGATGGTAATGGTGACGATATCGAAATTGAGAGTAGTTATTGGGATGACACTATTTATAAAAATAATTTTTTATTTAATTGTGTTGTATTTGATTTGAAAAATATAAAATTAAGTAATATAGGGTTGAGTAAAAATAGTAATGATATATATGAAGAGGGTAATTTTTTGGCATATAAATATTTTTTTAATAACATTATATGTTTATGTAATGACAATATCGAAAATAATGTATCATCTAACAAAAGTGAAGACAATTCAGGAAACAATAAAAAAGTGAATTATAATATTATTCGTATAGATATAGATACAAATTTTGAAAATATAAATTCGGTTATTAAAAAAACAGAGTTAGAAAAAAATAATGTTAAAATAGTTGAAGTATCAGAACATTTTACACATATAATAACAGGATATATAAAATTAATAAATAATATGCAACTTATAATTTATTTGCCATATTGGTTTAAAGATTTTGACATTCTTAAAAATGTTAATACATTTGTTTCGGGAATTAATCTTATCCCTTATAACATAAATGATATAACTAATAATTATCCTTATTATGTAGATATTGTAACTGCAAAAGAGGATGAAATATTTAAATTTTTAAATGATGAAAAAGATAACGAAATAAAACAAGAGAATACATAAAATTGAAGGGGTGAAATATATCCACTCTTAGGGATGTTATAAATATATTTTCTAAAGTTTAACCATAATTTTGAGTTAAATAAAATATGATAAATGTGTGTATCATATGTAAATAATTATATTAATATTTATATGATAAACTAGCCAAAATAATTTGAATTTGTTTTGGAAATTATGTTTTTATATTAAGCTAAAGTCTAAGCATAAAGACTTTGGGATAAATATATTATGTATGTATTTTTTTGCATTTTTTTGCATTTTTTTTAATTATATTTTTACAATTTTTAATTTGAACTTAATTTTTATAACTAATTTTATTGTTAAATGGTTTTTGACCAATCATAAAAAAAAAAAAAAAAAAAAAAAAAAAAATTAAAAAAAAAAAAAAAAAAAAAAAAAAATAAAAAAAAAAAAATACCATTTATGTGAACAATTTTGAAAAATAAAGGTTTCGTTTTTTAGTATGAAAGGTATATACACATGCTATATTTGTGAACTTAAATTTTTTTTAATTTGCAATAATTGCGAATTTAAATGTTGGGGAAAATGATTTGAATAAAATTCATGTTCAGTCGTGAAATCATAAAGAATATTTTGCGTAAAATTGGAAAAGCTTTTCACAATATTTTGCAAAATTTCAAACAATTCATAAGCATTTTAAATTTGTTAATTTTTTATTTAACGTGGCCACATCGCAAATTGGGCAAGGCTGAAAAGGTTGGAAGGTTGAAAAGGTTGGAAAGGTTGAAAAGGTTGAAAAGGTTGGAAAGGTTGAAAAGGTTGAAAAAATTGGCAAAAATTGGCAAACTTTGGCAAAAATTGGTAAACATTGACAAACTTTTGTAGCCTCGAAATGCCGACAATACAGTTGGTCTGCTGCAAGCTGCAATCTCAAGATCTAGCGCTGAGTAATATTGGATATATAAATAGTGGGGTATATAATAATTTAAAGAAAAAAATAAAATGTAATGAATTATATGGAGAAATTGGAAATTTAGTTTTAATACTAAAAGGAAATGATTATATTGGAGATGATGAAATAGCGTTAAATACATGTCAAAGAGAATTTTCTAGAATCCAGTTAAAAGAAAGAATTGAAATAAATATAATTGATAAAGAAAATAAAAAAGATATTATAAATTTTATACCTATTGATAGTATAGATGTAGAAGTAAATGTTTTTATTAAACCTGATCGTCAAATTGAATTAGAAGATGAAATAGTAGAAACCGTTTTCAAAAAGCATTTTATAAATCATATATTAACAAAAGGACAAATATTAGCATTAAAATGTAATGATATATTATTAAGATGTGTAATTAAAGATATAAAAACAGCTGAATTAGATGAAATAAAAAAATTAAATAAAAATACATCTACAATTGGTTCATATTTTAAATTGGGTGGTGATAGTTATCGAACACAAGATAATATGTATAAAGGAAATTTAAATGAAAGAGGAATTCTTTTTGAAAATACAGAATGTATTTTTACTAGTATAAATGATGGTAAATTATTTATAGAATCAAAAAAAGTTTTAAAAAAAAATATTATAAAAAGTAATTTTAATTTTGAAGAATTAGGTATAGGAGCGTTAGATGATGAATTTAAAATAATATTTCGAAGAACATTTGCAAGTAGAATATATCCAAATTATATAATAAAGCAATTAGGAATTAAACATGTAAAGGGTATGATATTATATGGTCCTCCTGGTACAGGTAAAACTCTAATAGCTCGACAAATTGGTAAAACATTGAATGCTAGAGAACCTAAAATTATTAATGGACCGGAAATATTAAATAAATATGTAGGTCAATCAGAAGAAAATATTCGTAATTTATTTAAAGATGCAGAATTAGAATATAAACAATCTGGAGAAAATTCATTATTACATATTATTATATTAGATGAAATAGATGCAATTTGTCGACAAAGAGGTAGTGGTGCATCTACTGGGTCAGGAGTAAATGATAGCATAGTTAATCAATTATTATCAAAAATAGATGGAGTTAACAGTTTAAATAATATATTATTAATCGGAATGACAAATAGAATAGATCTAATAGATGAAGCATTATTAAGACCAGGTCGATTTGAATTACATATTGAAATATCATTACCAAATAAAGAAGGTAGAATCCAAATATTAAATATTCATACAAAAAATATGAGACAAAATAATAAGTTAAGTGCAGATGTAAATATAGAAGAATTAGCTGAAAGAACCCCAAATTTTTCAGGTGCAGAAATTGAAGGGTTAGTAAGAAATACAGTATCATATGCATTTGAAAGACATATAAATTTTAACGATTTAACAAAACCTATAAATGTAGATGATATTATGATATCTAAAAATGATTTTTTGAATGCATTAAAAGAAACGAAACCAGCATTTGGAGCTGAAGAAGATATTATAGATAATTTATTATCGAATGGAATAATAAATTATGGTAGTCAATATGAAAATATTGAAAATACATGTAAATTATTAATTAAACAGGTGATTGATAATTCTAATACAAATTTAATGAGTGTATTGTTACATGGGGAAAGTGGGTCAGGTAAAACTACTATAGCAGCTTATATGGCTAAATGTGCAAATTTTCATTTTACAAAATATATAACCCCCGAAAATTTAATAGGTTATTCAGAAAGCGGAAGAATAAATTATATAAATAAAATTTTTGAAGATGCATATAAAACACCATTATCTTTAGTTATATTAGATAATATTGAAAGATTAATTGATTATACTAGGATTGGTCCACGATTTAGTAATTCTATTTTACAAGCAATTATGGTTTTAATAAAAAAGAAACCCAAAAAAGAAAATCAGAAAATATTAATAATATGTACTACATCAGAATACCAATTTATGAAAGATGTTGGGTTAGTTAAGAATTTTTATGTAAATATACAAGTACCAATGTTAAATTCAAGTATTGCCATAAAAAATGTATTACAAAATAGGAATAAAAATAATAAAGATTTTCCAGAAAATGAAATATTAAAAATAACAGAATCTAATATTATTAAAAGTATATCTATTAAAAATTTGTTAATGATTAAAGATATGGCATCAGAAGCTGCATCAGATTGTAACTCAGTTATTACAAGTGAAATTTTTTTGAAAGCATATAATGATTGTGGTATTTTTTTTGAGGATGATTCATATTACTAAATTTTTGTAAAATATTCAATATTGGGTTTTATGTGTATAGAGATTTAAGACATTTTATGTTAGTTTCTTATTAAACTGGGTTAATGTTAGATGTATCGATTCTAAAATAGAACCCGCTGTATGAAATGATGTAGTTATATCCGAGCTTCCGTTTTTGTATGACCAATGTGCATGTGCATGGGCATATACATGTAGAGTGGGTGAATAATATACTTATGCAAATTTATAAATTTATATTTTATTTTGTTGTGCTTTATACGAACAAAAGTTATGCATATTGTGTACATATGGAGTAAGAACTGAAAATTAACTAATTAAAAATAAAGAAAAATAAATATAGATAAAGGTGTGTAAAATTGTATAAGATAGTCAAAGGAAATGGTACATTGTGCTAAATAATGTCATGTTGATACATCTGTTGGCGGTTTTATTTGTATGTAGTAATGTTGATATTATATATAAATGGGGTCATGCATAAATAGGGTCATATAAATGGGGTCGTATAAATGAGGTCGTGTATAAAACATTTTTAAATTTGGGGTTTATACTAAGTTTGAAGAATGAATAACAGAAAGAGAGGTTAAAAGTTGGTAGAAAAAACTTGTGGAATAAAAAGAGATTATGAAATAAGCATTTGCATTTGCATATGCATTTGCATATTCATGTGTGGGAATAAGATATTTTATCGAACAAATTATTGTGTGGAAAATAAATTTTTGATGATTTAAATTTATAAGTTATTGTATAAGTGTACTAACAGAATAGGGTAAATAGAATTAAGGTGTTCTTTGGATTATTTATTTTTTTATAAACAGATTAAGATATGTTTGTATTTGTGTACGTATTTGTTATGTATGTATTTTTATGCCAAAATATGTTTAATTCGTTTGTAAAATTTTGTGTTTTTTTTTTTTTTTATTCAAATATATTCGAACAAAATAAGTGTGTCAAAAATATTTGTGAAAAAAAAAAATGGAATATTTTTCTCAAAATATATATATTATATATGTGAATAATAAAAATAAAATAATAGTATAAGAAAAAAAAAATAGGTTAATAAAAAAAAATATGGAAAAGTAAAATAGCAAGCCCCCCTCCCCCAAAAAAAAAAAAAAAAAAAATAAACGCAATGTAAATAAAATTTGCTTATAAATATGAATGGGAAAAGATAGGGCAATTATTTAAAATGTGAAAAAAAAAATGTATAGTATTTTTAATATATGCAAAAAATATGCGTGTGATTTTGTGCTTATATATGGTATTTATATTTATGTACTATATATTTGTATATGAGATTTATCATCCATATAAATTATTGTTATATTTTATCGCTACTAATCTATTATTTTTTATGTGTTTTTTCCTTCACACTTTTTTTAATAGTATTTTCATAATTTTTATTCTATAATCATAATTTTTTTTATATTTCATTTGGGTAAATAAAATTATAATAGAATAGTAATATATAGTGTATAGATATAACAATATATATTTAAACTCATAAAAAAATGTAAGTTAATAATAGATAGTGATATATATTATATTTAGCATGTATATATCTTTTTATGAGAATATTTAGCATTCCAATGTAAAGAATTTACACTGTTAATTTTATATTTTTGCATACATAAAAATAATATATGTAAAATGTTATATATATTTTAAAGAGTACATAAATTTACATATTATTTTGTATATTATTATTATTTTACATTTAGGAAAAGTTATTGTAATTTTTAATTTTCATTTTTCTATATTTCTTTTATTATTTTTTTAATATTGTACAGGTTATAAACCTTTTGTATGTATGTATTATACACGCATATAATCTTATGAAATAAATTTAGTAAACAGGTATGTTCATGCTATGTGTAGTATAATAATTGGATGTATATAATTGGAATATACATATATATATATATATATATACGTATGCGTGTATGTGTGAATTTATGTATATATTATGTTTGTATTTTGTGTATTAAAGATATTGCAAGTTTAAATTAAGAGTACGTTTTATTATTAAAATAGTATATTCTTTTGTATATTATTAAATAAAACGGCTAGTAAAATATAAGTTATATATATATGCCTTGTACATGTTAAATATATTAAGTTTTTGTAATATTATATTTTTTTATTTCATTTTTGTTATATTAACTTATATTTTTCTTTCTTTATTTTATATATTTTATATATTTTATTTATTTTATTAATTTTAGTTTTATTTATCATTTCTTTTGTATAATATCAATACACTATAAAATATATGTATATGCATTGTTTATGTTAAAAAAAAAAAAAAAACGATAAGTTACATGAAATAAGCAAAAACGATAAGTTGCATGAAATAAGCAAAAACGATAAGTTACATGAAATAAGCAAAAACAACTAATTGAATGCATATATATATATAATGTGCGAATTTGAGAATAGTGGACGTGTATTTTAGTAATTTATTTATGATATGGAGATTTTGTTTTTATAATTCCAAAAAATAAGGGCAAAAAATATATGTGAAAAATAAATATCAATAGAATTGCAATAGCAATAGAATTGCAATAGCAAATTTGAATTAACTAATATACATACACATATATATATATATACATACATATATATATATATACAAGGAATTAATTTTTTCCCTTTAAATTTATACGGTTTTAAAATCGAGTACAATTGCGTGCACACATATAGCTATGCAAATTGTGATTGTTCAAAAATAAAAAGATTAGGAAGTAAAATAAAACAGAATAAAACAGAATAAAATAGAATAGAATAAAATCAGAATAGGAAGCCGATTGGTATTGTGTTATTTTTTTATAAATATTTGGAAAAAATGGAAAATGAACAATTCAACCCCCTGTCATTATTAGACAAAAATCAGCCATTTGATGCTGATAAGTTGAAATTGTTAGATAATATAGTTGAGGCTCTTTTAGATACAAAAGATAAAAATAGAAGAGATTTCGCTCAAAATTTACTAAACCAATTTAAAATGTTAGATAATTCATGGAGATCTGTTTCAGTTATATTAGATCATAGTGAAAATGTGAATACGAAATTTTATGGTTTGCAAATATTAGAAGAATGTATAAATAATAAATGGAATATTTTACCAGAAGAAGAAAGAGAAGGGATGAAAAATTTTATTGCGTGTTATACAATTACTATGTCAACAGAAGGAACCACAATTGGAATTGATAGACACTTATTAAATAAATTAGATGAAACTTTGATACAAATTGTTAAAAAAGAATGGCCAGATTCTTGGTCAAGTTTTATACCAGATATTGTAAATTCAGCAAAATTAAATCAGAATGTTTGTGAGAATAATATGAAATTATTAAATATGTTAAGTGAAGAAGTTTTTGAATTTGGAAATGAAACGTTAGTACAAAAAAAAAAAGAAAAATTACGAAATGAATATGCTAGTCAATTCCAAAAAGTATATGATTTATGTTTATATATATTAGAAGCTAATATATGTAATAAAAGAAGTACAAATAGTTCATTGATTAAACAAACATTAATTTGTTTATCTAATTTTTTTAAATGGATACCTTTATCATATATATTTGAAAAATATAAATTTAATAATAATGATGTTCAAATTATAGATTTATTATTTGATCATTTTTGGGATGATATATCATATAAAATAGAATGTGTAAAATGTATACAAGAAATCGTTATGTTAAAAATGGATGAAAAAAATTTATTATATTATGAAAATGTATTTATAAATTTATGGACCAAATTAGTAAATAAAATAAAATATTTACCTAATGTTAATGAAATGAAAAATATTCCTCCTGAATTTAAAATATTTTGGGAACAATATTATTTACAAATATCTATTTGTTTAACAAATTTTTTGAAAAATTATAGAGAAACTATTATTGAAAAAAATAATAACACTAATGATATTAATGCTGTTTTTAAATTTTTGCATATGTTATCAAATAGTAATATGGATGAAGTTTTTTTAATAATAGTTGATTATTACAACGTTTTTACTGAACAGTTAATAAGAGAATTGATAGGAAGGTTGGAAGAAGAAAATAGTATAAAAAATAAATGTATAAATTCAAATAATAATATTCAAACAAATTTAACAAATGGTATGAATAACAATTCTGGGTTTAATATAGGGTTAGAAAGCGGTGGTTTAAATAATCGAAAAGTTTATAGTTTTGCTACAATGCATAGTTTAGGAATTGGAAATAATAATGTTGGTAATGAAAATAGTATTATAAATATAAATGAATATTCATCTATTTTAGATAAAATTGATTTAACACAATCTGATATTAAAAAAATATGTCCAAGAATAAAATTATATGAATTTATATTAAATGATATTCGAAGAACTATTATTGAAAAAATGGCTAAACCCCAAGAAATATATATTTCTTATGATAATGAAACAGGAGAAGTAGTAAGAGATTTTGAACCGGATACGACTGAAATATCTTTATATAATACAATGAAAACTACATTAGTATATTTAACTTATTTAGGATCTGAAAAAACAATAGAATTAATTGTAGAACTTTTAAATAAAGAATCTGAAAAATCATTAAAAAATACAAATAAAAATGAACAATGGAATAGTACAAAAACAAACAGAATTAGTTATGCTGTTGGGTCTATATCAATGTGTATGACTCTAAAAAAAGAACAAGATTTTTTAATGTACATTTTGAGAATTTATTTACATATGATAGAAGTTAAAAATGGAGAAGAAAATAGAGCTATACTTGCTTCATGTGTTATGTATATAGTTAGTCAATATCATCGTTTTTTAAAATTACATTGGAGATTTTTAAAAACTGTTATGAAAAAATTATTTGAATTTGCAGAAAATGAAAAAGTACAAGATATGGCAGCTGAAACGATATTAAAAATATGTAAACAATGTAAAAATGTGATTGCAAAAAATAATAATAGTACAGATAGTAATGGTAATAATGTTGAGTCTTTTTTTAGTATTTTTATAAAATTTCATAATAATATAATGCACAAATTACCTGAAAAATTAAATTTATTATTATATGAAGCTATTGCACATGTTATTTCATGTTTTCCATATGATGAAAAACAAGAGAGTATCAAAATTCTTATGAACAAGTTAATGTCTTTATGGAACGATTTGATATATTCAAATAATAATTTAAAAAATATAAATGCATTAAATAATGGTGGTAGTGGTAATATTATGGATGCTGATTTTAAGAATTTAGAACATTTATGTAATTATGAAAATTCAAAATTAATTATAACATTTGTAAGAGTTAATTGTCGTTTGGCATATGCATTATCTTATTTTTATTATGAACAATTAAATTTAGTTTTTTTTGATTTTTTAAAAATATATCAATTATATAGTAAATATATTAATATGGAAGTTGAAGCAAATGGTACAAAACGAATAAAGCATGCACAATTTCGAAATTTATTTTTAATGAAAAGAGAATTTTTACATTTAATAGAAACAACTATTGAAAGAAGTTGTTATAATATTCAAGAATTAGAAGAAGCTTTATTAAAAAGAGAACAAAAAAAAATGAAAAATGAAATTGATGAATCTATAGATGTACATCTACCAACTGTTGAAGAAGCTAAACAAATAAATTTTCAAATGACTAGTAATATATTAAATGTTTTATTAGAAACTATTTTAGTTGATTATAGAGATAGTAATCCTCATATTAAAGATGCTGAAGTATTTTCTTTATTATCAACTGTTTTTAAAAAAATAGAAAATGTTACATGCCCTATTTTACCAACTGTATTAAATTATGTATTATTACCAACTATAGATATGATAAAAAATGATTTTTCTTCATATCCTGAGCATAGAGAAAAATTTTATAATTTTTTAGATGCATGTGTTAGACATTGTTTTGATTATTTATTTACATTAGATTCAGAAATATTTAATACATTTATACAATCTTTATTATGGGCTATAAAACATGAGCATCCATCAGTTGCAGATCATGGATTAAAAATTACACATCAATTTCTTCATAATGTGATTGTAAAAAAAAAAGAATATTTAGATGAATTTTGTAAAGCTTTTTATTATATTATATTAAATGAAGTATTCAAAACATTAACAGATTCTTTTCACAAATCTGGTTTTCATTACCAAACAATTATATTAATGAATTTATTAAGATTATTAGAATTTGAGGTTATAAATATTCCAGAGGCAGAAATTACTAAGCCACATATAATAAAGCATGTTCAAACTTTTTTAACCCAATCTTTTGAAAATCTGAATCAAAAGCAAATTGAAACTTTTTCAGTGGACATGTTTAACTTTTGTGTCGAATCTCCTCTCACATTCAGATCCTTTGTGCGCGATTTGCTAATATCGTTGAAGGTTAGTTGGCTAAGTGAATCCCATCACGTTTTGAATCGTTTTGATTCGTTTTGATTCCATTCCCTCTTCTCACTTCGTTTCTATTTCGTTTTCTTTCAGGAATTTTCTACAAACCAAGACGAACTGTATGAAGCTGACAGACAAGAAGCTTTACAGAGAGCAAAGATGGCAGAAGACAACAAACTGATAAAGGTATTCAAAAGATACACTTCACATTTGTGTTAAGCGAATATTACATGCATTTTTTTATCATTTTATCATTTTATTTTATCATTTTATTTTATCATTTTATTTTTAAATCAGTTGAGAGGATTAATGAAAGAAGACGTACCATCATTTTCGGCCATTGATGTAGATGATGAATGTATAAATGTGGAATAAAAATTATTATACCTAAAAAAAAATGTTCATCATGATTTTGTTATTATTGCCTTGTGGGTCACATATATATACTTTTCATATTTTTTCATATTTTTTTCATTATTATAATACTATTTTTTAAAAATTATTTTGGTTAATTTTTTAAAATTTTTTTTAATATATACATTTTATTTATTTTATTTTATTTTATTTTTTTAAAAGTCTTATATGATTAAAATGGTAAACATATATGCATATGCATGTAATGGTGAAACATACACATATTAGTGCGGATATGTGTGAATGGTTACATGCATAAATTGTATTTATGTGAAATATAAATATATACATATTTATTCATTTCGTATGCATATAATGACTTATTAATTTATGCAATAGTGGTTACCACCTTGTATTATTTTATTAACGGTTAATCTTTTATTATATTTTTAGCATAAACTTTATATGAACAAATTCTATATCCATTATATTTACAATATGCTTATTTTATATATCTCACGATTTTTCCAGTTTAAATAATTTTAAAATAAAAAACAAATTTAATCAATATAGTTCTCTCTATATATATAAGGGGGGAAAAGAAATAAATTTTTTATTATGATGGTATATTTTTCCATTTTTTTAAGATATGTACTATTATTTTAATGTTTCTTTTTAAGTTCATATGTTTTAAAAGAATGATTGAAGACAACATAAATGTGGTTGAATATTTTTTTTAAGATATTAAAAGATCTATTATTTATAAAGCCATTTTTATATTTTTTATTAACCGTTTTTTTTTTTTTTTTTTTTACTGAAATATTTGCAAAGAAATATGTGTTGTTTTTTTCAATATGTATATATTTTGAATGTTCACTTAAAAAGAGGTACCTATTTAAATTATGTTATATATATTTTTTCCCATATTGATCTTATAAAGAATGAAGAAAAAAATAAATGTCATATTTTTGAAATTTATATAGTAAGACAATCAAAATTTTATATTTATTTGTCTAAAATGGTGCTAAAATAATATAAATGTTTATAAAAATTTGATATGTGCACATTATATATAATATGTGCATGTATACAAATAGTGTATGTGTTTTTTGAAGCTGCATAAATTAGCTAATTTTAGGTCTTTTATAAAACTGCTCTATTTTTGTTTTTCCCTTAACAGTTTTATTTAATATTTATAAAATAGTATAATGTTATGCTTATTTATTTATTTTTTTTTTTTTTTTTTTTTTACATTTTTGGCAACTTGAAATTTTTAACTTTTAAAGTGCAAATAAAATATCAATGAACTATAGCTATATATATGAATAATTTTTTTTAACTCCATTTTTATCTTTTGTATATTATGTATATCGTATTTTTTTTTTTTTTACTATTGTTTTGATTATTTAAATTTATTAAATAAAATTAATGCATGAATATTATAATTTGACAAATGAAATAAATATGCATTATATATATATATTGTTATTTTTTTTACTTGATGTTTTTTCTCTATTAATATTAAATGTAATAAATTAATATGTAGTTTCTATGTACAAATATTCGTATATTGTTTGCATATAAATAAAATTTATGCAAATTAAAAATTATAATTTTTTTTATAAAATTGCTGATTTCGTTTTGTTTTTTTTTTTATTATATATTACCGATTTTATTTGTTTGTTTTTCTGCTTTTTTAATGGCAAAATAATATTTATTATGATTATTTTTATTTAATTATATATACTTTTCAAGAATTAATTCTTTTCATATTAAGCATGTTTTTAGGGTTATAAAAGGAAAATTATTATTGTAGTATATATAAGCTTTTCATTGATAAAATTTGTTATATATATATTAAATGCGCAAAATATTGTTATATAGATATTAATAGTTGTAGATAAATAGCAAATAAATAAATAGATACACAAATAAAGATACATACATAAATAGATACATGCATAAATAGATACATACATAAATAGATACATGCATAAATAGATACATACATAAATAGATACATACATAAATAGATACATACACAAATAGATAGATACATACATGCATACCTGGAAAGAGAACAAATATTTATGTATGGATATCAAAACAATATATTTTGTTTTATATATATTTCGGTGATTAAAACATAAATTGATTTTTCATCTTCTTGGTGTTCTCTTACTATATTGGGATATTCTACAAAAATAATTATATTATGTATATGTTTTAAAATTATAAAACTAATTACGATATCTTGTGCAAACAGATATGAATTTGCAACGTTATATTCCTGATATTATTAATTCGGAAATAATCTATATTTACATATGTATATATATTGTATATACAAATGTTAATAAAAATAAAAAGAATAACAAATGAAGAGATAAGAACGAAAAAAAATATGAATATATTATTTATTTCAGGTTAATAAAGTATTATTTTAAAAATAAATGAGTGAAGGGAACAGCATAAGTTATACTTGAATTTTATTTAAATTTATTTCAGTTATTACATATATTTAATAAAATTTAAATAATTTATAAAGGAATTAAAAAAAAAAAAAAGACACCTAAATTACAATTTTTAATTTTTTAAAATATCGTATTTTTGGATATTTCATGTAAAAATTTGAATACAACAACCCCTCACACCATCACCATATCCTTATCCCGAAAGAGCAATATAAAAATATATTATACTTAAATTTTTTTTTATATATTTTGAAGTTAATTATTGTTTTAGGTTATATAAAAGTGTGTGTGTGCACATACTATAACGGGGTAAACCAGCATTCTTAATTATATATATATATATATATTATATATATATGCACATGCATGTAAAAAGCATATTTGTACCTTTTTAGTTATTTAATTCATAATTATTTGAATAATTACAAGAATAAGAGAAATAAAAAATTCGGAAAGCAAAAAAGAGAGGGGATAGGGTATAAATGTGTATTGATCTATTTATAGATTTTATTAACCCGTGAATGTGTATCAGTATACCAATCTATATACATAAAAATTGCATATACATATGTGCATACAATTTTGATCCCTTAATAATCTCTAATGGTATTTGTGTCCGTAATTTCGCACATAAAAGAGGGGATATAATTTGAGTAAGCCAAAAAGAATAAAATTTAAATTGTCCTAGAATGTGTATAAAATAAATATAGCAATAATATTAGCAATTTTGAGAATTGTATATGTAATAAATAAGGAAAAGTCTATACTCTCCAGAAAAATAAAAGATAATTGATTTTATTATTCGAATAAAAAAATATATTTAAGCAGGATTCATATGATAGTATATAATAAAAATTGAAAGAGATATATAAAATTTGAAACGCAATATTTTATAAAAAAAAAAAATTTTATTTTGTAGTATATAAAAATTATAACGATTTTTTGACTAGCCACTATAATTAATGTATATGATTGACATATCTGTTAATAATTATACATTTATTGAAAAAGATAAAAAATATAAAATAACAAAAAAGAAAAATCGTAACAATTTAAATCATTTTATACGGATATATAGACACGTATGAATGTTAACAAGTGCATATATTAAGTTCATTACATTTTGTACATAAATATAAATAAAAAATAGTTTGAAAATGAAAAAATATCCATTAATAAATCACGCATCAAATCAAAAAGGTTTAAAGGACCAAAATAGAATGGGTCCAGGAAATAATAACACTGGGAAATTTCGTGATACTAAGCAGTATAATCATAATGGAAACAATAATATGAATAAAATGAATATGAGCAAAATACATATGAACAATAGCATGTACAATAATAATAATAATAATAATAATAACAATAATAATAATAACAATAGTGGGGATAATGGGAACAATGTGAATAGTATAAAAAACAATAACAATTCACTAGGGTTATATATTGATAACCCTCAAAATGCATTTATTTTTGACGAAAACGATTTAAAAACATTATTTTCATATTATAAAGGTGCAAAAAGCATAAGAATATTAAATGATAAAGCAGCAGCTCAAATAACATTTAACGACCCAAATATGATACAACAAGTAAGAAAAGATATTAACGGATTAACAATTAACGATATCGGTACTATTAGGTGCATTATACTTAATGAAGGGAAAGTGATTGAACAATTTCTTCCATTTTCTGCTAATGATCCAACTAATGTTCAGAATAAATCAAATAATGGAAACCAAGATAATGAAAATACAGTTAATATGTTGAAGAAGCTAGCTAATTTATTACAAAATAATGGAGTAAAAAACAATGATGAAAATAATAGTGGAAATATTAATAGTGGAAACAGTGGAGGGGTAAATGATATTTCACGAATTAATGGAAATGGAAGTATGATGAATAATCCACAAAATGGAAGAAATAAAAATAATGAAAATATAAATAATATGTTTACAAAAAATCAAGTTAAAAATAAAATGTCAAATCATTCTAATTATAACAATATGAATTCTAATTTTAATCAAAATAATAATATAAAAAATGAACATAATGATAATCCATATGCTACTAAAAGATTAAGTAGATTTGAATTAATTGATATATTTGGGTATCCAACAGAATTTGATGTTATGAAAAAAATATTAGGTTTGAATAATTGCAATATATTATATGTAAATGAAAATACGAATAATAAATTGTCGATAGAAATAAAAGGAAAAGCATTAAATGAAGCCCCAATTGTTGAAAGGATGCATATATCAGTTATAGGAGATGATTTAGTTTTATATAAAAAAGGAATTGAATTATTAGTACAATTGTTAAATTCGATATTTCAAGAATTTTGTATTTTTTGTAATGAAAATAATTATCAAATACCAGAAAATTTATCTTTTAAAAGACATGAATATATGTACAAATCTGATGGTTCTACAAAATATGTAGGTTTTAAAGATACATGGAATGCTGGTAAGGATAATTATATAAATGATTATTCTTTTAAGAAAAATAAAAATTTAGTAAAAAATGAAAAGGAAAAGAGAAATCATAACTCATTTGGTGGCTATTTTAACTAAACCATGAAAAAAAAAAAAAAAAAAAAATTCTGTTATAAAAGGATGATTGGTTTTATTTCAATGTATTATGTAGTATACTGCCACTTAAAGTTGGGGGAAATGTCATATAGAATTCATATAATTAGAATACAAAAGAAGGGGATATTAAAAAGTGTTTTCATTATAATATTGTTTTAACATTATAATTTGTACTAATAGAAATATTTCATGTATATATTTATGCGAAATTATGGAGGTACCTAATATTTCTGCGTTATAATATTTGACTGTTTTAATTAATATATAATGTTGAAATTTTTTCATAAATAGTGAAAATATTATTTATTAAGAAAACATAAATTTATATGCACCAGATTATGTAAATTGAATAACATGTTTGCATATATCTGTACATGATTTGTTTTTTCTTATTTGTAGATTTTTTAATTGTATACTTGTGTTTTATCTGTATTTTTAATAAAGTTTACCTAATTTAGAATGAGCGATATATGTTATTATACGTTCATTATTTATTTTTTTTGAGTAATATAATTATTTCCATCCTATATTTTTTATTCGATATTTTGCTGTATGCACACATATATGCATCATGTGTGTGTGCTTTCGTTCAATTTTATTCATTTATTCATTTATTCATTTATTTATTTATTCATTTATTCATCTATTATTCATTTATTCATCTATTATTCATTTATTTATTAATTTTTAAATAAATACACATTTCGATATAGGATTACATATCCATTCAAAAAAAAACTTAAAATTTTTAAAAATTTATCTGTTATAATAATACCAAATTATGGCATTTATTTATGACCATATATGTTTGATAAATTCCATATGAGACACACATGTAAATATATTCTTTTTGTAAAAAAAAATAAATTTCATAAAATTTTGATATCCCTTAATACAACCTGTTTTATAGAGTTTTGTTAAAATATTATAGATAAAAAGGGATAACTAAAATATGTGCTAGTTTTACATTTTTAAGAAATATACACAATGAAAATTATCATTTTATTGAAAAAAATAAATGGTTAGTTGAAAAGGTTGACAACAATTGCTGTTGCCATTATGTCCATTCTTATTACAGCCACGGCATGCTGTTATAACCTTCTTCTTATTATTATTATTATTACTACTATTATTATTACTACTACTATTATTATTATTATTATTACTACTACTATTATTATTATTATTTGATTAATTTTAAAATAGTATATCCCTCGAAATAATTTACAAAAAATAAATTTATATTTTTTAAACAAATGTATACTCAACTTATTGTTGTTATAATACAAAAAAAAATATTTATATACTTTGTGCAATGTACATAATGTTACGTGTATATTAAATATTAACTAAGTGGTGAAAATAAATTTATAAATATACAATATATACATATTTATAATTTTTTTTCAAGTTAAATTATTTTAATTTTTTTTTTTTTACAATTCTTTAATTTTTTAAAATATGATTAAATTTTATATGTTAAACTGATTATAAGAAAATATACTTTTGCGAAGAAAAAATAGGGATAAATATAAGATTTATGTGTAAAATAAATTAAAATATATGAATTTTTATTAGTATGATAAGTATGATGAAAATATGAAAGACCCTTTAGAATATCTTGAACACATAAACTTTAATACAAACAAGTTTCCTCAGTACAATCATGTAAGTGTTAAAATTGGATGAATTTATAAATATTTGAAATTTTGTGATTTTGTTTTTGGTAATTTTTTGTCCTATGTTATACTTTTTACCAAGCCATATTAATATTAACATTTTTTAAATAAAAAAAAAATTTAGCTAGTAGAAAGTTGTCCTTCTGAAAATGAGAAAGAAAAAATTATACGAGTTTGTCGATGTTGGCAATCAGCAAAATTTCCATATTGTGATGATACACATAAGGTTAGATAAGGAAAGTTGCCAAAATTGTGTTCAATAGTTGTATGTATATATATATATATATATGTATATGGATGAGCATACAAATGTGAATATATGGAATGGGGGAATAAGAAATTGTATTAAAATAAGCAACTCTCTTATTAGCCAGATATGTATATATTTTATGTGTGTGTATATATTTCGATATTTTTCTTAATATGTGCAGGTTTTCATAGAAAATGGAGATAATGTGGGGCCATTCGTTGCTAAACTCGTTAGTTATAAATTAAGTGAAGATGAAAGATTAAAAAGAGAAAAATATAATGAAAAATATATTAAGATAGATAAAAAAATAGGAGCAAATCAATACTCCGCTTTAAACAAGAAATTAAACTATACCCGCTTCATGAATTTTAACACATATACATTTAATAATAATAAATTTAAAAAATCAATGTTATTTTCATTTGGTATATTAGCATCGGCTTTATTATATGATCAAAAAGAGAAGTTAAAGTACTTTTTGCAAATTAATAAAAAGGTAATTAAGGATATAGAAATTAAAAGAGATCATGTTGAAATATGAAAAGGAAATCCTAATATACATATAGGAAAATTATTATGATATATATATTTTTTGTGTGAATTTTGTTTTGTTTCAATATTATTAAAATGTAAATTATTTCAATTTTGAATATATTTTTAAAAATAGATATGTGTATCATTTTACCGTTTACTTGTTTTGGCTTTTTATTTTATTTATTTATACAATTTTAATTTGCTCATTTCGTTTTTATAATTAAATGCCCATGCATATATGTAAGAATGGAAGGCATCCTTCACAAATTTATAGACTTAAAATGTGCATAGTATAGTATATAAAAATACATTATATTATATTAAAAAAATTAAAATATGAATTTATTAAAAATAAATATAAAGTTGTGTTAATATCAATCAAATTGTAAGTATTAAAAAAATTGGAAATAAATTGTGTAAAATATTTTGAATGTACAAATTTTTGAGTAAATAAATGGGGCATGTGGTGATATAACATTGTTGACATGTTTAATAAATAGTATAAAAAAAATTAAGGAAAAAATTAAGGAAAAAATTATGACTTGTGCAGGCATGTAAAAATAAGTACATATGCACACACACGTGATATATATAATTCTGTAAGTATAATTTTTTCTATATGAAAATAAAATAACAAATAAGTACAAATTGTATTTTCTTAATAAAGAAAAAAAACAAAAAATTAAAGAATGGATGATGAAATAAATAATGTGAATTATTTTTCTTCTTATCTTTACGAAAAAATAAAAATTTGATTTTGTTTATATAAAGTAGGTACATAAATAGAGCTATATTTATGTCCAATTAAAAATATAAAGTGTGAGTATATGTCATTTTATTTGAGAATTGATCTATTGTTTTGTTAATAAATACAAATGAATAGAATAGGAGAATACACGACAATTATCTATATGATATATGTAGTTATTTTTTTGAGAATGGATATATTTTTTTTTATTTTTCTATGAATTGTGTAGCGATAAAATATTTTTTAACATTAAAATTCGGTGAGTTTTTTCGAATATTCACTGTTTTTATCTTCTTGTAATTTTGTTCGTAACCCTTGTTCAATAATTTTTCCATTTTTTAAAACATAAATATAATCACAATGTTTAATTGTGGTAATTTTGTGTGAAATATTAATAATAGTGGAATTAGGGAGATATTTTTTTATGTTTGCAAAAATATTTAATTCATTTGTTGAATCTAAAGCACTAAAAGCTTCATTTAAAATTAATATTTTTGGGTTTTTAATTATAGCTCTAGCTAATGAAATTTTTTGTTTTTGTCCTCCTGATAAATTATGGGAATTAATATTATGGAAATATTTATTTTTATATGAATTTATTAAACTATCTAAACAGACAATTTTGGATACTTTTATTATTTCTTTATATAATTTGGTAATAAAATGTGTTTTATATTTTTTATATATATTAATTTTTTTATTTTTATGATCAAATAAAGCTGTATCAATTTGATCTCCACACATAAGGCATGTTTTTATATTTTTTTTTTCTAATAATAAATTATCTTGTATAATTTGATCAGGTGTGTGTGTAACTGTGTGTTGGCTAGTTGTAGTTTCGTTAATTTTATCTTTATTTAGAAGAATATCATTATCACTTTGAAATAAATGCAAACAATTTTTTATATTATTTTTATCCAGCTCTATATTATAATAGGAGTAGGATAAATTATTATTAATATAATTTTTTTTTTCTTTAAAATTGTATGAATAAAGAATATTATAAATTACACTATCACTGAATAAATAAGTATCTTCTTCAACTATTGACATTTTTTTTGTTAATATATATTTTGAAACATTTTCAATATTTTCATTATCTATAAGAATATTACCATAAGTTTTGGTATACAATTTTGAGCATAATTTTGTCAATGCATTTTTTCCTGAATTATTATAGCTTAATATTCCATATGTATATATATTATTAAAATGTAAATTAATATTTGATAAAATTTTATTTTTTGGATATTTTTCAATATAAAAATCAACATTTTTAAAGGTAAGAGTACTTCCTTTTTTATTGTCATCATTTATATTATTCATTATTAATTTTTCATTTATATTTTTATAATTTTCATCAATATATCTTAATATTTCAATTTCTTTTATAGCATTTTGCATAATATATGATAATATATTATTAAAGTTTTTTTTTTTTATTTTTTTTTTGTTTTTCAACTTTATCAAATTGTCTTCATTAGTGGATATGTCACAATGTGGTGAAATTGGTGTATTATTTGTTTGATCTATCTGTTTTGTTTGATCTATCTGTTTTGCTTGGTCTGTCTGTTTTGCTTGGTCTATCTGTTTCGCTTGGTCTATCTGTTTTGCTTGGTATAAATTATTTTGTTTGCTTATTTCATTCGAATTCAGAGTAATATCTTTATCCATTTCTCTATTATATGGTGTGTCGGGAATATGTAATTTATTATTAACACAATAATAATTTGCCTGACTAGAAGTACCATGTATATTTAATTCACATATTATTGGATCATTTATAACATCATCAATATTTATATCTTCAGTATTCGAAGAATCAGATTCGACAATATTTTCATTAGAAGTGTTGTTATATCCATCAATAAGTATAGATGTGTTGTTGTTATTAATTGTATCTTGTGTAGTACAAGTATTTTTAATTTTTTTTTTTTCTAAAAGATTTATAGGGTTTTTTTTTTGTTTTTTATAATAAAACTTTGAATAATTATAAAATAGAAAAGTTAGAAGGGTTATGAATATTGTGTTATTTGTTATATTGCTCATTTTGAGTATACTTTTTTTATCTGCATTTTTTAATTGGCTAAATGTACTAATATTATCAAACATAAATAAATATTCATCACTTACAAAATTATTTCTTTTTTCATATAATTTTACAATGAGTGATATAATATATTTTTTATATTTTGTTTTTAAAAAGTTTGTGAATTTTTTATCTAATTTATACTTTATTATAAGTTCATGATCATTTTTGATAAAACTATGTATTTCTTGAATACTTATATCAAATTTATTTTTTTTAATTTTTGTTGAATTTTCAGGAATATGTCCATTTTCTTTATTTGTGTTGTTATCTGTATGTCCAGTTTTATTAACAATTTGGAATTGTTCATGTAGAATTTCCTTATTTGGTTGAACTTCTTCCAATTCAACTTTATCATCCATTATGTATTTTGATAAATTATTATAATTTCTTTCAAAAAGTTTAATATAATTAGGTTTTATAATATTAGTAACATAGTTTGTATTTTTTTGAATAGCTTCCATTTTTTTTAAAATAGGATAATTGAAAATAAAATTTTTTAAATTTGTGAAATTAAAAAAGTTAGTATATGAATTTTTAAAATGAATAGATTTATTTTGATTATCTTGGAACGTATCTTTTTCAATTAGTTTAATTACATCTTCAGCATTTCCTATTAATTCTTGAATCCGTGAATATTGTTGTTCAATAGTAGAAGATTGAGATATAATTTTTTGTATATATATAATAGATGAAATAACTTGTCTAATATCATTGTGAGTATTATTGTTCTGAATAGTTTGTTTAATAACAATAAGTGTACTAATAAATGTAATTATGTCAATTGCTCGAATTATAAATTTTTCTAAAATATAAAAAAATCCAAGTTTCATTCGGGTATTACAAATATCATTAATAGAGTTATTAAATGTTTCTATTTCTTCATTATGTGTATTATATGTATTTATTAGTGAGAAATTATTAATGGCTTGTTCGATGATGTTATTTGATTGAGCAAGATTATTACTCTCTTCTTTTGCTATGGCTCGAAATATTCTTGAAAATAAAATTGAGATATTATAAATGCATAAAACAATACATAAAGGGATAAACACAAGTTTAACATTAATTTTGTATAGAAAATAAAAAGATAATAACATTTTGATAACATTCCGTAATAACACTATTATATTAGTAGTAAATATATCAATTAATTCAGAAGAGTCTATATTCAATCGGCTTAACAATGCTCCTGTTCCTTTTTTTTTAAAATAGTTAATATTTTTGTGCAATAATACTCTAAATAAGTGATTTTGCAATTTGTTTGTACTTATATAAGCACATAAATTAAATGTATAAGATTTGAAGGATGAAAATAATAAACTAAAAATTGATACTAATATATATGCATATAGCGGTTTATTAATTTTATAATTGGAAAATAAAAAAACTGATTTAAAAGGTGTGTCATTTATTTTTTCAATTATTTCACCACTTTTACTCATTACATGTGAAATTGCTTTTGATAAAAAAATTGGAATATAAGAATCCATAACAGAAGATATAATAGTTAATAAAAACCCCAAACAAAATATATATTTACTTTTTTTTATTATTTTAAAAAGTTTGGTCATATCATTTAATAGGCTATTTTTGGATTTATTTTTTTCTATAATTTTGGAATATATGTCTGACAGTGTGTTTTTTTGGTTGTATAATTTCGTATGGCTTTTAACATTTTGAGAGGAAAAAGGGGAAAGAAATAAATTATTATTATTTCCCCAATTAAATATTTTTTTGTGGTTACCATTTTTAATAAATGTGTAATTAATTATGTTGG
This sequence comes from Plasmodium yoelii, assembly GCF_900002385.2. Classification (NCBI taxonomy): domain Eukaryota; phylum Apicomplexa; class Aconoidasida; order Haemosporida; family Plasmodiidae; genus Plasmodium; species Plasmodium yoelii. Next base: position 241,293 of record NC_036176.2, on the reverse strand, counting down.
CACTATTATTATGGTCCCTTTTTTGCAAACTATTTTGTGGTATTAAAAAATTTAGTGCATGCCTATTTTTAGTTTTGTTTACTTTTTCTGAAATATTTTTATTGTGCCATTTTATTGAACAATATATATTTGGGTGTATTCCATTGTGTATAATATCATGCCTATTTTTATTTAAAGCGTTTATTACATTATAATTTTGATAAAGTAGTATATAGAGAAACAATAATCTAACAAATTGATAGCTCACCAGTTTCATGTTTCTAAATCACCCTTTTTCTTTCTCTATATAATTACATATTAAAATCGCATATTATATGTCCTTTTTTCTATGAAAAAATGAATACTTTTTTTCTTTGAGTGTATGTTAAGTTTTCTTTTAGTTTTTTTATCGGCTTTTACTTTTGTAAAATTTAGTAACTTAGATATATTGACTAATTTGGATGTATATATTATTTTTTTTTTGTTGTTTCTCTTTGTTTTCCTTTTCTATTTCAGTAATATGGTGTATTCATCATTATCTATTTTTATCCATCCCCCTACTTTCATCAGCTTTAAATTATATATTTATATTCATTACACCTTTTTTCATACATTTTTATCCTTATATAAATTATATGTTTCTTATTATAAAATATTTTACTGTAATGGGTATTTTTTTCTTTTAAATATTTCAACTCTTTATTTTTATAATATTCTGTGTTATATACTTTTGAATGTAAATTAAGTTCATTCCTTGGGCATTTTGTTTTTTTGTTCTTTTTTGCCTTTATTTTCATAAAATTAATAAAAATTTATGATCTAATAAACAAAATGTACCCCATAATACGACAATCAACTATATACTAAACATAAATAAATAAAAATATATTACATATGTGAGATATATATTTTAAATGACAATGCAAGCATATTATGCATGTATATAATGTACTGTATTTTTTATAGGTAAATTAATGAGTAAATTAATGAGTAAATTAAATGTATGTATTATTCTCTTTTTTTTGGAAATTCGATTATTTTACTACGCAATATATATAATAAATTTATAAATTATATGAAATGTAAAAAGGGAATATGATGTGGAAAAACAAAGCAATATAGAAGTTATTAATTAAAAATAAAAGAAATAAAAATATTAAATATTTATAAATATGTACCAAGAATAAATATCTTTCACATAATACAAGCATAGTTGCACATATATAGATATGTTTATGAACGTTCATACACTTACACAATAATAATTTTTTAATATAAAAAAACTTGTATTATAATTTGATATATAAAATATAAACTGATAAAATGTGTGAATGTAAATATTAACAGTTTTGTTCAATATATATATTTATCACATCATTTATTAATATAATTTATACTATCATAAAACATCATTAATAATAAAAATATAAGACTATAACGAAGATAATGCGGATTTGTGTGTGTAAACAAATTATAGTCTTTAAGGCTTTTCGTTTTTTTGAGATATTTATAATTATAGTACAATGTATTGAAACAATTTTAATGAAATATATTTTTAATTGTTTTATTAATTTATTTTTTTATCTTTTATTTTGATGTTATATACATATAATATGCCATATATCTATAATTTTAGTTAATATATAACTATAAAGGATGGAAATGCCTGTGAAAAAAAAATAAAGCCATAATATTGAAGAGACTATATAAAATTAGGGTAATTATTATCTCTATTCTCCATATTAACTATAGGGATTTGTTTATTTTGAAAAATTTTAGGATTTAAGTCCTTTTTAATTTTTCATTTATGTATAATTTTTAGCAATAGCCTATTTATTATTTTATATTTAGTGTACTTTCGGTGTTTTTAATTAAAAAAAAATAAAAAAAAAATAATAAGTGGTGAAATAAAACGAAATATATAATGATAATAATAATGATAACGATGATAATAATAATAATAATAACAAATTTGTCGCGTAAAAACAACACATAAATGTTGATTTAATTATAACAACCTTAATTTATAAGGTTTCGATAAATAAGAAATATATATAGGATTAATGCTCGAATAAAAAAAGGTAAATATAATGGAAAAAAAAAAATAATTATAAAGCTTTTAGGGAAAAATACTTTATCATCGATTGTCTACATATTTTTACACCTAAAAAATGCTAATTAAATAGTTTTATTTAAATGGATAATATATCCTCTCTATTAAGTGTATATTCTGTATGGGTACTGAAAAAAAATAATACTTGCGAGTATATTTACACCTTTTTTTCTTTTTAAATATATACATAAATACGCAATACATATACGTATTATGTAGGTGTTTATAAATGCATGTGTCCTTATATCTATTACATTTTTAATTGATAAAAAATTGGCTGAATAATGATTGATATCTTAAAAATAATAATTATTATATCATAAAATAGTAAAAAATATCCTAATGTATGGGTAAATATAAATCTTCATAATCTTCAAAAATATGTTTTAATATAAAAAATGGTACTAATGATATTCTACATCCTGGTGATATAAAAATGAAAAATAGAGGAAGGACATACAGAAAAACAAATATGCATTTTTTGAATATTTCCTATATATATATAATATATATATGATTGTTTTGTGTATTAATATTTAATTGGTAGAAAATAGTATGAATGCTTTACTTTTTTTTTTTTTACGTAAAAGCAAACGGATTTTTTTTGTTAACAACTTTGCAGTTTATTTGATTTTCCTTATCGTCTTCGTGCTTTTCATGGATATATTTTTTGTGGGCTGATAAATGGCCTTGTGTATTTTTAGTTTCTATATGCGTTTTTTCGATTTGTTCAAATTGATCATACTTTTTATTAGGATTTATTAATCCTCCCAAATTTTGAGGATTATAATTTTGTTCTAATTCAATTAATTTATTTTTTGTATTATCAATATTTGTTTCATTGAGTTTAAATATTGCTTGCTCTTTTAATTGTGCATTTATGTTTTCTCTATTTTTTATAGCTTCGTAATTTTTACATTTATTTAATTCATTATTTTGCATTGTATTTATTAGTTTATTTTTATGGTGATTTTTTACTTTCTTTAAATATGATTCTATATTATTTTTATCGGAATAATCATTAAAATTTATTTTTTTATGGGACTGAGTACTATTATCATTCTCATTAGTATATTGACTCCTTTCATATTCTTCGTCGTCATCTTCTTCTTCTTCATCATCTTCTTCTTCTTCTTCATCTTCTTCTTCATCTTCTTCATCTTCTTCTTCATCCTCATCATCCATATCGATTTCATGTTCGTGTTTGAAATCATTTCGTTTTTCATAGTTTTGGATATATTTATATCCAGGATTATTATCATAATAATTTATATCACCATCATATTTGTTGTGTGGAATTTCACTATATACTACACTTGATTTTTTTTTATAATTCATTGGGATATTCATATCATATTTAGGGTTGCTTTTGAAGAAATGATTATTGGGAACATTATGATTGTCATAATTATTTACATCATTAATAAAGTTATATTGGTTATTCATTGGCATGTTTGTTGGAATATTTTTTGAATAAAACATATAATCTCTTTTATTATTTGGTGAGTTATGTATATCAGATTCTTTAGCTATTTGTTTGTTAAAATTTCCAGGATAAAGATTTGAAGGGTTATTATAACCCCTATTATTGTATTTATTGTGATATTCATATTGTCTTTCATATTCCTTATCCTGCATTCCCATGTCATTAATATATTCATCTATATGATTATTATGTGAATGATAGTTTTGATATGGATGTTGGATTTCATGTTGATTTTCATAACTGTCATCAGAACCTTCATCAAATTGTTGTATTAAAGTATTTGCATGTATATTATCAAAATTTGAATATTTATCATGATTTTGTGATAAATATTTTGTGTTATTATTATCATTGTTATTAATTTTATCTTGATAAATATCATAATGTGTTTGATTTTTGAAATTGACAGTATTAATAGAGTAAGACCTATTATTAGTATTTGTCTGTTCATCATCTTCTAAATCTACCATATTAAGCCATGGATGTTGTAACATAGTATATGCTGATGGTCTTGTTTGAGGATCTATTGAAAGCATAGGTAATAGAAAACTACATAATGGATTTATTTCTTTTTCTGGTAAACCATATTTATATTTTAATATTTTATGTAATCCATATCTTTTTATATTTTTAATATTTTTTAGTTTATATGTATTTTTATTAAAATATTTGTGTGAATTATATCCTGAATCTATCATTGATTTTGGTATATTTCCTAATACTTCGATTATAAAACTTAAATGTTCTTCGTTTTTATCATATATATCTGATTTTTGTGGATTAAATAAGAAATCTCCAGTTACTAATTCAAATACCATACAAGCAAATGACCATATATCTGCTGTTTCGTTAAAACCACTTTTTAATATAACTTCTGGAGCTCTATATTGTCGTGTTTGTATTTCTGCATATCTTGATTCATCAATCCATAAACTATTACCTAAATCACAAATTTTATAACAAGATTTTTCATGATAATATACAGTAGGATCATAAGGCCTAATACAATAATCACCTTCTTCTGTTTTAATATAAACAACTTTATTAGTATTTTTATTATTTCCCAATGATTGATTTTCATTTGGACCTTCAGAATAAATATTTTTTTTTTTATTTGATTCATGTAATTTCATTGCTTCTGGATGTATTAGATGATTAAACATACCACAATAAATGGGAAATTTGTTAGCATCTTTATCTACATATATTTCTGATTTTTCAGAATATGTATCATTAGTATTTTCGTTATTATCATTACAACTATTGTTACTTCCCTCCAAAGAGCTATCCTTTCTTAAATAATCTATTGGCAATCTACGCAATAATTGTGGTGATTTATCATATCCAAATTTTTCTGGATTATTTAAAAAGTAATTGTTATAATGATACGGTTTTCTTGTTAACGTTTCTTGTATAGCATGTATGTTATAGTAGGTAGTAAGTAAGGATGGGTCTGAATTGGAAGGTTTAAGTCTATGTTTAACATATGGTGGTTCGTTGATTTTTTTTTTTTTTTTTTTTACATTAAGGTTATTATTATTGTCATTAATTTTGTTTTTTTCGTTATCTTCTATTATAGACCCTTTTGTGTTTTCTTTTGTTTCTTCTTTTGATAGATCTGATAATTTATTTTGATTTATTGAAAAATTATCCATATTTGCATTAACAGATGATAATTTGTTTTCCATTGTATTAGAAATAATTTGTTTTGAATCCATTTTGGTTTCATCTTTACATAATTTTATATCACTATTTTCATTTAACTTTTGATTATTACATTCACCAGATATGGTACTATTGTCTTTGTTTATATTTATATTAACTTTCGGATTTGCGTTCATGTTATTATTAGGGGTTATTTTAGTAGAAATTTGTATCGGTTCTAATGAAATGTCATCAGTTTTTATACCCTCTATATTTCTAAAATTTTCGTTATCTTCCTTTTTAAATTGACTATTATCTTCAGGGTGACTCAAATTATTAATTTTTGCTTCTTTACTTGTTTGTTGGTTTTCTTCTGTATTATTAGCTTCATTCATTTTTAATCTTTCTTTTTTAAACATTTTTTTTTTCTTTCTTTTTAATTTTTTTTTTTCATTTTTAGTTAATTTATTCCAGTCAACGTTATCAAATTCATTTTGTTCCTTTAATGCGGTTGCATTTGATTCTGTTTCATCTTGCTCTGTTTCATCTTGTTCTGTTTCATCAATTTGTGGTTTTACTTGATCAATATCCTTTTCATTGTTTATATTGTTTTTTTGTTCTGGACGAGGTGACGAAGTGAAATGATTTTCAGTAACAGTTTTTCCATTTTTATCATCATTATTATTTTCTAACTTAGATTTAGTATAGTCCCTAGGCTTTGGTATATTCGCAAGTGTAGAAACAACTACATTTTCTGGTTTTATATCACTATGTATAATTTTGCAAACATCATGCAAATATTGTAACCCTATTAAAACGTGAGTGGCAATTTTTCTAACTAAATTAATTGGTATACCTTTATAATCATAATGTTTAATTAAAGATAATAAATTTGGACCCATATATTCAAACACCATACATACATGTGTGCCATTTGGTCCCTTATGCTCAAAACTGTCAATAAACGAAACAACACCTTTTGTCATATTATAATGAAATAATCTTTCTCTTTGTTGTTCTTTAAATTCAACCCAAGAAGAATCAAAAGAATTTATTTTAACAGTTTTTAAATAATTTATTTCACATTTAGCAGATTCTGTATATGTTTCTGAACCTTTTTGAATTTTTATAGCAACAAATTTTAATGGTTTACTTTTTAAATCGGTTGCAATCCAAACTGTAGAAAAATGACCCCATCCTAATTTTCCTTCAATTCTGTAACGATCATTATATATTTCATTTATTTCAACCGGATGATAACCTCCTGGGCAATACTCATCACTTCCTTCATCATCACTTTCAGTATATTGTAATTTTCCAGAAGTAGCATCCTGGTTACTACTATTATTTGATGCAGACATCGAATCGCTATAACTCATTGCTTTAATGATATTATTGTAAAGATATATGTGTTTATGTGTGGGTGGATTATATTTGTTTTTGTATATTTGTTTATTTGATGGTGTTTTTTCTTTGGTTTTGTTTTTTTTAAATTACTTAATTATTTGCCTTTTATCTCATTTATTTGAAACAAATAAATATTTAAAAGTATATATATATATAAACAAATATGCATGCATAAATATATTTTTTCCTATTTATATATGTATCATGCAATATGTTTCTTTCGCTCATTTTATATTTCAAAGCATACTAAAATTTTATATATTCATTATATATTTTTTTTTCTTATTAAAAAAAATAAATGAAGCAATATTTTCGTATATGAATTTCTATTATATATTGGTATAAATAAATGTAATATCTTGTGAATTTTGCAAATTATAGGAATAATTACTGCATTATTTATCAAAAAAAATCTAGCATGTATTCCTACGAAAATATAGATATGTGCATATAATACGTGTGCTTATTTATGGAATATACATGTATTATAAAGAAGCAATTTGAACACACCAACTATTTGATCGAAATAAGAACAAAGGTAGCGATAAACGAATAAATAAAAAAAATAAAATAACAATAATTATAAAAATGAAAAAGTTAAAAATAGATATTTAAACCATTTTATTATTATGACGATTATATGCATAATTACAAAATATAAAAAAAAAATACACACTTATTGGTCACTTCTTTTATCACTATATTTTTTTTTCTAATGCAGTTACTTTCACTAAGCCTCGAATGAAATAAACATATTTATAATATATTTATTCGTAAATAAAATTAAATGAAATTAATACACACATTACCAAAAAATATAAAATGGAAAAAATAATAAATCTATGGTAAGAAGTAAAAAAAATAGAAAAAGAAAAATGCTATATTTCTCTCTATTCATCCATGACAAAATATAAAATAAATTATTACTAATGTAAAAAGTGGAAATATAGTATATATATTCAGTCGTTTCGTTAGTAAATTAAAAGGGCTATATGTTACACTAAATGTAATGTAAGCATAACAATACAAATATATTAAATTAACGCATTAAGTGCTACAACTAAAATAAATATATGTATATAATGTATATTGTTAATATATTTACAATGTAAAATTTGGTTTTATTTTTTCCAAATCCTGATATTGATGAATATGTGATGTTCTTAAAATTTGGGGTTATACTGTTAACACAAATAATGAATACAACAATTCGTCTTATTAGTGTCTTAGTATCATTTAAAATACAACATAAAACAATTATGTTTTGCTCTTCTTTTATTAATTGATTGTATATTTTGTAAATTAGCAAATAATAAATGTCATTTTTAATTTGTGTTATTCATATAAATATATAGATTTCATTTATGTATATATATGTTCATAACTATATATGCAATCATGTACAAAATGTTTGTTATTACAATACAGCTGATTATTTTGCAGGTTATATATTCTAATGAAAATAACAGTAAGATGCAACTTTCGCTTTATCTATTCCATTTGACATAATCTTAAGAAAATTCATTTTTTTTGATTTTCATTAAATTAAGCCAAATTATGAATGTTGCATAGGGGATTCATAAAAATGTTATTATATAGAGTGAATGAATTATATACGTTTTTGATCCTTTTTTATTTTTTTTTTTATTATATTTACTTTTATATGTTTACAAAAAACACAATGAAATTTATTATATAAAGGAATGTATTATGTAATAAAAATGAGCATAAAAAGGTATGTATTCTCATGTAAGCTCATAAACACTTAATTTTTATACTTATATTTTATTTATGTTAATTTTCATTCTCACAATTTACTAAAATATTTATATAATTATCACAAAAATATTTTATGTATTTTCATGTATAGAAAAATTAAATTAAGCATTGTTTTATTATAATTAACAAAAATAATGTATAAAATAATTTTCACGTAAAGATTGTACGTAAAATATTATATGTAAGAAATTAAAAAAACGAAAAAAACATATATTAAATATATATATAATATATATATGCGAATTTTACATGTCGTATAAATAAAAATAAAAAAATAAGCAATATCACAAATTGGGTTTTTTATTATTATTTTAATACTATTATTTTCACCAGAAAATTTTTTTTTTTTTTAATGATGATAAACGTTATTTTATATAGAAATTATTCTGAGTAATAAAGTAAAAGAAATGTGAGGATATTATATAAGGATGCACATAATAATTTTATGTTTTTTTCTTTTTACATAGTTAGCATATAGATTATTTAACTACTCTTAGCAATCTACTTACATTAAAAGTACACATATTTAAAAGAACAAAAAAAAATAGATTAAGTACACCATTGAAGTTTTAATTGCCTTGTTATATATCCATCCGTCCTATATAGGAGGGGTAGTCATATATATATTTTTATGAATTTAAAGTGTCAATTTCCTTTTTATAACCCGTATTTTAAAGGGTTTTCCGTTTTTTATTGTTCACAGTGTAGCTAGCTATTTACAAAATTATACGTTTTGGCTATTTTGTATATGGTATATGAAAAAAAATACATAAGAATAGACCAGACGACTCTATTTGTAATTTAATTTAATTAAAAAAAAAATGTATTAAGTAATTAATCACTATATTATTGCAAAACTCTTGTATAATATTATTTTGTTTATTTTGTTAATAACAACGTTTCTTACATGATATACACACGATAATTAGATATACAGCGCTTATACCAAATTGCATGAATATAGAATTATGGAAGGAAATATGTATATATTATTATATAACCCGTATTTATTTACTAATCCATTTACTAAAAATGCGAGAAAGGAATGCATAAAATTTATGTCTTTTTAACTATGCATCTATCATGTATATAAAAAAGAAACCTAAAGTTTTCATACTTCCATAAAACATATTTGATACAAATTTTGTTCATTTGCATCTGAGCATAGTTACATTTAAGAACTCATAATTTTTTATAATATGAATAATTATTTTCCTTGCCTAGATAATGGAAAGCTAAAAAGGTATGTATATTATTTGATGGAAAATTAGCTCAACATATTCATATATGCGTATGGTTGAAATGGTTATGAATAAATATATAACTCCTTATGAATAGGGGTATGTTTCTTAAATTAAAATATATCGCTTTTTTCTCTCGTTTTTAAATACAAATTAAGTATATAATAACAACAACAATTTTGCAATAATATAACGTGACATAAATGTTATAATTATTTATTTGTATTTTTTTTCATTAAGTTTTATATAGCTGTTATTAAATGATATCATAATACATGTATATGTCATAAAAATAACTTTACGAATAAAATGGAAATTTATAACGTTATTATGGTTAGATACGTTTTATTTGGATAATTGTTTTTCTGTTTTTGTGCTTCTTTAACATTTGAGGGATATGTATTTATATATATCATTTTTAAAATATACGACATGATAATAATTGTTATATAAGGAGAAATAAGTATATATTTATTACAACTTTATGTGTTAATATAATATATATTCCCTCGTTTCATTAATTCCCTTTGTTTTTTATAGAATAATTTATATATATATATTTTTTTTTTTCATTGCAATAATGGTTATTTATCATTCGCACTGCTTATTTTATTATATATATTTTTTAGAAATATTACTGTGATAATTATTAAAATATAATGATATTTTTTTATATGCCCCCTGTATTTTATCATGGAACATTTTTTAATGTAATAAATAATTTATTTTATTTTTCCTTTTAAACATGGAATATATATATTTTATGTAAATATATAGTAAATACGTATACATCATATATAATTTACACGTATGCATATTTAAGTACATACCATACTATATGTTATGAATTCCTTCGGAATGGTTAAGAAGGTTTTAATATATATTTTTTATTAATGCAAATAAAAAAATAACTTTTTATATAGTAACAAATTTGGATGTATATAAATATCATATATATATATATATCATAAAATAATCTTTAATTAAAATATCCATTATTATATAGATGACGTATAAATAAATATAAATATATGAGCATATATACATATATATGTATACATATGCGTTTAGACCCCAATTAAATCTTTTAATTCGAATAAAAGCGTTAAACAAGATAATTCCTAACAACACAAAAGCAAATGAGAAAATTTTTTGGATTAGAAAAAAGTAAGGCAAAGGATGATGACAAAATAAATGAAGTTGAAAAGAATGAAGAAAAAGAACATGAAGATGAAAAGAGTGAAGAAAAAGAACATGAAGATGAAACAGAATATGGTGGCGAAGAAGATTTAAAAAAACACATTTGCTTATCGAAAAATATGTTCATGGGGAACGATATATTAACACCATTTAATTATAATTTATTAGCATATGATCAAAACATAAACAATAGAATAATTATAAATGATGAAGATGATGATTATGAGAATAGTAACAAAATAAAAGATTTAAAAGCGATATCTGCTTTAGCTATTCCAGATGAAGAAAACACAAAATCTTATGAAAGTAGATATAAAGAAAATGAATTAAAAGCACGAAGAAGTAATTTAAGGGAAAATGTTTTAAAGAAATTAACATCTATAAAAATGAACATAAATATAAGAGAAATGGATGAATATTCATCTGTAAAAAATTTATATATAAAAAAAATGGAAACAAGTGATATACAAAAAGGAAATGAAAAAAATATGAAAAAAAAAAAAAAAAAAAAAAGTTCAATAATAAATAGTATTATAAATGATGACCCAATAACACATGAAGATATTTCTTTAAATATGAATGATATGAATGTAAATCCGTTATCTAATTATAAAAGTGAAAACGGAAATATTATGGATGATAAAAATAGTAGTATATTGCCTTTTAATAATAATCAGCACAAAAATGAAATATTTAATGAGCCTATTATAAAAAAATCAGACGAATCGATATTAAGTAGTAATGCACTAAGTAATATTAAAACTTTAGATATATATAAAAAAATAAAAAAACCTAAATGGCACTATCCATATAAATTATATAGAGTTATATTAGGCCATTCGGGGTGGGTAAATTGTGTTGATGTTGATATAAGTAATGAATGGTTTGCAACGGGAGCTAATGATCGATTAATTAAAATATGGGACTTAGCTACCTGTAAACTAAAATTAACCTTAACAGGGCATATAAATAGTGTAAGAGATATAAAAATTTCTAAAAGAAACCCATATTTATTTAGTTGTGGTGAAGATAACAGAGTTAAATGTTGGGATTTGGAATATAACAAAGTGATAAGAGATTATCATGGTCATTTATCTGGCGTATATTGTTTATCTTTACACCCATCTTTAGATATATTAATGAGCGGTGGAAGAGATGCAGTAGTTAGGGTATGGGATATAAGAACAAAAAATTCAATTTTTGTATTATCGGGACATACAGGAACAATTATGTCTTTATCTTCGCAATCTGTTGAACCTCAAGTTATATCAGGTTCCCAAGATAAAATGATAAGATTATGGGATTTAAATAATGGAAAATGCAGAATAGCATTAACACATCATAAAAAAAGTATTAGATCTTTATCTATACATCCTTTTGAATATAGCTTTTGTAGTTGTGCTCCAGATAATGTTAAAGTATGGTGTGGAGCAGATGCCGAATTTGATAGAAATATTACAGGTTTTAATTCAATAATAAATTGTAGTTTAATTAAGCAAGATTCTTACTTTAGCGATTCTTCAATTTTAATATTAGGTAGTAATAATGGTCAACTTCATTTTTATGATTGGTCAAGTGGATATAAATATGATACATTGTCAAATAAAGTTGTACCTGGAACAGTTGATTGTGAAAATTCCACTTTAGCAATGGCTTTTGATAAAAGTGAGAGTCGGTTAATAACAACACATGGTGATAAATCCATAAAGGTAATATATAAGAGAATGTGGATTAATAAATATGCATATGTGTATATAAGTAGTACGAAGCGCATAATCATATTTGCATGCTTATTCTAATATGTTCGATTTATATATTTTCTAATATTTCATTCAATTTTTTTTTTTTAGATTTGGAAAGAAAATGAAGATGCAACACCAGAAAACTTTCCGATTAAATGGAATCCTTATGATAACTTTAAATTTTAATTAAGCTAATGTGATGTATAAAAACTATGTACTTTTGAACAATATTTACAGTTAGCATGGATCTTTGTGCGGATATATATATATATATATTTTTTCTTACCGATTATTTTGAATTTGACAATTTTCCCAATTTTTAAAGAATTATAATTTTATTTTGAAAAAAAGGAAAGACGCATTTGTACAATATAGTTTAGATATCATAAAAATTGTGACCTTTTAAATGTAGTAGGATTCTCTTTTATAATTTGTTTACCTTTGACATGCGCTGGGAGTTATATATTATTAATTTGTAATATAAATAAATATATATGAGTAATGACGTTGTTTATTAACACAGCGTAAATTTTTGTGGTGAACAAAATAAAAATTACTCTGACATAATTTTTGGAATATGCACACTATATTATAAAAAATATATGTTTATATGGAACTGCGTAAATTTTTTTTGTAACATTAATTTATTTTTTTTGTATAAAAAATCATACGTACATATAAATATATGTAGATACTTTGTTCTCATTGTTTGTGAATAACGCCTGAATATATAAGAAAAAACACTATTTTAAAAATTTATAAAAAAAATTATTAAAAATATTATTTTTTCTGAAGAAAAATTGGTATAATTTACATGAATATCTATGATTATGTACATTTTATGATTATTTATCATTATTTTTCTTTAATTTATTTATAATTTTAGGGGTTTGTACTGTTATCATTTATATAATTTTTATGTTGTTTTCAAAAATTGCAATGAAAGAAGAAACAAATCTAAAATAAATCAAATTAAATAAAAATCTGCTAAAATAAGCATAATTGGAGAAAAGGCAAATAACATATTTTCTAAGAATGGATAAATAATTGAAACATTTTGAAGGAAAATATGGGTGACCTTATATGTTTTTTTTATGGAGATACATTTATATAAAACGCTAGATTTTACAAAAGGAATATAAAACATATAATGAGAAAAACATAAGGAGTATACATTAAATGGGGAAGAAATAAAAAAGGGAAGCATTTTATCTATATTTTATATAAAATAAAGAATTACATAATAATGTATAGGAATATTTAATAGGGAATATTTACTTATGAAGTATATATAAAAATTTACTTACGTATGTAGTCGTATATTTGCTAATCTTCCTTTTTCAAAAATGTTAAAGATTGTAAGAAGGGGAATTTATTATTCACATGAAAAAAAAAAATACTATACAAATAGGCTGTATAAGAAGGTGTGTAGTAGTTGCTTAAGTTTAAATATAAATAACATGGACAAATGTATATATTGCAACAATATATTAAATGATAATGATATTAGATTAATAAAAAATAATATTTATACAGACATAATTAATGTTAGAAAAAATTTTAAGATATTCGATGAAAAAAATACTAAGGAAAATTATTATGAGCCATTATTAAATAACGTACAAATTGATGATAAATATGTGCATATAAAAAATGGTAAAATAAATAACAGTAATAAGTTATATGTATATTATAATTGTTATGATTATATTATATTAAATAACCCATATAGTAATTCATGTTTGAATCTTACTATTTTATTTAAAGGAATTATGTATGATGTTAAAAATTTAAAAAGAAAAGATTTAAGCTGTTTGTTACATTTGTACAATTATGCTTATTTCATTATGGACATATTTTTATACTTTCTTATTATTAGTAAAGGGAAAGGTGTCCATTATAAATACATGTATAACAAATATAGAGATTGTGATCAAGATTATAATGAAGAAATTGTAAGCATTTTATTTGAATTAAATAAAATTATTAAAGAGAGAAAAAAAAACATAGGAATAAACTCTGTTAATAGTGATAATAAACATATGGAAAATATAAATGAAGCAAATATTATAGATAAGTTAAATGAAAATTATGTTAATATATATACAAATATATTGAAAAATACAGAAAATAAATCTATATTAAATATATTTTTCAAAAAGTTAGAAGATACTAATATAAAAAATAAAATACAAGCTTTAAAAAAATATATGTATATGGGCTCACCTTACCCATCTCCTATAAATCATTTTTCTATTCAAATTTTATTCCCTCCTTTTTTGAATTATAATTTTTTTACATTTCCTTTTTATTTTCCAATACAAAAAATTATATATGATTTGTACTTATATGGGCATGTAAAAAATTATAACCATTCAGAAATAATTAAGAATATTTACAGTAACAAGTTAATTAAAGAAATTAAAGAAGGCGACTTATCCACAAAGAAAATAATTAATTTTTGATACTTTTCCTTTATACCAATATAATTCCATATGTGTATTTGCACAAATATATATGCATTATATTGTTGTTTTTCGTTTTTTTTTTGTGAAATATTAATTTTTTAATACTTTCCATTTGACATATTACAACATTTTGTCTACTAATATTATGTAATACTGAAAAATTTCAATATATTTTACAGAAAATAGTTATCTATATAATACAGGATACATATGTGTATATATATAATCACAAATGTAAAAATAGTAAAGAAAATTATTTATATTTATCGATTAATCGAAGATTTATATATGCATTTATTTCTTCGTATTTGTTATTGAATTGTTTTTTAAATTTTATTAATATTATTATAATAGCTTAATATAATTTTAAATAAAAAATGGGTTATATAGCACTAGAAAAGGTGTGTAAATATTTAATCTCTATTACAAAATAACTATTTATATACTTTTAAAAATTATACTAATACTGAATTTCTTATTTATATTTTTACAATAATATTAATTTGGGGCCACCATTTATTAAAACAAAAGATATGATAGTATTTCAGTTTTGCATGAAGACATAAATATAAGGAAATATATTTTAATTTCACTATAAAATTACTCATATTTTTATAATAAAGTTATACGAAATATTATTAAGAATAATGATATATGCATGTATTATATATATGGCCAAGTATGCATTAATAAGGCCTAATTTAGGGAAATTGTTTAATTGCCATAAACAGAAATATAAAATTTCTTGAGAATTAATATTCATCTAGTATATACAATTCTTTAATAAAAACGGATTCTTAATATTTCAAATCCTATATTACCTATAAATTGCATTAAGTTTTATTTTAATAAAATTTTCATTAGTACATATTTTATTAAATTTGTTTAA
This sequence comes from Plasmodium yoelii, assembly GCF_900002385.2. Taxonomy (NCBI): domain Eukaryota; phylum Apicomplexa; class Aconoidasida; order Haemosporida; family Plasmodiidae; genus Plasmodium; species Plasmodium yoelii. The sequence goes on along the minus strand of NC_036176.2, from coordinate 225,345 downwards.
AGTTCTTAGTGTAATACATTTAGTAATTTTATGGTATTTTCTTCCGACAAATTTGAGAATTCTGGAAATGATCAATTTAAATATAGAAGTTTTTCAATGAATATTGTCATAAGTGAAGCTTAGGAAAAATAAATTACAATATAGGTCTTGATATAACTAACGCTGGGTGTCTATGGTTATTTAATATATTTATCATGGATCAAATTAATTTTCAAATCTATGCATATGAAAATATAAATTTTTTTATACACATTATGATGTGATTAATTATAAATTAGATCAAAAGCTAAATACATAATTTTCTAATATAAATGAATTTTATAATAAATATATAAAAAATGGTACATAATATAAAACTTATAAGGGTCTTATAAATCAAAAAAGGTATTCGATATATATTGGTGTTAAGAATATGTCTAAATTTTGTGATACGTTTAAAATATTATGCAATATATATCCTAATATTATTAAAAATGATATTGGTGATAAGTTTCTAGATAATGCTAAAAATATTTCATATGGTTGTATATTATTTTTTCAAATAATTACAGTAACATTGGAAAATGGTGTCCTTCCTTTAATAGTTTACCAACAAATTTACCACCCATCTTATCGGAAAAACCGGAGCAAAATTATGTTATAAACTCTAATAGGTCATAACAAAATAGATCATTGAATGAAAGAGAACCACCAAATTCTGATATTACATCAAAAGATAGAGAGACAGCATTAAGTCCATCACTAGTAAATAAATTAATTACAATTGTAACTATACTTTTGCAATAACAATTTTTTTAGGAATTTTGTATAAGGAAAAAAGAAAGCAATTATAAAACATAATATTTTAAAAACTATTTATTGATTAGATAATATACAAAATTCTGATTATATTTTTTAAGATTTTTATATTAGCATTCATTATTTGGGTTTCGAAAACATTTCCAAAGGCAAAATTTAAGAGAGCAAAAAAGAAAGATAAAATAAATTATTAATAGATGATTTAGAGAATGATTAATGATATAATTAATTTATATGGTTGATAATAACTAATTTAATACAAATACAAAGTTGTATACGAATAATGAAAATAAGAGAAATAGTAACAGAAAAACACTAATTTATATATTTTTACATACAAAAGGACTATCAATATTAATATGAAAAGGTAGAATACAGAAATAATTTTCATAAATTATAATTCTTATATTTATGGAACTCACTAAAATAAATAGATGCATCCTTATATTAAAAAGGTGTAAAGAAATTATACAGAAACAAACTGTATTAAAAAATGTGATTATGGCAATAATTTAAAATAGACATCATATGTAACAACTAATTTATTTTATTAATAATGTATTACAACATTAAAATTACAAAAAGCATTATGATGAATGTACATTTATTCCATGGGAAGTATTATGCCTAATCTCAGAATATTTAATATTTGTGCTGAGTGAATTATTTTAGTTAATAAATCATCAATATTAGGGGTATTAATAGTAACCTGTGAACAAAAAACAAAAATGGATAAATATATAAAAGAAAATATTATAGTTTTTGTGTGGATAAACATGATATATTATAAATATTTACATTTATATAAATGTTAAAATAGAATAACGAAATAACGAAATAAATTGTGGAATAAAATTATTAAGTTATTAAAATTTTTATATTGCTTACAGAGTGAACAAAAGTAATATCAATGTAATTAGTTTTTTTTTGAATTATATATCCAGATAAGTTAACAAACATTTTTGTCCATTTTCCATTTCTAATATCCTTTTCTGAATAAATTTTTGGCTTGAATATGTTTGCACTTTCTACAATAGTGTTTGTGTATTTTCTTCTATCGACGTTGTTATAGTCATCTATATCAGATGATGTAGATAGAATTACAGTTGTGTCATCTGATACCTAAAAATTAATCAAAAATGTATATGTTTTGCATAATTTGCGCTATATAATGTGGAAATGATTATTTTTAAAGGGATGAACGAAAAAAATGTTTCCTTACTTGAACTTTTTTGGTTAAAGCATAATGATACCCATAGAACGATAAAGGCTTATTTACATAACGGTGTTGGGTTATTATTAAATTCGGAGAATATTCACGTGCAACTTTTTCTAAAAAAAAAATTATATTTTTACATATATGTAAATTAACATATTACGAAGTTTAACGACTAACATATAAAAAACAGTATTATAGAATAATGACAATAATAAAACATGAAATATTGCATATTGACAATCTTATATTAAATTTATCGATTATTTGCTTAATACCTTTAATAATGCTGTTACCCAAATATTTGACATTATTTGAATTCCATAGGATTTCTATTATATCATTATACTAATGAACAGGAAAAAGGTATATATATATGTAATAATTATTTTTTAATTTTAACTTAATTTGATAACTTAAAAATGTTTCTTCGTTAATTCATACCTTATCGGGGTATCTGATTTTATGATCAAATTTAAAAATGAATATATTTCCATGTAGCTTATAATATTCAATTGAATCCTCACTGTATTTATGATAGAATTTGTAATCATCTGTACTTGTAGCATGGTATTGTAATAACAGTTCAGCTTCATTCATAACGTTTTCTGCTATTTCAGTTTCTTCAGGGTTTATACATAAGTTGGAGGGTTGTTCTTCACTTGTTCCTTCTGAATAATCATCGGGGAAAATAGACCTTCTTTTAATTTGTAAGGAAAAAATATAAATGGATTTATAGACTGATATTTTTAGTATTCATTGTTATGTAGATGTACATTTCCATAAATACGAATTATATTCGATGTGAATATATATACTGTCATATTTTCTTACATATTAGATGGTCGAGCAAATCTTCGTAAAGCTTCAATACCTGAATTAGCCTCAGCTGCAAAAGCTTTATTGCTCATATATATGGATGATATTAAAAGAGAAACAATTATTTTAATATATCCTTTACTCATTTTCGATTTTAATAAATAAGATATTAATAAATTTATTTATACTTTTTTAGATTAAAAACTACAAATCAGCAATTCGAAAAGTTGTATAAATAAAATTGAAATCGAACAAATTTAGAAAAAACAATACAAATCAAATTTATTAAAAAAATAAAAAATATATATTTAAACGGGAAATTTGTATAACTATATTATATTTATAAATTCCACATATTTTATATTTATAGTTTGGTTGTAAGTAGAGAATAATCGAAGCCTTCATAAATAAAACGAGTATGCATAATATTATGGATTTTGATTTATCAAATGTTATAATAAATAAAAATAAACAAATTTAATTATGTAATATCTTTAATGTTACATTATTAATATGCAAGTTTTTTGAGTTATATACTCCATTCAACTAAAACATATTTTAAAATATAATTTATAAAATATACCATTATGTATGGAATTCTATTATATACCTTATGCATGTTACAAATCTGTATAATCTTATCAAGCACCAACACCGGCAATTTAAAACATAAAGATAAGAAAATAAGAAAAATACTTAGTTTAATGAATATTTAATTTATATGATTTGAATATAATTATATATATAATATACTGGAAATTATATAAAAACAATACTTTTGTTATTTTCCTCCATTTATTTTGAATGGAAAACACATTTTTTATGTTTTTATTTATTAACAGAAATTAATCTAGGGTAATAATTACATTATTTTCTGTATTCTTGTGCTACTACAACTGCAACAATAATACTATTTCCTTATTCATCATAACAACACATAATAAAATTTATAATAAATTGTATATTTTTATTATACCTAATTATGATTCCTGTAATTTTTTTATTATTAATTTTAATAAAAAGTTTCTAAGTAATATTTTGGCGATAAATTTTAAAGAGATAAAAACTTTGTGATGTTAGTAATATTGATACATATTTTTTGCAAATTTATGGGAATTATAAAACATTTTTTATTTAGAAAGATATATAATATAAAAAGCTTAAAATACAAAAAATATCTTTATTTTTTAGTTACAATTTTCTTGGTTGAGGTGTTTATGGTTTTATTTCTGGGTCAAAGCTGATTTAATTGGTTCATATTTAATAATATTTGGTTGTTTGAAAGTCTATTAAATAAATATATATATATATATATATATATATATATATAAGATAGTGATTCTGTGTGATTTTTATGAGGTATTTTTAAATAAGCATAAACACAGTGTTTTTTAGAAGGCATGAATAATACATTTATGCTAAGGGTTTCAAAGAGTTATTCTGTATGAATAAAATAGGAAATAATTGATGATATTAATAATAGTATTTTGTTGAGGTTTATGTGTCTCGTTTGATTTAATTTTGAAACACTTATTAGTTTAACATGCTTCTTAAATAGTATACATAAATAAAAAATCGCTTAAATATATGGGATATCCCCCAAATTTTAGCCTATAAATGATGTCTATATTTGTAAGCACATAACGGGTGATAAGCATTAAACGAAAGGAGCATCATAAATAATAACAGTTCTATATGTAGTATTCAAAAAATTAATACATATAGATGCACTATAATATTAAAAGACAAACAAATAATATACAAAAAAAAATTATTAAAACAAAAAAAATTTCAAAACAAAAAAAAATTATTAAAACAAAAAAAAATTACTAAAACAAAAAAAAATTATGATGATAATTTTAAGCAATCATTATGCATGAAAATAAATCTTCTAATATTACGGTTCTGAAAAATATATATGAAATATGTGTTTATTTATGAGGAAAAAAATAATCTAAAGATTTTCGATAATGCATTTTTGTTAAATGGAACCATGTTGATCAACCTAAGAAAAAAAACATAAATGGATGAATATATAAAATGTTTAAATTTTTTGCAAATTATAAATATCTACATTTATTATAAACAATATTTTTTTAACAATTGTTGAAATAAATCATTATATTATTAAAATATGTATACCTCTTATAGACTTGACATATATGATATAAACATGGTCTTTCTTTTTTTCAATAATGTATCCATTTAAGTTAACAAACATTTTTTTTAATTTTCCATTTTTAATATCATCTTCAGAATCAATTTCAGCTTCGAATAAATTTGCACTTTCTACTATTGTGTTTTCAAAATATTTTTTATTTTTACGGTTGTGATCATTTATATTTCCTGAAGCCATGACAATTATAGTTTTGTTTTCTGATATCTACAAAATTAATAAAAGTGTATTTGAATAATACGAAAAATATGATTTATAACGAAATAGAAGAAGAAAGTTTTCCTTACTTCAAATTTTGCAGCTATAGCATAAAAATATTTACGATAAGACCACGGCCATTTTTTGGAACGTTGTTGTATCATTACTAAATTTGGACTGTACACACGGACAATTTTTCCTAAAAAAAATATTATAAAATTGCATAGATGTAATTAAAATATCGTGAGTTTGAATATATGGGAAAGAATAAATAGTAACAATAATATGTTAATTTGGGTAATTATTTATGTTTTGTATACTTTTAACCGAGCCTAGATAAAAAAAATTGTTACAATTTGGATTCCATAACATGTTTACTATGTCATTATACTAATGGAAGTAAAGAGAAATATATGTATATAAATTATAATCATTTTTTAATTTCAATTTGGTTTATAACTTTTAATGTTGTTCGTTAATTGATACCTTATTCGGATTACCAATTATATATTCAATTTTTTTAACATTTGTATAGCCTCGATGTTTTTTTTTATAAAAAAACATATAGTAAACAGAATTTCTACCATATAATATATAATCTTCTTTACTCGTAGCATGATATTTTAATTGTGTTAAAGCTTCTAGCATAAATCTGCTCGCTTTTTTAAACTCTCTGGGATCGGTATGTAATAGGTGTTTGTTTCTTTCATATATTACTTCTGAACTATCATTGATAAAAATAAACATATTTTTAATGCGTACACAAATAAAGTTATTGTATTTATATTATAACATTTTTGCAAATACGTAGATTTAATATTTTCATAATGAAATATATAATATATATATATTGTAAATTTTCTTACTTAGGGTAATATTTTTTTGGTTTGGGTTTTATATATATGTTTGGAGCAAATTCGATTGCAAGGGTTTTATTATTCACACATAGGAAGATGCTTAAAAGAAGTAAAACAATTTGAATATAAAACTCATTCATTTTTAAACTTAACAAACAAAACATTAAAATATATATTAGCATTTTTTTTAATTAAAAATTAACAACTCGGAAATATGTACAAGTATAATTAAAATTGAAGCTAATCATTTTCTCCAATCAAATATAAAAAACAAATATTTATTTTAAAAAATACAAATTATTATTTAAACAACAAATTTGAATACTTTTATCAGATTCATAAGTTTAATATATTTTTTATTTAAATAATTCAACCATATAACAACGTTAACAACAGAACCTTTCATAAATAATGAATAACAAAAACATTATTATTCATAATATCATTAGTATTATAACATCTAAAAATAAATAATTTTAATTATATAAATAACATTTTTAATATATAGCATTATGAGTACGCATGTTTTATATTTTTATAATTGATTAAACTCAATTTAAAATTTATAAATCATCACGTTACGTATGGAATTGCTAATACTTATATTTATATATAATAGAAAAAAATGCGTATAGAATTACACTATACTATATTTATATATAATAGAAAAAAATACGTATAGAATTACACTATACTATATTTATATATAATAGAAAAAATGCGTATATAATTACACTATACTATATTTATATATAATAGAAAAAAATGCGTATAGAATTACACTATACTATATTTATATATAATAGAAAAAATCTATGCTGTTTTTACCTAATAGAAAATCAATCATTTAAAATAAAAATATAAAAGTAAAAAAATAATATAAAAATATACATTTGTTTCAATATAATTATATATACTCACAATAATTATTATATTAAAATAATTGTTTTTATATATTTTTCCATTTGTTTTACAAAATTTCTTTGATAATGCATAGTTTTTAATATAAAATGTCTATCATATTTTTAAATATTAAAATAATTAATTTAATCTGAAAATGTAATTAATTGTATATATCACTAAGCTACTATAATAACAATATTTTTTGCTTCATAATAATAATATTATGATAATTACACATTTGTGATTTTTTTATCACTTTTATTACAAATTATACTAAATAATATTTTTATAGCAAAATTGTTAATTTTATAAAAATTATTTATTGGTAGCAATGTTGACACCCATGCCTTTTTATAAATGAATACAAATTATAAATTCCCTTTTAATAGTAAAACACAGTATATATAAAATTAGAAAACATACAAATAAATAAAATATAAAACAATGAAGCATAAAGTTGTAAAGTCAAGAAATGTACATATATATATATATATATATAATTTAGTTTTTAATTCTAATATTCTTAATGCCGAGGCGTTCATGCATTATGGGTCAAGATTATACTTATGATTTATAGTTTTGTTCACTGAGTCTTTGTTTTGGGTTAGGACTCAGGTATACTACAATTTAATTTTTTATAATTTGATAACATTTTTGGTCTTTGAATACTAACTAAATATATTTATCATCCCGTGTATTTAATCTCGAGATTATGTTTAAATATGCAACAAAAATGGGATATAACCATTAATATGAAGGGGGTGTATAATATATTTTCCATAAAGTATAATATATACAATTGTGTGTTCATATTGATTTAATATGATTAAAATAAAATGTTTATATTGCATATATTAATATAGATATTTGCTATATATGAATTCTTATTATATATATCATAATTGCCTATTATATAAGCCTTGATAACCCAGAGCTATATTGAATTGTGCATATTATAACGTTTCTTTATTTTATGAAACATGTTGTTTGGTAAAACTTATGATTTGTATCATATTTATTTTGATACAAATTGCATTTTTATAACTGAGCAGTACAATAATTTTATATATCATGGTATAAATTATAATTCGATCAATTTTGAATATTTCTTTACAATATAATATACCTTCATATTAATATGTGTGTTTTTAAGACTAATTAAACATATTGCCAATATATAATAGATAGTCATAAAATATAGATGCACGGAATATCGTTCGAGAATCGTCAACATAACATTGTCTATAAAATATTGTTATGATTCTAACATTTTTTAAAGTTTTAATTGTAGTTACTATTATCTTCTTGTATTAATAGAAGTTTCTTCATACGCTTTAACTTATTTATCATAAGGTATAATAATAGATTAATCACTATTAATTTTAAACTTTATAGTTTTGAGGTATAAATAAATTATATTTTAAAATAGTTAAATAAAATATAAGGATATTAATAAGATTTCATATCATATTTTGTTCTAATAAATATAAATAATATGATAAATATAACTAGAGTTATTATTATATATCTATACATATAAACTAGTAAACTGTTCTAATAATAACTAATATTGTAATATTGTTTTATTGTAGAAACTTCATATAATTAAATATTAATATTAATTTTATCGAAAAGGCGCATAATAGTTAATTTAATTTGAATTAACCATATTTTTATTAGGTTATTATATATACAAAATTTAAATTTATAATTTAAATATAATGTTATTATGAAATAATATGTTCTAAAATGTTATACTTTAAAACAATGAAACAAAAAAATTACTAATTGTTTTAAAGTATTTTGATTAAGCGCATTAATTATTCCGTTGTAGTATACAGCGATATATCAGTAAAAACAATAATAGTAATAACATTAGGTAAACGTATTAAATACGAACAAATCATTAAATTTATTTGATTCGAATACGTTGATATATATTATTAAACTTGTAATAAGATTAAAATTGTATGCACAAAACATCAAATGAAATATCATAGCCTTCACTAAGTATACCTTTAATGTGACAATATTAGAACTAACATTACCAAGCAAAATAATATTAATAACTCTATAGTTTCCTTAAAATATAGTTTTACATTATAAAACTAAATAAGGTTTTTTATAAAATATGTAGTATAACATTACTATTAAAATATAAAAACAAACTACATATTTAGAAAAGTAATAATTCAAAGTTATTGTTAATAAATAATTTTAATATATATACATAAATTGAAAACTTTAATGATATAAAATATAAAACATAATTAAACTATGTAGAATATGTAAATCTTATATGACAACAAATTTGTCTTAAAAAATATACTTCCCTTATCTCTCCTATCTAAAATGTAAATATACCAACCTAATTACACATAGTTTTCTATTATACTTTAAAATTTGCATCAATAGTTATTTACATGTTAATATTTAATATTTACTAAGTATTATTTTAAAAATGATATGCATTTAAAGGCTTATTTAAGCTTATAAATAGCATAATAAATACGAGTCCAGTGCTAGTTGTTTTAAAAATGGAAAAAATGATAAAATATATTATAAAATTACTCAATAAGGTATATTAATAAATTGAAGTATATTGGAATAAACATAAAGTTATTTGACGCATTAATTTTTTTTTTAATTTATCTATATTAATTACAAATAATATAAATTTATGTAATTTACAAAGATAATGTAACAATGCAACTTAATTTGTAAATGTTATAATTTTAATAAAACAGTGGTATATAGTATTATAAACAAGTATATAAGCATTTAATATATTTTACAAAATGACTATTTATATACTTTTAATGATTATAGTAATAACGAATTTCTTAATTGTTTCGATTTTTTCAGTATATTAGTTTTGGGGCATCATTTGTTAAAACAAAAGAGATGATGTTGTTTCTTTCATACGCTAAGCCATAAATAAAAGGACATATTTTTTAAATTCACTATAAAATTCCTTAAAATTTTATAATAAAATTATGTAGAATATTATTAGTAATAATGATTTTATGCATAAATTGTGCTATATATACATATGATAAAAAATGTATTAAGCACCCCCCAAAATAAGGCAATTTATCTAACTACCACAAAAGAATATATTGTTCCATATTGTCTTTAAATTGATATTAAAAATGATAATAACATGTTTAACTACAAATAATTGATATATAAAATTCAAATACTTGTATCACTTATTTTGACGCAGATTATGCATTTTATATAAAAAAGACTATCATGGCTAAAGATCAAACGGATAAAACAGAATACTTCATTAAAAAGAGAAACTACATAGTAAATACACTTTTTTAATAAAATTTGCATCTTCTTACATTTATTGATGTTATACTACTCATAAATTAATAGTAAAATTAACATTATAAAAATATCATTATATTTATTTTTATTTGTTTTTTTAAATGGCTTCTTAGTGTGGTAAGTTTGATACATTGAGGTTACTTTTTTCTGATGAATTGGACATTTCTGGAGAATATATTATTAAAGTTGCAAAATACAGAGATTATTTTCCTAATAAATCAGAATATACCGATATCGATAAAATTAATGGTTATTTCTTATGGTTACTTAAAGAAATTTTTGGGAATAGTAATAATTTGTCGGGAGATAAAAATGAAAATATGAGTGTTATTACATACATTTTTTCTTGGTTAAGTTATAAGTTAAATCAAAAAACAAAAAATGGAATCACTGAATTAAACGAGTTTTATAGTAAACATATAGAACATGTCCAGGAGTATAACGGATCTATAGGAAAGAATGCAAAATATAAAAGTTATAAGGAAATTATAGATGAAAATAAGAATTTTATGGATATTGATATTAAAGTTATGTCTAAATTTTATGATGTATTTAAAAATCTGTGTAAAATGTATAATGAGCTTACAAAGGTGAATAATAATAGCGAGGAATATTTAGAATATGTTAATAATTTTGCTGATAATTATAAAGCTCTTGTTAATGAAAATTTTAATGATACAAACAATAATTCATTTAGACAAATATTGTCTGTTGTATTAAACGATTATAATTACATAAAAGATACATTAGGTGTTGAATATGTAAAGAAACAATTTCCAGAACTTACAAAGGAAAAAACAACACAAGTTTCTGTATTAAGTCCTAAAGAAACACGAGATGCCTCATTGAGTGAAATTCAAGGATCAATTTCTCAAACTGGAGTATCAAGTTCTCAAACTGAAGCATCAAGTTCTCAAACTGATGTATCAATTTCTGAAACTGATGTATCAGATTCTGAAACGACACTATTTAGTTCATTGACAATAAACAAACTAATTCCAATTCCATTTATATTGGTTGTAACATTAATTTTATTAGGAATTGCATATAAGGTAAATAATAAGTCAATTAAAAATATATTCAACACTGAGTAATTTGTGAATATAAATAAATTATACATTTTTAAAAATTTTTATATTAGTATTCGTTATTTGGATTTGGGAAACGATCTAAAAAACAACATTTAAGAGGAAAGCTAAAAAGATAAAGAAGAAAATGGATCATAATATATGATTCGAAGATTAATAGTGATTGATATATGTTAAGAATATGTCTATTGGAAATAAATAATTTTTGAACATAATTTTTGCATAATTTTTATATAGTTTTTATTGTGTGTGTCAGGGTTCAGGTTGTATTGTGGGACGCATATTCGGGTTAGGGTTAAGTATTATATATTTTTTAATTTTTTATAATTTTAATACTAATCAAATATATGTATCATCCCGTATGTTTAATCACGATATTAAGTTCAAAAGTTCAAATTTGCAACCAGAAAGGGGCATAAGCTAATATGTAATGGGCTACATAACATATTATATAAGTTATAATACTTATGTCTAATCCGTTCATATATATTAAATGTGGGAAGATTATAACTTCGCATTATATATTTATTGCTATTTTTTGGTTAACTATATATAAAAGCCCTTATTATATATTATATAAAGCTTGTTAATCAGGGAGTATATTGAATTATACATAACACAATATATTTCTTTATTTGATGAAACATTTTATTTAGTAAACTTATTATTTGTATCATATTTGTTTTAATTTAAATCGTATTTTGATAACCGAACAGTATAACAATTTTATATATCAGAGTATAAATTATAATTCGATTTATATTGAATATGCCTCTACATTATAATATACCTTCAGGTTAATGGGACACTTTTATTGTTAATTAAACATATTACCAATATATAATAGATAACCATAAGATATAAATGCATGGAATACCGATTGAGAATCGACAATATGACATTATCTATAAAAAGCATGTTATGCATCTAACATTTTTATAATACAACAAAAATCGCACTATATATACAATGTTTTGAAGTTTTAATTGGGTTTACAATTCTCTTTTTGTATTAAAATTAATTAGCATTAATAGAGTTTCTTTATATACATTAATTTATTTGCTATAAAGGTATAATATTAGATTAATCACTATTAATTTCTAAGTTTTAAAGATATGAGGTATAAATAAATTATATTTAAAATCGTCAGAAGATAAAATATAAGTATATTAATCAAATTTCATATCATATTTTGTTCTAACAATTGTAAATAATATGATAGATAGAATAGCGTTATTATTATATACCTATACATATAATATAATAAAATACTTTACTAATGTTGAAATATTGTTTTATTGTGAAACCTTCATATAACTAAATATTAATTTTATCGAAAAGACACATAATAATACATTATAAGGGTATCAATGTTATGTTTTTGTTAAAGGTCCAATTTTGAATATGTGGTTTTATATTCTAAAAAACTATATCATTGGAGAAAGTGTTAAAGACACATTTAATGTTAAATGGAATTTTATTATTGTTTAGTGAATCGTTTTAATCACAAAAAGTATTGTTTTATCATAGAACTAACAAAATATAGAATTTTTAATAAATTATTTGAATGCATACGCATTAATAACTATAACAATAGAATATATAAGATAAAAATGAACAATGCAGAACATTTAACGAATATTTATATATTAAAAGAGCAAATATATCTTATCTCTCTCCTCTTAAAGGGCAATATAATAACATATTTACAAATAATTTTCCATTATACTTTAAAATTTCCATCAATAGTAATAGTTATTTATATATTAATTTTTAATACTTACTATGTATTATTTTAAAGGCAATATACATCCAAAGACTTATTTAAGCTTATAAATAGCATAATAAGTATGGATTCAGTACTAATTGTCGTTTTAAAGAATGAAAAAAATGCCAAAATGTATTGTAAAATTACTCAATATGGTATATTTTTAAATTGAAGTATATAAGAATAAAAAAAAATATAGGACGTATTAAAATTATTTTTAAATTTATCCATATTCATTAAAAAGAATATAAATTTGTATAATTTGCATAGAAAATGAAGCATGCAACTTAATTTGAAAATACTATAGTTTTAATAAAATAGTGGTATATAGCATTAGCAACAAATTTGTATTTTTCTATATTGAGGCATAGATGTAAGGGGATGTATTTAAAACTCATTACAAAATTCCTTAAACTTTTATAATGGATATTATTAATAATTATGTTATACATATGGCCAAAATGTATTAAGCATCTCCAATTTAAGGCAGTTTAGCTAATTTCCATAAATTAGATATAAACTTACTATTGTATTATTATTTTGCATTCATTTTAAATTAATACTAAAAATAAAATGTGTTTAACTACAGGAAATTTCTATATAGAGAATTCAAGTTTACATCCCCTATTTTGATGCAATATATGTGAAATTAATATGATGTACTTAATTTATAGTTCAAATTTAATTTTCCAATATGACAATTAATAATGTGGTACATAAAATTTCTTGAATATAAATGTTTGTTATTACACATTTTGTGTATTATCAATAAATTAATAATACGTTAATTTGAATAGACATTTTAATTTTATTTTTTAAAATGGTTTCTTAGTGTAGAGAGTTTTATAGTTTGTGGAGGGTTTTCCCCGATGAATTGAAAGACTCTAAAGAATATAATTTTAATTTCGGAATGCTTAAGAATTACTGCCCTAAATCTGGAAACTGCAATAACGATATCGATAAGATTAATGCTGGCTTTTTATGGTTATTTAATGCATTTTTCGGTAAACATGGTTCTTCAGTTATTAATAATACTTATAAGGATGATACTGTATGTATAATGATATGGTTAAGTTATATGTTAAACCTAAAGTCACATGATGGAATCAACACATTAAAAAGTTTTTATTCTCAGCATATACAAAATAACGAGAAGTACACTAAGATTGAAGTTAATGATGAAACATATGACAATTATAAGAAAATTATAGATGAAATAAAGGAATATATGGATATTAATATTAGTCACATGTCTAGATTTTATAAATTACTTAAATTGTTATGTAATATGAATACTGCTTATACGAGGAATAGTAGTAGCAAATGTTCAGAACATGCTAAGAAATTTGCTGATGAATATGAAAAACTCTTTAATGATAATGATAATATTGAAGGCAGTTCATACAATAAAGTATTACGTGTTTTATCCAGATATTATAATAACTTTGAAAAAGGCAGATCTTATAATAATATATCATTATATCTTCCTTCATTATCAACAGAAAAAACATCCCGAAAAGTTATTGTAGCAGGTTCTAATGAAACTAAAATAGATGACTCCTCGATTGGAATATATCAATCAAATCTTGTAACGACACCCCTGAGTTTTAATACTATATTATCAGACTCATCAATACTAAATAAATTAATTCGAGTTTTATCGATATTAGTTGCAATACCAATTTTTTGGGGAATTTCATATAAGGTAAATAATAAGGAACTAAAAAATTATTTTCATTATATATGTGCAAACGTTAACAAAAAAAATCGTATACTTCTTAACATTTTATATTAGTATTCGTTATTTGGATTTCGGAAACGATCTCAAAAACAAAATTTAAGAGAAAAGCTAAAAAAAATAAGAAGAAAATGGATGATTAATATATAATTCGAAGAGTAGTGACTATTTCATAAATAGTAATAATGATTGATATATTTAGGAAGCTGTCTATTGGGAAGTAATTTTTGTATAATGCTTTGTAGTTTTTATGCTGTGGATCAGGGTTGAGGTTATGTTTGTGGACCCCATATTCGGGTTAGGGTTATGTATTATATCTTTATTTAATTTCTTATAATTTAAGCACTAATTAAATATATGTACCATCCCGTATATTTAATAACGAGATGAAGTTCAAATGTTCAAATATGCAATCAAAAAAGGTCATAACCATTAATACGAAAGGAGGTGCATAACATATTTTATAAGTTATAATACTTATGTCTAATTCGTTTATAAATATTAAATGTGGAAATGTTATAACTTCGCATTATATATTTTATTAGTAATGTGGGATAACTATACATAAGAACCCCATCTATTATATAAGACTTTTTAACCCATAACTATTTGAATCGTGAATACAAAATATGTTTTTTATTTGATAAAACATTTTATTTAGTAAAACTTATTAATTTTATCATATTTGTTTTAATTTAAATCTTATTTTAATAACCGAACAGTATAGTAATCTTATATATCAGGGCGTAAATTATAATTTGATTCATATCGAATATTCCTCGACATTATAATATATCTTCAGGTTAATGGGTACATTTTTAATGTTAATTAAACATACTACCAATATATAATAGGTAGTCATAAAATATAGATGCATGGTATATCGATCGGAATTCGATAATACAACGTTATCTATAAAAGATATTTTATTCATCTAACATTTTTTGAAGTTTTAATTGTAGCTACTACTTTCCTTTTGTATTTCATTTACATTTGTATTAAAATTAATTATTATTAATATAAATGGCTATATACGGCATAATTTATTTATCATAAGATATAATATTAGATTAATCACTATTAATTTTTAAATTTTATATTTTGAGCTATAAATAAATTATATTTTAAATAATTAAAAGAACAAATATAAGTATATTAATAAAATTTAATGTTATAGTTTGTTCTAATAATTATAAATAATATTATAGATATAATGCATTATTATTATATGTTTATACATATAATATAATAAAATATTATACCAATAACTAATGTTGAAATATTGTTTTATTGTGGAAACTTCATATAATTAAATATTAATTTTATCGAAAAGACACATAATAATATATTATAAAGATATCAATGTTATATATTTTGTTAAAGATCCAATTGGGGATTTGTAGTTTTATATTCTAAAAAAATGGATAAATAAAGAAAATGCTAAAAACTCAATTAACGTTAAAAGTTTTTTTATTATTTCATATTAACGCGTATTATATTATTAGTGTTTATTGAATAATTATTTTTTAATCTAAAACAACATATCTTTATCATAGAATTAATAAAATATAAAAATTTTAACAAATTATTTGAATGTATGTACATTGATAGCTATAACAATAAAATATATAAGATAAAAAATAACTATGTAGAACATTTACGAATATTTAACGAAATTTATATATTAAAAGAGAAAATATATCTTATCTCTCTCCTCTTAAAGAACAATATACCAACTTAATTACGCATAGTTTTATATTATACTTTAAAATTTACATTAATACTTATTAATTTGTTATATGTTTAATATTCAATATGTATTATTTTAAAAACAATTTACATTTAAATACTTATTTAAGCTTGTAAATAGCATAATATGTATGGGTTAAGTACTAATTGTCGTTTTAAAGAATGAAAAATATGGGAAAATGTATTATAAAATTACCCAATAAGGTATATTTATAAATTGAAGTATATAGGAATAAAAATAAAATTATTGGACCCATTAAAATACATTATAAATTTATCTATATTAAATAAAAACAATATAAACTTTGTAATTTGCATAAAAAATGGAACAATACAACTTATTTTGTAAATGTATAATTTTAGAAAAAGCTATATTATATGTTATAAGAAACAAGTATATAAGTATTTAATATATTTTAAAAAATTACTATTTATATACTTATAAGATTATTGCAATAATGGGTTTCTGAATTGTTTCGATTTTTTCAGTATATTAGTTTTGGGGCATCATTTGTTAAAACAAAAGAGATGATGTTGTTTCTTTCATACGCTAAGCCATAAATAAAAGGACATATTTTTTAAATTCACTATAAAATTCCTTAAAATTTTATAATAAAATTATGTAGAATATTATTAGTAATAATGATTTTATGCATAAATTGTGATATATATACATATGGTAAAAAATGTATTTAACCCCCAAAATAAGGCAATTTATCTAACTACAATAAAAGTATATATTGTTCCATATTGTCTTTAAATTGATATTAAAAATGATAATAACATGTTTAACTACAAATAATTGATATATAAAATTCAAATACTTGTATCACTTATTTTGACGCAGATTATGCATTTTATATAAAAAAGACTATCATGGCAAAAGATCAAACGAATAAAATAGAATACTTCATTAAAAATACCAGATACATAGTAAATACACTTTTTTAATAAAATATGCATCTTCTTACATTTATTGATGTTATACTACTCATAAATTAATAGTAAAATTAACATTATAAAAATATCATTATATTTATTTTTATTTGTTTTTTCAAATGGCTTCTTAGTGTGGTAAGTTTGATACTTTGAAATTGCTTTTTCCTGATGAATTAGATTCTGGAAAATATAATTTTAAAGTTGCAAGATACAAAAATTATCTTTCTAAATCAGACTATACCGATATCGATAAAATTAATGGTTTTTTCTTATGGTTGCTTAAAGAAATTTTTGGGAATAGTAATAATTTGTCGGGAAATGCAAATGAAAATATGATTATTGTTACATACGTTTTTTCGTGGTTAAGTTATATGCTAAGCTTAAAACAAGAAAACGGAATCACTAAATTAAACGAGTTTTATAGTAAACATATAGAAAATGTCTCGGACTATAACGGATCTATAGGAAAGAATACGCAATATAAAACTTATAAGGAAATTATAGATGGAAATAAGAAATTGATGGATATTGATATTATAGTTATGTCTAAATTTTATGATGTATTTAAAAATTTGTGTAAAATGTATGATGAGCTTACAACAGCGAATTATAATAGCGAGAAATATTTAGAATATGTTAATAACTTTGCTAATAATTATAAATCTCTTATTAATGAAAATTTTAATGATACAAACAATAATTCATTCAGACAAGTATTGTCTGTTGTATTAAACGATTATAATTACATAAAAGATACATTAGGTGTTGAATCTGTAAAGAAACAATTTCCAGAACTTAGAAAGGAAAAAACAGCAACACAAGTTTCTGTATTAAGTCCTAAAGAAACAAGAGATGCCTCATTGAGTGAAATTCAAGGATCAAGTTCTCAAACTGAAGGATCAAGTTCTCAAACTGAAGCATCAAGTCCTCAAACTGGCGTATCAGATTCTCAAACTAAAGTATCAGATTCTCAAATTGGTGTATCAGATTCTGAAACAACACTATTTAGTTCATTGACAATAAACAAACTAATTCCAATTCCACTCATATTGGTTGCAACATTAATTTTATTAGGAATTGCATATAAGGTAAATAATAAGTCTATTAAAAAATATATTTAGCACTGAGTAATTTGTGAATATAAATAAATTATACATTTTTTAAATTTTTTATATTAGTATTCGTTATTTGGATTTGGGAAACGATCTAAAAAACAACATTTAAGAGGAAAGCTAAAAAGATAAAGAAGAAAATTGGTCATTAATATATAATCCAAATAGTGTATCTATTTCAGGAATAGTAATAACGATTAATATATTTTAAGAAACTGTCTACTGGGAAGTAATATTTGCATAATTTTTATATAGTTTTTATGTTGTGGGTCAGGGGTAAATTTGTGGGACCCATGTTCGGGTTAGGGTTAAGTATTACATTGTATTTAATTTTGTATAATTTAACAATATGTATTGGTGTACAAATGTTGATTATATATATTTACCATTTTAGTATTTTTAATTTCGAACTGAAGTTTAAATATGCAATCAAAAAAGGGTACGGTCATTAATATGAAAAGACCACATAACCTTTTTTCATAAGTTATAATATATATAATTGAGCGTTAATATCGATTTAATATAGTTAAGTAAAATATCTATATTTCATATATTAATATAGATATTTTCTATATCATAATTCCTATTATATAAAATTTGTTAATATTTGGTTACATCGAATTATGTATAACGCAATATGTTTCTTTATTTGGTGAAACATTTTATTAGTAAAACTTATTATTTGTATCATATTTATTTTAATTTAAATCATGTTATCTAACTGAATTATAATAATATATATTCATAAAATATCGATCGAGATTCGACAATACAACGATATCTATAAAAGATGTTTTATACATCTAATATATTTAATAATACAATAAAAAATTAAATTATAGATATGTGTATACAATTCTTTTAATTTTTTATTATATATAGTATCATTTTATGCTAATATTTTAAATTCAAATAATATAAATAGTTATATATATTTTAATTTATTTACCATAAAAGTATTATATTAGATTAATAATTATTAATTTTTAAACTTTATAGTTTTGAGATATAAATAAATTATATTTTAAAATAGTTAAAAAATAAAATATAATGTTATAGTTTGTTATAATAATTGTAAATAATTTGATAAATATAATATCGCTATTATTATATGCCTATATATATAATCTAATAAATACTATACTAATAACTAATATTGAAATATTGTTTTTTGTGGAAAATTAATATAATTAAATATTAATTTTATCGAGAAGACACATAATAATACATTATAAAGACATCAATGTTATATATTTGTTAAAGATTCAATTTAGGATTTGTAGTTTTATATTATAAAAATTTGGATCAATGAAGAAAGGGTTAAAGACTCAATTCATAATAAATTCCATTTTATTATTCCATATTAACGCATATTATATTATTAGTGTTTATTGAATAATAATTTTTTAATCTAAAACAGCATTATCATAGAATTAATAAAATGTAGAATTTTTAATAAGTTATTTGAATTTATATACATTGATAACTATACCAATAGAATATATAAGATAAAAATGAACATATAGAAAATTTAACGAATAATTATATAAATATATATATTAAAAAAAATATATATCTTATCTCTCTCCTCTTAAAGGGGAATATACCAACTTGATTACGCATAGTTTTCTATTATATTTTAAATTTGTATCAATAGTTATTTATATGTTATATATTTAATATTTACTATGTATTATTTTAAAAGTAGTATACATCCAAAGACTTATTTAAGCTTATAAATAGCATAATAAGTATGGATTCAGTATTAGTTGTCGTTTTAAAGAATGAAAAAAATGGAAAAATGTTTTATAAAATTACCCAATAAGATATATTTTTAAATTGAAGTATATAAGAATAAAAAAAAATTATAGAACGCATTAAAATATATTATAAATTTATCTATATTCATTAAAAATAATATTAAAATTATATATATGCAATTAAAAAGGGAACAATACAATTTAATTTGAAAATACTATAATTTTAATAAAACAGTGGTATATAGCATTAGAAACAAATTTGTATTTTTCTATATTGAGACATAGATGTAAGGGGATGCATTTTAAACTCATTACAAAATTCCTTAAACTTTTATAATGGATATTATTAATAATTATAAAGTTAAGCATAAATTATGTTATTTATATGACCAAAATGTATTAAATATCTCAATTAAGGCAGTTTAGCTAATTTCAATAATTTATATATAAATTTACTATTGTATTATTATTTTACATTAATTCTAAATTAATATCAAAAATAAAATGTATTTAACTACAAGCAATTTCTATATAGAGAATTCAAGTTTACATCCCCTATTTTGATGCAATATATATGAAATTAATATGACGTACTTAATTTATAGTTCAAAAATAAATTTCCAATATGTCAATTAGTAAAGTGGTACATATAATTTCTTGAATATAAATGTTTGTTATTACACATTTTTGATATTTTACTATCTATAAATTAATAATACGTTAATTTTAATAGACATTTTTATTTTATTTTTTAAAATGGTTTCTTAGTGTGGAGAGTTTACCACATTGTGGAAGTTTTTTCCCGATGAATTGAACGAATCTAAAGAATATAATTTTAATTCCAGATCGTTCAATAATTACTGTCCTAAACCTGGAAACTGCAATAACGATATCGATAAGATTAATGCTGGCTGTTTGTGGTTATTTAATGCATTTTTCAATAAGTATGGTACTTCAGCTATTAATAATACTTATAAGGATGATACTGTATGTATAATGATATGGTTAGGTTATATATTAAACCTAAAGTCACATGATGGAATAAACACATTAAACAATTTTTATTCTCAGCATATACAAAATAACACGAAGTACACTGAGGATATTTTCATTGGTCAAGCACATAAAAATTATAAGGGAATCATAGATGCAATAAAGGAATATATGGATATTAATATTAGTCACATGTCTAGATTTTATAATTTACTTAAAGTGCTATGTAATATGAATTCTGCTTATACGTCAAGTAATAGTAACGATTTTTCAGAATATGTTAAGAAATTTGCTGAGGAATATGAAAATCTCCTTAATGATAATGATAATATTGACGGCAGTCCATACAGTAAAGTATTACTTGTTTTATCCAGATATTATAATAATTTGGTAAATGGCAGACCTTTTAATGATAAAATAAGTCTTCCTTCATTACCAACAGAAAAAAAAAAAATCGAAGTTATTGTAGAAAAATCTAAAGAAACTAAAGCACACGATCTCTCGGATGGAACAGATCAATCAGATATTGAAACTAGAATTCAGAGTGATGACACTACATTATCAGAATCATCACTAGTAAATAAATTAGTTATAGTTTTATCGATATTAGCTGTAATACCAATTTTCTTGGGGATTTCATATAAGGTAAATAATAAGGAATTGACAAATATAATATTTAAAAATTATTTTCATTAAATATATGCAAAAGTTAACAAAAAAATAGCACTTTTCTTAAAATTTTATATTAGTATTCGTTATTTGGATTTCGGAAACGATCTCAAAAACAACATTTAAGAAAAAAACTAAAATAATAAAGAAGAAAATGGATCATTAATATATGATTTGAAGAGTAGTGACTATTTTAGGAATATTAATAATGATTTATATATGTTAAGAAGCTGTCTATTTGGAAATAAGTAATTTTTGTATAATGTTTTGTAGTTTTTATGCTGTGAATCAGGGTTAAGTATTATATTTTTATTTAATTTTTTATAATTTGAACACTAATTAAATATATGTACCATCCCGTATATTTAATAACGAGATGAAGTTCAAATGTTCAAATATGCAACAAAAAAATAGGCTCATAATATATTATATAAGTTATAATACTTATGTCTAATTCGTTCATATATATTAAATGTGGCAATATTATAACCTTACATTATATATTTATTGGTATTTTTTGGTTAACTATATATAAGACCCATTATTATATATTATATAAAGCTTGTTAATCAAGGGATATATTAATTATGCATGACACAATATATTTCTTTATTTGATGAAACATTTTATTTAGTAAAACTTATTAATTGTATCATATTTGTTTTAATTTAAATCGTATTTTTATAACCGAACAATATAACCATTTTATATATCAGGGTATAAATTATAATTCGATTCATTTTGAATATTCCTCTACATTATAATATATATTCATGTTAATATGTTGGTTTTTAAGATTAATTATACATATTACCAATATTTAATAGGTATTCATAAAATATAGATTCATAAAATATCGATCGAGGTTCGACAGCACAACGATATCTATAAAAGATGTTTTATGCATCTAACATTTTTAATAATACAATAAAAATACACTATAGATATATGTATAATATGTTTATAAATTACAAATATATATAATGCTCATCTTTTCAATTTCAATAATTTGCAATTATGTTAATGTTCTAATTTATATTGATAGAAATAGCTCTATATACATTAATTTATTTACTATAAAGGTATAATATTAGATTATTCACTATTAATTTTTAAATTTTATATTTTGAGGTATAAATAAATTATATTTTAAAATATTTAAAAGATAAAATATAAGTATATTAATAAAGTTTAATATTATAGTTCTAATAATTATAAATAATATGATATATAGAATATGTTATTATTGTATACAAAATAGTAAAATGTTATGATAATAACTAATGTTGAAATTTTGTTATATTGTGAAAACATCATATAATTAAATACTGATATTAATTTTATAGAGAAGGCAAATAATAATTAATTTCTTTTGTGCTAATAATATTTGTTATTAGGTTATCATATATATACAAATTCACAAAATTATATTTTAAATATATTATTTTATAATATAATATGAATTTTAAAATATTATACTTTAAAACAATAAATACAGAAATTTTAACATAGATTTAAAGTATTTATATTGAGTGCAATAATTAGTTTTTTGTAGCAAACAATGCTACATCAGGGGTAACAATAATAATACATTAGTATGCTACTAAATACGAACAAACATATTATGTTTATTTGATACACTACATGGGTATAAAATCATTATATATATTATTAAACTTGTAATAAGACTAAAATTGTATACATACAAGATCAAATCAAATATTATAACATTCATTTAAGTACGTTTTAATGTAGTAATATTAGAATTAACGCTACCGAGCAAAATAATATTAATAATTATATAGTTTTTCATTATATAACTAAATATAGTTTATTATAAAATATAAAAGCAAACTATATATTTATAAAATAATTCTAAGGTATTTTTAATGTATACATTAATTGAAAGTTTTAATAGTAAAAAATATAATTAAACTATGTAGAATAAGTAAATTTTATATGGCTGCATTTTTGTCTTAAAAAATCATACTTCCCTTATCTCTCCTCTCAAAGTGCAATATACCAACTTAATACACATAGTTTTCCATTATACTTTAAAATTTTCACCAATATTTATTTATGTGTTATATATTTAATATCTACTAAGTATTATTTTAAAATATATTTACATTCGAAGACTTATTTAAGCTTATAAATACGGTTTCAGTGCTAATTATCGTTTTAAACTGTGGAAAAAATGTGCAAAATATATTATAAAATTACCAAATAAAGAGTATTTATAAATTGAAGTATATAGGAATAAAAATAAAGTTATCGGACTCATTAAAATGGGCTATGAATTTATTTATGTTCATTAAAAACAATATAAATTTATGTATATGCAATTAAAGAAGGGAATAATGATACTTATTTTGTAAATGTTATAATTATAAGAAAAACTATATTATATATTATAATAAACAATTATATAAGTATTTAATATTTTTTAAAAAATGACTATTTATATACTTTTAAGGACTATAGTAATAATATAATTTTTTATTTTTTAGATTTATACAATGTTTACGTTTTATAAAAGACTTTACTAAAAAGGAGATTCTATAGGTTTTTTATGTTCAAGCATAAGTACAAAGAAACATATTTTAAATTCATTATAAAAGTGTTTCAATTTTTATAATAAAATTATACCAGATGTTAGAAAGAATAGCATTTTTTGCATAAAATGCATCATATATTTAATCAAAAATGTATTAAGCAACCCTCTATTTAAGGTAATTTAGATAATTGCCATAAAATAAATATAATAAGATTTCAGTAATACTACTGTATTATTATTTTATATTAATTTAATTATTGAAAAACATATAATATATTTAACTATAGACAATTATTATATATAGGATTAAAGTATTAGTATCACATATTGGGGGCATTGTATATAAAAAAGTATGATTTTACTCAACTTACAAATCTAAAATAAAATCCCATTATAATGAATGACGAAGTGGTATATGCATTTTTAATAATAATAATTTCCTTTACATTTTTTGACATTGTATTATATATAAATACCATTAAACTTTATTTTATAAGAGTTTGATTAAAGTATATTTTTATTATACTTTTTTAAATGTTTTCTTAGTGTAAACGGTTCAAGAATGTATGGGAGGATTTTCCTGATACATTGAGTAATGGAAATCATCAATTTAAAAGCGATGGACATTTCAAACCCTATTGTGCTAAGGGTTGTAGTAATAATTTCGAAAAAATTAATGCTGGATGTTTATATTTGTTTGATGAATTCTTTAAGAATTCTTCTGCGTTTAATTCTGTTGCAAAAAATAACACCAATATTGTTGGATACATTATGATATGGTTAAGTTATATGTTAAGGCTAATAACAAATGAATCAGATCAAAGTATAAATTTTTTTTATAGCACATATATAAAGGGTGGTGAAAAGTATAGAAATCATATAGCTGGTGTTAGTGAATATAACAGTTATGTGGAACTTATAGGTAAAAAACACGATTTGACGAATGTAGATATGAATAAAAATATTATATCTAAATTATATGAAGAATTTAAAATCTTATGTAATATGTATAATGAAATTAATAAACAAAATCCAGATTGCACAAAATGTTCGGAAGATGCTAATAAATTTGTTGATGAATATCAAAAACTTTTTAATGGTAATAATGTTGAAGGCAGTTTATATAGACAAGTATTGTGTACTTTATCAAATGATTATGATAATTTTAAAAATAAATACAATGAATCTCAATGTAGCAAATCTTCATCACTTCCAACGATAGAAAAAACAAAAATTCCTTTAAAATGTTCTGAAAATAATTATGGACAAATTTTTGAAGTTTCATCTTCAAGTTCGTCGATAGCAAGCAGATTATTTATAGTTTTATCGATATTTGCTGCAATAACAATTTTTTAGGAATTTCTTATAAGGTAAATAATAAGGAATTAAAAAAAAAATTATATATATGCAAACATTAACAAACATCCGTACGCTTTTTAACATTTTATATTAGTATTCGTTATTTGGATTTCGGAAACAATTTCAAAAACAAAAATTAAGAGAAAAACTAAAAAATATAAAGAAGAAAATGAATCATTAATATATGATTCGAAGATTAATAATGATTAATATATGTTAAGAAGCTGTCTATTGGGAAATAAATAATTTTTGCATATTTTTTATATAGTTTTTATGTTGTGGGTCAGGGTTGAAGTTGTGAAACCTATATTCGGGTTAGGGCTAAGCATTATATCTTTATTTAATTTTTTATAATTTGAAAAATAATTTAATATACGTATAATTCCGTTTGTTTAATCACTAGATTAAATCCAAATATGCATCCACAAAGGGATACTGTCATTAATATGAAAAGAATCACATCAATTTTTTTCATAATTTATAATATATATAATTGTCAATATATATATTGGCTATATATGGATTCACATTATGCTATATCATATTTTCTATTATATAAAGCTTGTTAATCAAGGAGGGTATATTAATTATGGATAAAACAATATATTCCTTTATTTGGTGAACATTTTATTTAGTAAAACTTATTATTTGTATCATATTTATTTTAATTTAAATCATGTTATCCAACTGGAATTTAATAATAGATAATAATAAAATATAGATGCATGGAATATCGATCGAGATTCGATAATACAGCGTTTTCTACAAAATGTATTTTATGCATCTAACATTTTTAGTAATACATAAAAATTACAATATAGATATATGCATACTATCCTTTTAACTTTCGATTATATATAGTATCATTTTATGCTAATGTTTTAAATTCAAATTATAGAAATAGTTCTATATCATTAATTTATTTACATAAAGGTATAATATTAGATTAGCCACTATTAATTTTTAAATTTTAAAGGTATGAGGTATATATAAATTGGAAATGCGTTATATTTAAAATAGTTAAAAAAATAAAATATAAGTATATTAATAAAATTTCATATAATATTTTGTTCTAATAACTATAGATAATATGATAGATAAAAATAGAATTATTATTATACGCCTATACATATAATATAATAAAATACTTTACTAATGTTGAAATATTGTTTTATTGTGGAAACTTCATATAATCAAATATTAATTTTATCGAGAAGACACATAATAATACATTATAAAGACATCATTTTTATATATTTGTTAAAGATTCAATTTGGGATATGTAGTTTTATATTCTAAAAAAATGGATAAATAAAGAAAATGTTAAAGACTCAATTCATATTAAATTCCATTTTATTATTCCATATTAATGCATATTATATTATTAGTGTTTATTGAATAATAATTTTTTAATCTAAAACAGCATTATCATAGAACTAATAAAATATAGAATTTTTAATAAATTATTTGAATACATATACATTGATAACTATACCAGTAGAATGTATAGATAAAATTAACTATGAAGAGCATTTAACGAATATTTATCTAAATTTATATATTAAAATAGCAAATATATCTTATCTCTCTCCTCTTAAAGAGCAATATAACAACCTAATTACGCATAGTTTTCTATTATATTTTAAAATTTGCATCAATACTTATTTATGTATTAATATTTAATATTTGCTAAGTATGTTTTTAAAAAATATTTACATTCAATGGATTGTTTAAGATTATAAATAGAATAATTAATATGGGTTCAGTACTAATTATTGTTATAAACCGTGGAAATGATGCGTAAAATATATTATAAAATTACCCAATAAGGCATACTTCTAAATTTAAGTATATATGAATAAAAATAAAGTTATTTTATTCATTAAATTGGATTATGATTTATCTATATTAAATAAAAATAATATTAAAATTATGTATATGCAATTAAAAAAGGGAACAATCAACTTAATTTGAAAATGCCATAATTTGAATAAAATATGGTATATATTATTAGAAACAATTATATAATATTTAATATATTTAAAAAAAATACTATTTATATACTTTTAAGGATTATAGTAATAATGGGGTTCTTATTTGTTTCGAATTTTTCAGTATATTAGTTTTGGGGTATCATTTATTAAAACATAAGATATGATGTTGTTTATTTTCTATATTAAAGCATATGTATAAGAAGATATATTCTAAATTCATTATAAAATTATATTAATTTTTATAATAATGCTCATAGGAGTGTTATTAAGGATACTAATTTATGAAAAATTGTATTATATATACATATTATAAAACATGCATTAAACATCCCCCAGAATAAGGGAATTTATCTAACTACAATAAATTGTATATTATTCCATATTATCTTTAAATTTATATTAAGAATAATAATAATAACAGGTTTAACCACAGACAATTTTATATTAAAGTTCAATTATTTGTCATTTATTAAGCGTAAAATATAAAAATAATATGATGTTACATAATCCACATATTATAAACAAAATAAAATTACAATGGATTATAAGCTGGTATATGGATTTTTTTAATAAAATTTGCCCTTCCTTATATTTTTCGGTGTTATATTACCTATAAGTCTCATTAAATTTGATTTTATAAGAGTTTCATTAACATATATTTTTATTATATCTTTTTAAATGTTTTCTTAGTGTGGAAGGTTTGATCATTTAAGGTTATTTTATTCCGATGAATTAGGAAAATCTGCAGGTCGTGATATTCATAGTTTAGGGAGTATTAATAGTTATTGCTCTAATGAAGTTCCAAAAGATAAAAATTGCAATACTGATATCGATAAAATTAAGGGAGCATTTTTATGGTTATTTGAACAAAGTATTATTATTAATATTGATAGTTTAAGTAAAGATAAGTCTGGAGCATTTATTATATACATTATGATATGGTTAAGTTATATGTTAAAAATAAAGAATGTTAACACGTTTAAGAATATAAATGAATTTTATAAAGAGCATATAAAGGATAATACACATTATACTAATAACAAAAAATGTGGTGATGATTGTAATAGTATATTAAAAAATAAACTTGAATATAATAATTTTAATGAGTTCATAGAAGCAAACGAATATTTGATGAATATTGATATTAAAGATATATCTAACTTTTATGCTCCAATTAAATTATTGTGTAAAATGCATACTGGATGTAATGCACAAAAGTCAAATTGTACGGAATGTTTACAAATAGCTAATGAATTTGTTGAAACATATGAAAAACTTTACAACGATTATAATAATAATGAAAATAAGTCTTATAGTAAAGTATTGTCTATATTATCAAATGATTATGATAATTTAAAAAATAAATGTAACGATGTTAATTTTAAGGACATTTCATCCCTTCGAGCGATAAAAACAAAAGAAAATGGTGTGCAAAGTTCTGAACATAGTTCTGAAGTTACATCATCAAGTTCATCGGTAACAAACAAATTGTTTATAGTTTTATCGATATTTGGTGCAATAGCATTTTTTTTAGGAATTGCTTATAAGGTAAATAATAAGGAATTAAAAAATTATTTTCATTATATGTATGCAAACATTAACAAAAAAATCGTATACTTCTTAACATTTTATATTAGTATTCGTTATTTGGATTTCGGAAACGAACCCAAAAACAACATTTAAGAAAAAATCTAAAAAAATAAAGAAAATGGATATTAATATGATTCGAAGAGTAATGACTATTTCAGGAATAATAATAATGATTAATATATATTAAGAAACTGTCTATTTGGAAATAAGTAATTTTTGTATAATTTTCATGTTGTGGATCAGGATTCAGATTATGTTTGTGGAACCCATGTTTAGGTTAGGGTTAAGTGTTACATTGCATTTAATTTTGTATAATTTGAACACTAATTAAATATATGTAGGAAATAAGTTATTAAAAATATGTACAGGATAAGTTGTAGTTTTTAAGGTTTACATTAAGTCTAAATATGTAAGAAAAAATGAGGATGAAGATTACTATGAAAAGGAACGAATAAGATAATATATTTTGATAAAGTATAAGAATTGCATTTCGTGTTAATATAACTTAATGGTAAATTTGTTGAACTGTACTATGCATTTTTGTATTTTATTGTTAATTTTGGGTTAATGATTTATGGGGAAATTTATCAAATATTGGAATTGGATTAGTCCTAGAAGAGAACGATGATTTAAATAATTACAATGCAAAATATGAGAAACTGGGGAAATGAAGGGAAGTAAGGAAAAAACATGAAAACTGTTATAAATTGAAGAGATAGTAAAGTCATAAATTGAGTTTATGAGAAAATGGAATTATTAAATATATAGAAAGTTATGGAGGCCAATCCTATACCATTTATTAATTAATTTTTTTTTGTTAATTTGTTGCTTATAGAAGAAAAAGCGATTATTTATATGATAAATTTAATTAACTTATATTTGAAGCCGGATTTAAAGGATAATAAATAGTAAATTTGTCTATTAATATAAAGAAGTATTGTATATATATGATACATGGCAATAGTTTGTTTCTTATTTTATAGTAAAACATAAAATAATTTTTCTATATGATGGTATTATATATTATAACTGAATTATAATACTTCTTTTTCTTTAATTATTATGTATAAAAGTCAAAATATTGTATTGTTTAAATACAAAAAGTTTTTTATCATCTGTTAAATGAATATGATGAAAATAAAAGTTAATAGAATTAAGCGTATTTCATTTTTCGACTTAAGATAAAAACAAATTGGTATCTCATTCAATATATTGGTTCCATATGTATTATTTTTTGCGGTTTAATATTAAAATTTATTGTTTTTTGAGTTACATTTAAAAATATTAATATTTTATATTATTTTAATAGAAATAATATATTTGATGTTGTATATTCACATATATATTTTTAAATAAAATGATTACATACCAATTTATGAAAAAAAAAAAAAATTATACAAAGTGGAAAATAAATGGAGAATATTATTCAGTAATATTTAAAATTGGAGTATAACAAATAAGAAACCATTTAAATGTAAATAGCAACATGTTTTGTTAATTTTTTCATTATGTTTGTATTTATTCATATAAAAAAATATATGTATCTAATATTTTATTATTTTAATTATATTTATTATTTTTTTCGTATTAAACAATAATAGAAAAATATACGTTTATAAAATATTACAAGGTATCATTAAACACCCCAATGTATTATAAATTATATTAAAAAATTATTTGTATATCAATTTTTCAAAAAATTAATTTTAGGGAAAATTATTATATATATATATTTTTTTAATTAAATATTAAAAATGTTGTATTTCTTAGAGAAAAAAATAATATTTATTTGAAAAAAAAAATAATATTTATATCCATAAATACTTTTAATGGAAATAACGAAGTTTATTCAACGATTACATAAATTAATTCTATAAATAATGCAAAAAATTAATAAATGAAATAAATGTCATTTTTTTTTAACATATTCATTTGTTCATAATTTTTAGAAAAAAAACTAATAAATATTGTTATTTTGGGAATAAATATCAAGTTATCATCATTATTTCAAACTAAATTTATTATTTCATTTATTTAATGAATAAAGTTATAAATGAGAGTCAGTATTTTAAGATTTGTTTTTTTTTCAATTATTATTTGTTTTTTTGAGTATGCTCAAAATGTAAGTTACACACCATTTTCTTTTATTATTAATAATATTTCATTATAGTTTTGGTATCTATTTGTTTTACATTATTTTATATTATTATTTCATGTATTGGTAAAACACTTGAAGGAAAATTAAAACTAATTACATATATATTAATAAATATTTCATTTCTTTGCAGGAATTATACCTTGTAAACGAGAGAAGCATATTCCTTGAAAGGAATATAATAAAATTTAGAAGTAATAGAATATTAGCAGATGTAGATAATCAATTCGATTTAAATGATTTTTATGAATCAACTTTGAGTCTTGCAAATCAATTTAATGAGTACAATGCTGATGACAAAGAAATGACATTTCTTCGAAATGCTATAGATTCACATATAAAGAAGCATAAAGAAAGTAATACATTACCTGATTTAAATAATGTAGATAAGAAAACTAAAAAAACAATTCTTAAACTTCAAAGGGAATTAGAAGAGATAAAAAAAGAACTTGCTAATAAAAGTAATAGTGAATTAGAAATACAGTCGATACATGATAAAAGGATAATAAAAAAAGATGAAAATAATTCTGTATCAGGAAATGAGGACTTTAACCAATTGGAAAATGAAGTAAATTCCTTGGAGGAAGAATTTAAACAGTTCGATTTAAGTGGTGTTGATAATTATAAATATAAACGAAAGGAGGACAAATTATACAAAGGATTAAAATTGAGGTTAATATTGATGTTTTTTTTTTCTTTCGCAACAATGGTATCAGGGTGCGTTAATCTCCCACTTGCTATTATAAGTTTAGCGATTTCATTTGAATCATTTATTAAATCTTTTCAATATATTAAATTACTCTATGTAAAATATAAAATAAAGCAAAAATCAAAAACATCAAAATAACCACTCTTTATTATTATGTTTTATTATACCTTTTTAAATGATTAAAAATAATATATTTAATATTTTATGGCATAAAAAGTTACACTTTTTTATGTTCTATAGAATAATGAAATTTTGTTTGATTATTTGTTTGATTATTTATTTGATTATTTATTTGATTATTTATTTGATTATTATATATTTTTTAATTTAATATATAATCACGTTATGTAATTAATTTGTCTTTATTTTTTATTTGTCAAAAACTTATTTGTCCTTATTTGCATGCATATATATTATGTATTAATGTATTTTGAATGTACTAATTTAAACGCACTTATTAATAAAATTATAAGCTATGCTGAGGTTTAGAGTTGCATTTTTGGAAACTCGTATTTTGAGTCAGGGTTCTGTACTATAAGTTATAGTTTTGTTCTATGTAATCTATGTTTTGGGTTAGGGCTATATTTTTATTAATTTGTTTATAATTTGATCATATTTATTTGTCTATAAATGGTGATTAAATATATAAGTCATCCCTATATGTTTAATCTCGAGTTGAAGTCTAAATATGCAACCAAAAAGGGGCATAAGCTAATATGTAATAAATTGCGTAGCATATTTCATAAGTTATAATATATGTAATTGAGTATTCATTCCGATTTTATATGATTAAAATAAAAAATATATATTGTATATATTAATATAGATATTGACTATATATGAATTCACATTATGCTATATCATAGTTCCTATTATATAAAATTTGTTAATATGTGGTTACATCGATTTTTGCATAACATAATATGTTTCTTTATTTGATGAAGCATTTTATTTAGTAAAACATATAATTTGTGTCATAATTACTTTAATTTAAATTATATTATACAACTGAACTGTAATAATATCATTATATATAAGGCTGGGTATGAATTATAAGATTATTCATTTGGAACAATTCTCTACATTATAATATACCTTCAGGTTAATGGGTATATTTTTAAGATTAATTAAACACACTACTAATATATAATAGATGTTCATAAAATATGGATTCATAGAATATAGATTGAGGATCGTTAATACAGTATTATCTACAAAATATTATTATGCTTCTAACATTTTTAATAATACATAAAAAATTGAACTATGTATACAATATTTTTTTAAGTTTTAATTGCAGTTACAATTATCTTTTTGTATTTCCTTTACATTTGTATTAAACTTAATTAGTATTAATAGAAATAGCTTTATACGCCATAATTTATTTATCATAAAGATATAATAATATATTAATTACTTTTATTTTTAAACTTCGTAATTTTGAAGTATATATAAATTGAAAATATATTATATTTTAAAATAGTTAAAAAATAAAATATAAGTATATTAATAAAGTTTTATATCATATTTTGTTCTAATAATTATAAATAATATGATATATAGAATAGCGTTATTGTTCTAATATATATATATAATATTTTATCAAAGACTAAGCACTGAAATATGTTAAATTTGGGAAACATATACAGTTATATATTAATCTAAAGTATACAGAAAAGTATGTAATAATTAATTTGAACTAATCATATTTTTATTAGGTTATTATATATACAAAATTTAAATATAATGTTATTACGAAATAATATGTTCTAAAATGTTATACTTTAAAACAATGAAACAAAAAAATTACTAATTGGTTTAAAGTATTTTTATTAACCACATTAATTATTTCGTTGTACTATACAGTGATATAGCATAAAGCAACGATAATAATATTATATTAATATATTATTAAATGCGAACAATATATTATGTTTATTTGATACACTACGTGGGTATAAATTCATTATATATATTATTAAACTTGTAATAAGAATAAAATTGTATGAACAAAACATGAAATTAAATATTATAGCTTTCAACTAAGTATATCTTCAATGTGATAATATTAAAACTAACATTACCAAGCAAAATAATATTAATAATTCTATAGTTTACTTAAAATATAGTTTCTCATCATAAAACTAAATATAGTTTATTATAAAATATAAAAGCAAACTATATATTTAGAAAAGTAATAATTCTAAGTTATTTTTAATTAAGAATTTTAATATATACATTAATTGAAAGTTTAATGGTAGAAAATATAATTAAACTATGTAGAATATGTAAATCTTATATGGCTACGTCCTTGTCTTAAAAAATCATACTTCCCTTATCTCTCCTCTCAAAGTGCAATATACCAACCTAATACACATGATTTTCTATTATACTTAAAAATTTTCATCAGTACGTATTTATGTGTTATATATTTAATATTTACTAAGTATTATTTTAAAAACAATATGCATTCAAAGACTTATTTAAGCTTATAAATACGGTTTCAATGCTAATTGTCGTTTTAAACCGTGGGAAAGATGTGCAAAATATATTATAAAATTACATAATAAGGTATATTTCTAAACTGAAGTATGTATGAATAAAAATAAAGTTATTGAAAATGTTAAATATAATTGGAATGCATATATATTAAATAAAAGTAATATTAAAATTATATATATGCAATTAAAAAAGAGAACAATGCAACTTAATTAGAAAATAATATAATTTTAATTAAACATGGTATATAGTATTAGAAATAACTATATAAATATTTAGTATATTTTAAAAAATTACTATTTATATACTTTTGAGGATTATAGTAATAATATAACTTTATATTTTTTAGATATATACAGT
This sequence comes from Plasmodium yoelii, assembly GCF_900002385.2. Classification (NCBI taxonomy): domain Eukaryota; phylum Apicomplexa; class Aconoidasida; order Haemosporida; family Plasmodiidae; genus Plasmodium; species Plasmodium yoelii. The sequence goes on along the minus strand of NC_036176.2, from coordinate 190,003 downwards.
ATTTAAGTTTTAGAAAGGCAATCATTAAAACAAAATATAAATATATACCTTTTCTATGTTCAAACATACTTTAAATTGTTTATAAAAGTATATCCATTTTTACAATAAAGTTATACTAGATATTAGTAAGAATGCCATTTTTTGTATAAAATGCATCATATATATATTTAATCAAAAATGTATTAAGCAATGCTCTATTTAAGATAATTTAGATAATTATCATAAAAAGGAATAGAACGTTTCTTTAATAATACTAATGTATTATTATTCTATATTAATTTAGTTATTGAAAAACATATAATATATTTAACTACAGACAATTATTGTATATAGGATTAAAATATTTGCGTCACATATTGGGGACAGCGTATATAAAACAGCATGATTTTACTCAATTTACAAATCAAAAATAAAACTCCATTATAATGAATAAGCAAGTGGTATATACATTTTTTAATAATAATAATTTCCTTTACCTTTTATGATATTGTATTATATATATCATTAAACTTTATTTTAATAAAATTTGTAATAATTTGCGTTTTTATTAATTCTTTTTAAATGCTTTCTTAGTGTAAATTTTTCTTTGCTGTAAAGAACTCGATTTCCGATAATTTGGACAGAGCAGAAAATTATAGATTTAATATTGAAAGTAATTTCGATGAGTATTGTACTAATGGGCAATGTAGTAGTAATCTTGGAAAAATTAATGCTGGGTGTTTATTTTTGTTTGATGCATTATTTAAGGATTCTTCTGTGTTTAAGTATCATAATAACATCGACATTGTTGATTACATTATCATATGGTTAAATTATATGTTAAACCTAAAGAAAAGTGAAATAAATATAACCAATCTAAAATATTTTTATGATATATATATAAATGGTAGTGATAAGTATAAAAATCCTATAAAAGGTATTAATGAGTATAATAGTTATAAGAATCTTATAGATAAAAAACTTGATTTGATAAATATGGATATGAATATTATATCTAAATTTTATGGTGCATTTAATACATTATGTATGATGTATATTGAATTTGATGAAGACAGTCCAAATTGCAAGAAATGTTTGGAATATGCTAATGAGTTTGTTGCAAAATATAAAAATCTTAAGAAAGATTCTAGTATTACTGAAAAAAGTTTATGTAATCAAATATTGTCTAGTTTATCAAAATATTATGATGATTTTAAAACTTATTGTACTAGTAAAGGTGGTAATTGTGGACAGTATCCATCCCTTCCAACGATAGAAACATCACAAAATTATGTAGGAAGTTCTGCAATAAGCTCTGGACAAATTTCTGAAGATACATCAAGTTCGTCGATATCAAAGAACTTATTTATAGTTTTATCGATATTTGGTGCAATAGCATTTTTTTTAGGAATTTCTTATAAGGTAAATAATAAGGAATTAAAAAAAATTATTATATATATGCAAAAATTAACAAACAATCGTACGCTTCTTAACATTTATATTAGTATTCGTTATTTGGATTTCGGAAACGATTTCAAAAACACAAATTAAGAGAAAAAATAAAAAATATAAAGAAGAGAATTAATCAATAAAATATGATTCAAAGAGAGTGACTATTTTAGGAATAATAATAATGATTGGTATACGATGAGAAACTGTCTATTGAGGAGTAATTTTTATATAGTTTTTATGTTGTGGGTCAGGGTTGTGTTTATGGAACCCATATTCGGGTTAGGGCTAAGTATTATATTGCATTTAACTTTTTATAATTTGAACACTAATTAAATATATATACTATATCCGTATGCTTAATCACAAGATGAAACCAAAAGTCCAAATATGCAACCAAAAAGGGGCATAAGCTAATATGAAAGTGGTCGCATAACATATTTTATAAGTTATATATATAATTGAGTGTTCATATCGATTTAATATGATTAAAATAAAATGTCTATATTGCATATATTAATATAGATATTGACTATATATCAATTCACATTATATATGTCATAATTTCCTATTATATAAAACTTGTTAATCATGGACTATATTGAATTATGTATAACATAATATATTTCTTTATTTTATGAAAATTTTATTTAATAAAACTTATAACTTGTATCATATTTATTTTGATTTAAATCATGTTATCCAACTGAACTGTAATAATAGATATTCATAAAATATAGATGCATGAAATACCGATCGAGAATCGAAAATACAACGATACCTATAAAAGGCATTTTATGCATCTAACATTTTTAGTAATGCATAAAAAATGTACTATAGATATATTATAATAAATTTATAAATTATAAATATATATAATGCTCATTTTTTTCATTTCAATAATTTGAATTTATGCTAATGTTCTAATTTATATTGGTAGGAATAGTTATATATATATTAATTTAATTATCATAAGGTATAATAATAGATTAATCACTATTAATTTTTAAATTTTATATTTTGAGGTATAAATAAATAATGTTTTAAAGATTTAAAAAATATAAGTATATTAATAAAATTTCGAATTATATTTTGTTATAATAATTATAAATAATATGATAAATATAATACGTTATTATTATATGCTTATACATATAATTTAATAAAATACTCTATCAATAACTAATATTGAAATATTATTTTATTGTGAAACCTTCATATAATAAACATTAATATTATCGAAAAGACTAATAATAATACATTATAATGATATCATTTTTATATATTTGTTAAAGATCCAATTTGGGAAATGTGGTTTTATATTATAAAAATTTGGATCAATAGAGAAAAGGTTAATGACCCAATCAACGTTAAATTTCTTTTTGTTATTCCATATTAACGCATATTATATTATTAGTTTTTATTGAATAATCATTTTTTAATCTAAAACATTACGTTACCATATAATTAATAAAATATAGAATTTTTAATATTATTTGAATGCACATACATTGATAACTATATCAATAAATATATAAGATAAGAATGAACAATGTATAGTATTTAGGAAATATTTATTTAAATTTATATATTAAAAGAGCAATATATCTTATCTCTCTTCTCTTAAAGGCAATATAACAACCTAATTAAACATAGTTTTCTATTATACTTTAAAATATACATCAATACTTATTTATATGTTAATATTTAATATTTGCTAAGTATTATTTTAAAAATAATATACATTCAAAGGCTTATTTAAGCTTACAAATACTGGTTCAGTGCTAATTGTTGTTTTAGAGAGTGGAAATTATGCGTAAAATATATTATAAAATTACCCAATAGAAAATACTTCTAAATTGGAATATGTAGGAATAAAAATAAAGTTATTTAACGCATTAAAATTATTTTTTAATTTATCTATATTAAATACAAATAATATAAATTTATATAATTTGTGTAGAAAATGGGGCATGTAACTAAATTTGAAAATGCCATTATTTTAGAAAAAACTATAATATATATTATAAGAAACAAGTATATACAAATTTAATATATTTAAAAAATTACTATTTATATACTTTAAGTATTCTAATAATAACTTTCTTAATTTTTTATATTTGTGTAGTATTTGAATTTTATGACGTTGTTTGTGTTCTATATTAAAGAATATGTATAAGTATATATTTTTTAAATTCATTATAAAAGTATATTAATTTTTATAATAAAGTTATACCAAATGTTAGTAAGAATACTATTTTTTGTATAAAATGTATTATGCAACCCCTATTTAAGATAATTTAGCTAAATTGCATAAAATAAGTATAATATGATTTTAGTAACACTAATGTATTATTATTTTATATGAAGTTAAAATTAAGAATAATATGTCTAACGAAAGATAATTTCTATATAAAGAGCTTAAGTAAATATAACATATATTTTATACAATATATATAAATAACATCACCCCGCATAATCTCCAAATTATAACAGAATTTCATTATAATGTCTAAGGAATTGGTATATATCTTTTTTCTTATATTATTCGTATGATGCATTCCTATAAATTATATTAATTTTAATTTTAGTAATATTTATATTAATACATTTTTTGTTTAATTCGTAAAATATATTCGTAGTGTGGTATAATTAATACGATCGATGAATATTTTGCTGGTGATCCGAAAAAATCGAGAGAATATAATTCTACGGATTTTTTTAATATGTTTTTATCTGATTGTATCTGTAGTAGTGATGAAGAACAGATTATCTGTGGTTTTATAATATTACTAAATGCGCTTGATGAGGGAAGTATAGATAGTGATAAACTTGTTGAATACGCTATTTTATGGTTAAGTTATAAACTAAATCAAAAAAAAGAAAATGGAACGACCAGATTAAACGATTTTCATACTGGACATATAAAACAAAATGGTTGTTATAATAAGCAAATAGCTGCTGGTAGTGGTAGTGGTAAAAAGATTCATATGGGTGTTATAGATACAAAAATAGAATCGATGAATATTGATATTAAAGATATATCTAATTTTTATGATGCATTTAAATCATTATGTAACATGTATAGTGAAATTGGTGCAGAAGACTACCAATGCAATAAATGTTTAGAAAATGCTGGAGAATTGTTTGAAAAATATGAAAAACTTAAAAATGCATTAGATATTAATAAAGGAAGTTCTTATTTACAACTATTGTCTAGTTTATCAAATGATTATAAAAATTTTGAAAATGAATATAATTATGTTAAATGTACTAATTCCTCACCATTTGTAGCTTGTCCACGAAGTTCAGTAACAAAAAATACACTAATTTCAATTGCAATTATATTTGTTGCAGCATCAATTTTATTGGGAGTTTCTTATAAGGTAAATAATAAGGAAATTGAAAATTATTTTCATTAAATATGCAAATTTTAACAAAAAAATCGTATAATTCTTAACATTTTATATTAGTATTCGTTATTTGGATTTCGGAAACGATCTCAAAAACAATATTTAAAAGAAATGCTAAAAAAATAAAGAAGAAACTGATCATTAATATATTATTCGAAGAGTAGTGACTATTTCAGGAATAGTAATAATGATTGATATACGATAAGAATCTATCTATTTAAAAATAATTTTTGATAAAAATATGTGAATAATTTTTATATCGTTTTTATGTTGTGGGACCCATATTCGGGTTAGAGTTAAATATTATATTGTATTAATTTTTTATAATTCGAGCACTAATTAAATATACGTATCATTCCGTATGTTTAATCACAAGATGAAATCAAAAGTCCAAATATGCAACTAAAAGGGGAATAAGTTATTATGTAATGAATTGGGTAACATATTATATAAGTTATAAAATATATAATTGAGTGTTCATGCCGATTTAATATGATTAAAATAAATATATTACAAATATTAATATAAACATTTTCTATATAATAATTGCCTATTATATAAGTCTTGATAACCCAGAGCTATATTGAATTATGCATATAATAATATGTTTCTTTATTTTATGAAAATTTTATTTAGTAAAACTTATAACTTGTATCATATTTATTTTGATTAAAATCGTATTTTTATAACCGAACAGTATAATAATTTTATATATGAGGCTATAACGTATAATTGAATTTACTTTGAATATTTCTATATATTATAACATATCTTCATGTTAATGATTATATTTTTAATGTTAATTAAACACACTACTAATATATAATAGATAATCATAAAATATAGATTCATAAATATCGATCGAGAATAGGCAATGTAACATAGTCTATAAAATATTGTTATGCTTCGAACATTTTTAATAATCAATAAAAATATGCATATTAATAAAAAATTAAATTATAGATATATGTATACTATCCTTTTAATTTTCGATTATATATAGTTTCATTTTATGCTAATGTATTAAATTCAAATTATAGGAATAGTTCTATATACATTAATTTATTTACTATAAAGATATAACATTAGATTAATCATTATTAATTTTTAAGCTTTATAGTTTTGAGGTATAAATAAATTATATTTCAAAATAGTTAAAAAAAAATATAAGTATATTAATAAAATTTCATATTTTGTTATAATAATTATAAATAATATGATAGATATAATATCGTTATTATTATATGCCTATACATATAAACTAGTAAAACGGTCTACCAATAACGAATATTGAAATATTGTTTTATTGTGAAACCTTCATATAATTAAATATTAATTTAATCGAAAAGACATATAATGATTCAATATAAGTATATCATTTTTATATATTTGTTAAAGATCCAATTTGGGGTATGTGGTTTTATATTCTAAAAAACTGGATAAATAAAGAAAATATTAAAGACTCAATTCATGTTAAATGCCATTTTATTATTCCATATTAACGCGTATTATATTATTATTATTATTTTACCATAGACTTAATAAAATATAGAATTATTAATAAATTATTTAAATGTATATACATTGGCAACTATAGCAATAAAATATATAAGATAAAAATGAACATTGTAGAACGTTTAACGAATATTTATCTAAATTTATATAATAAAAGAGCAAATATATCTTATCTCTCTCCTCTTAAAGGCCAATACAACATCCTAATTACGCATAGTTTTCTATTATACTTTAAAATTTGCATCAATACTTATTAATTTGTTATATGTTTAATATTTACTAAGTATGATTTTAAAAACGATATACATTCAAAAACTTATTTAAGCTTATAAATACGGGCTCAGTGCTAATTGTTGTTTTAACAGGGAAATGATGCGTAAAATATATTATAAAATTACCCAATAAGGTATACTTCTAAATTGAAGTATATACGAATAAAAATAAGGTTATTTAATGCATTAAAATTATTTTTTAATTTATCTATATTAATTACAAATAATATAAATTTATGTAATTTGGATAGAGATGTAAGCAACATAACTTAATTTGAAGATTCTATAATTTTAATAAAACATGGTATATAGTATTAGAAACAAGTATGTTAGTATTTAATATAATGACTATTTATATACTTTTATAAATTATACTAATAATATATTTATTAATTTTTACATATTTACAGTTCAGGCTTATAAATATATTTATTAAAAAATTAGAAACAAAGTTGTATTTTTCTATATTGAGACATAAATATAAGGGGATGTATTTCAAGCTCATTATAAAATTCCTTAAATTTTTATAATAAAATTATAATGGGTATTATTAGTAATAATGAATTTAGCACTTATTATGTTATGCATGTGACCAAAATGTATTCATATCTCCAATTTACAGCAATCTACCAAATTTCAATAAATTATATATAAACTTACTATTGTATTATTACTTTACATAAATTTTAAATTAACATAAAAATAAGATGTGGTTAACTACAGATAATTTTTATATAGATAATCCAATTTTATGTCCCTTATTTTAATGCAGTATAATGAAATTAATATGATGTACTTAATTTATAGTTCAAAAATAATTTTCCAATATGTTAACTAGTAAAGTGGTACATACAATTTCTTGAATAAAAATGTTTGTTATTACACATTTTTGATATTGTATTATCTATAAATTAATAATAAGTTCATTTTAATAGACATGTTTATTTGATTTTTTTTAATTGTTTCTTAGTGTAGAGAGCTTGAAAGTATGTGGAAGTTTTTTTCCGATGAATTAAATAATTCTGGAGAATATGCTTTTTCTCGTGGAATTCTTGGGAAATACTGCCCTAATGAAAATTGCAATAACTATATCGATAAAATTAATGCTGGCAGTTTATGGTTATTTTATGAATTTTTTGGTAAACCTGGTAGCACAGTTGATTCTAATACTTATAAGGATGACGTTTTATGTATTATGATATGGTTAAGTTATAAATTAAGCCTAAAATTACCTGATGACATCACCACATTAAACAGTTTTTATTCTCAGCATATACAACATAACGAGAAGTACACTAAAAGTAAAGTTAATGATGGAACATATGGAAGTTATAAGGAAATTATAGATGTCATAAAGGAATATATGGATATTAATATTACTCATATGTCTAAATTTTATGAATTACTTAAATTATTATGTAAGATGAATACTTCTTATACGAATGGTAAAAGTAACGATTTTTCAGAAGATGCTAATAAATTTGTTTATGAATATGAAAAACTCCTTAATGATAATGATAATAATATTGACGACAGTTCATACAATAAAGTATTACTTCATTTATCCAATTATTATAATAATTTTGAAAAATACAGAGTTCCTTATAATAAACAAATGAAACGTCCTCCATTACCAACAGAAAAAAAAGCCGAAAAGAATGATGTAGTAGATTCTAGTGAAACTAAAATAGATGGTTCTTCAAGTGAAACTAAAATAGATAATTCCTCAAGTGAAACATATCAATCAATTAATGTAACGGAAACCATGAGTTATAACACTACATTAGCAGGTTCATCACTAGTAAACAAAATAATTCCAGTTTTATCGATATTTGCTGCAATACTATTTTTTGGGGGAATTTCTTATAAGGTAAATAATAAGAAATTTAAAAATTATTTTCATTATATATATGCAAATTTTAGGAAATATATAATACGTTTACCATTTTTATATTAGTATTCGTTATTTGGATTTCGGAAACGATCTCAAAAACAACATTTAAGAGAAAAGATAAAAAAATAAAGAAGAAAATGGACTATTAATATGTGATTCGAAGAGTAGCGACTATTTCGGGAATAGTAATAATGATTAATATATTTTAAGAAACTGTCTATTTTGAAGTAATTTTTGATCTTAGTTTTTATATGGTTTGTATGCTGTGGGTTAGAGTTATGTTTGTGGAACCCATATTCGGGTTAGGATTAAGTATTATATTGTATCATTTTTTTATAATTTGAACACTAATTAAATATATGTATCATCCCTATATGTTTAATCTCGAGCTGAAGCTTAAATATACAACCAAAAAAGGGTCACATAAATTTTTTTCATAAATTATAATATATATAATTTAGTGTTCATATCGATTTAATATGATTAAAAAAAATGTCTATATCGCATATATTAATTCATATTATGATATATCATAATTGTCATTATATAAAACGTGCTAACCCAGAGTTATATTCAATTATGCATATCATAATATATTTCTTTATTTGATGAAACATTTTATTTAGTAAACTTATTATTTGCATCATATTTGTTTTAATTTAAATTGTATTTTGATAATCGAACAGTATAATAATATTATATATGAAGTTGGGTATGAATTATAATAAAATTCATTTTGAATATTCATCTACATTATAATATACCTTCAGGTTAATGGGAATATTTTTATTGTTAAACATAATATCAATATATAATAGGTAGTCATAAAATATAGATGCATGGTATATCGATCTAAAATCGACAATACAACGATACCTATAAAAGATGTTTTATGTATCTAACATTTTTAGTAATACAATAAAAATATGCATATTAATAATAAATTAAATTATAGATATATGTATACTATCCTTTTAATTTTCGATTATATATAGTTTCATTTTATGCTAATGTATTAAATTCAAATTATAGGAATAGTTCTATATACATTAATTTATTTACTATAAAGATATAACATTAGATTAATCATTATTAATTTTTAAGCTTTATAGTTTTGAGGAATAAATAAATTATATTTTAAAATAGTTAAAAAAAAATATAAGTATATAATAAAATTTAATGTTATAGTTTTCTATAATACTTATAAACAACTTGGTATATAAAATTATCGTTATTGTTATAATATATATAATATTGTATAAATGACTAAAACTGAAATATGTTAAATTTGGGAAACATATACAATTATATATTAATGCAAAGTATACAGAAAAAGTATGTAATAATTAATTTGAACTAATCATATTTTTATTAGGTTATTATATATACAAAATATAAATCTATAATTTAAATATATTGTCATTACGAAATAATATATATTCTAAAGTACTTGATTTAAAAACTATGAAACGATGAAATATTGTACATTGATTTAAATTATTTTTATTAAAAGCATTAATTATTTCGTTGTACTATACTGTGATATACCAGTAACAATAATAATAGTAATAACAATAGATAAACGTATTAAATACTAACAAATCATTAAATTCATTTGATTCGAATACGTTGATATATATTATTAAACCTGTAATAAGATTAAAATTATATGCACAAAACATCAAATGAAATATTATAGCCTTCACTAAGTATACCTTTAATGTGATAATATTAGAACTAACATTACCAAGCAAAATAATATTAATAATTATATAGTTTTTCATCAAAGAACTAAATATAGTTTATTATAAAGCATGCAATACAATATTATTTATTAAATTATAAAAGCAAACTATATATTTAGAAAAGTAATAATTCTAAGTTATTTTTAATGTATAAATTAATTGAAAGTTTTAAAGGTAGAAAATATAATTAAACTATGTAGAATAAGTAAATCTTATATAGTTAAGTCCTTGTCTTAAAAAATCATACTTCCCTTATCTCTCCTCTCAAAGTGCAATATACCAACTTAATACACATAGTTTTCTATTATACTTTAAAATTTGTATCAATACTTATTTATTTGATATATATTTAATATTTAATATTTAATAAGTATTATTTTAAAAAAAAATATGCATTTAAAGACTTATTTAAGCTTATAAATACGGTTTCAGTGCTAATTGTCGTTTTAAACCGTGGAAAAGATGTGCAAAATATATTATAAAATTACCAAATAAAGTATATTTATAAATTGAAATATATAGGAATAAAAATAAAGTTATAGGAATCATTAAAATGGATTATGAATTTATCTACATTCATTAAAAAAAATATAAATTTATGTATATGCAATTAAAAAAGGGAACAATGCAACTTATTTTATAAATGTTATAATTTTAATAAAATATTGGTATGTATTATAAGAAACAAGTATATAAACATTTAATATATTTAAAAAAATTACTATTTATATACTTTTAAGGATTATAGTAATAATAGTATTTTTAATTTATTAGATTTATACAGTATATTAGTTTTGGGGCACCATTTATTAAAACAAAGGATATAAATATATTCCTTTTCTATATACAAACATACTTTAAATTCATTATAAAAGTATATTAATTTTTATAATAATGCCATATGAATGTTATTAAGAATAACAATTTATGCAAAATTGTATTATATATAAATATGATAATAAATATTTAAACAACCCCCAAAATAAGGCAATTTATCTAACTACCATACAAGTATATATTGTTCCAAATTATCTTTAAATTGATATTAGAATAATAAACATATTTTTGTTTACATATAATTGCTGTATATAGGGTTAAATAATTGTATTACCTATTTTATTATATATATAATATGATATACCCTTAACCTAGAGATTATAAATTATATTCCATCATAATGGAAAAAGATATAGTATATACATTTTTTGATATTATATTTCCTATAAACTTCATTAAGTTTTATTTTAATATCATTTTCTTAATGCATATTTTTATCAATTTTTTTTAAATGGTTTTTTAGTGTCCAAAATTTGATCTTTTGAGGACGTATTTACCTGATAATTTAGGTGATGTAGCAAAATCTGAACTTAAAGAAATTAAAGAATACAAAGATTACTGCCCTGATGATGACTGCAATACTGAAATCGAACAAATTACGATTGGATTTTTATGGTTACTTGGAAAATGTTATTATGAATTCAAAAGTAAAAGTCATAATAATACTAATGCATTTTTTATATATTTGGTTTCATGGTTAAGTTACAAATTAAATCAAAACAAAGGGAATAATTTCACCACAATAAACGATTTTTTTACTAATAATGTAATTAGTAATGGTAAGTATAGTAAATTTACAAATGAAGCCTTTAAAATTTCAGATCTTGACGAATTCATGAAGGAACGAACTGATTTGCTGAATATGAATATTAAAGATATGTCTAAATTTTATGATGCATTTAAATTATTATGTATTATGTATGATAATTATTCAACGAATAAAGATAACAAGACACTGTTAAATAGTGCAAACGATTTTGTTAAAGTATATGCAAGTCTTAACAATGACCGTAATATTGAAGATACCGTACGTAATAAAATATTGCCTGTTTTATCAACTAATTATGATCATTTTAAAAATAATTGTAATAGAAATGGTGTTAAATGTAAAGATTTTCTATCCCTTTCAGAGATAGAAACAAACTTATTTGCACTAACATCTGAAGACACATCAAGTTCATCGACAGGAAATAAATTATTTACAGTTTTATCGATATTTGGTGCAATAGCATTTTTTTTAGGAATCTCTTATAAGGTAAATAATAAGGAATTTATAAATATAATATTTAAAAATTATTTTCGTTAAATATATGCAAACGTTAGAAAAAAAAATAATTCGTTTACCGTTTTTATATTAGTATTCGTTATTTGGATTTCGGAAACGATTTAAAAAACAACAAATAAAAGAAAAAATAAAAAATATAAAGAAGAGAATGAATCATTAACATATGATTCGAAGAGAGTGATTATTTCAGGAATAGTAATAATGATTTATATATTTTAAGAAACTGTCTATTGGGAAGTAATTTTTGCATAATTTTTATATAGTTTTTATGTTGTGAAACCCATATTCGGGTTAGGGCTAAGCATTATATTGTATTTTATTTTTTTTAATTTGAAAACTAATTAAATATATGTACTATATCCGTATGTTTAATCACGAAATGATGTTCAAAATATGTACCCCCTCAAATGGATACTGTGATTAATATGAAAGGGGTTACATAACATATTTTATAAGTTATAATATTTATAATTGAGTGTTCATGCCGATTTAATATGATTAAAATAAATATATTACAAATATTAATATAAATATTTTCTATATAATAATTGCCTATTATATAAGCCTTGATAACCCAGAGTTATATTGAATTATGCATATCATAATATGTTTATTTATTTGGTGAAATATTTTATTTAGTAAAACTTATTATTTGTGCCATATTGATTTTAATTTAAATCATGTTATCCAACTGAACTGTAATAATGGATATTCATAAAATATAGATGCATGGAATACCGATCGAGAATCGACAATACAACAATATCTATAAAAGATGTTTTATGCATCTAACATTTTTAATAATCAATAAAAATATGCATATTAATAAAAAATTACATTATAGATATAAGTATACTATCCTTTTAACTTTCGATTATATATAGTATAATTTTATGCTAATATTTTAATTTTAAATAATAGAAATTGTTCTATATACTTTAATTTATTTACTATAAAGATATAACATTAGATTAATCATTATTAATTTTTAAGCTTTATAGTTTTGAGGTATAAATATATTACATTCAAAATTGTTAGAAAATAAAATATATGTATATTAATAAAATTTAATGTTATAGTTCTAATAATTATATATAATATGATAGATAGAATAACGTCATTATTTTATTCCTATACATATAAACCAGTAAAATATTATACCAATAACTAATATTGAAATATTATTTTATTGTGAAACATTCATATATTTAAACATTAATATTATCGAAAAGACATATAATAATACATTATAAGGGTATCAATTTTATATATTTTTTTAAAGACCCAATTGGGGATATGTGGTTTTATATTCTAAAAAACTGGATAAATAAAGAAAAGGTTAAAAACTCAATTAACGTTAAATATCTTTTTATTATTCCATATTAACTCATATTATATTATCATTGTTTAACAAATAATCTTTAATTACAAATACCATTGTTTTATCATAAAATTAATATAATATAGATCTTTTAATAAACTATATGAATATATATACATTGATAATTATAAAAATAAAATATATAAGATAAAAATGAACTATGTAGAACATTTAGAAAATATTTATATAAATTTATATATTAAAAGAGCAAATATATCTTATCTCTCTCCTACCAAAGGGCAATATAACAACCTAATTAAACGTAGTTTTATATTATACTTTAAAATATCATCAGCAGGTATTTATATGTTATATATTTAATATTTACTAAGCATTATTTTAAAAACTAGTTACATTCAAAGACTTGTTTAAGCTTATAAATAGCATAATAAGTATGGGTACAGTGCTAATTGTTATTTTAACAGAGGAAAAGGTGCACAAAATATATTATAAAATTACCAAATAAGGAATATTTTTAAATTGAAGTATATATGAATAAAAATAAAGTTATTTAACGCACTAAATTTCTTTTTAAATTTATCTATATTCATTAAAAACAATATAAGTTTATGTAATTTGCATAGAAAGTGGAACATGTAACTTAATTTCAAAATACTATAATTTTAGAAAAAACTATATTATATATTATAAAAACAAGTATATAAAAATTTAATATATTTAAAAATAACTATTTATATACTTTTAAGGAATATAGTAATAACATAATTTTTATTTTTTAGATTTATACAGTATTTAAGTTTTAGAAGGGTAATCATTAAAAAATATGATATAAATATATTCCTTTTCTATGTTTAAACATAAATATAAAGAAGTATATTTTAAATTCATTATAAAATTATATTAAATTTTATAATAAAGTTATACCATATGTTAATAAGAATAATATTTTTTGCATAAAATGCATCATATATTTAATCAAAAGTTTATTAAGCATCCCTCTATTTAAGGTAATTTAGCTAATTGTCATAAAAAGGAATAGAACGTTTCTTTAGTAATACTAATGTATTATTATTCTATATTAATTTAGTTATTGAAAAATATATAATATATTTAACTACAGACAGTTATTTATAGAATTAAATATTTGTATCACATATTGGGGGCATTGTATATAAAACAGCATGATTTTACTCAATTTACAAATTTAAAATAAAACCCCATTATAATGAATAAGGAAGTGGTATATACATTTTTTAATAATAATAATTTCCTTAACATTTTTTGATATTGCATCATATATAAATATCATTAAACTTTATTTTAATAAAATTTTCAATAATACCCATTTTTTTTAATTTTTTTTAAATGTTTTCTTAGTGTAAAAGGTTTGAGAATGTGTGGAAGGATTTTCCCGATACATTGAGTAATGAAAAATACCAATTTAAAGGTGATAATTTTTTAAATAAGTATTGTGATGGCAGTAAATGTGATAATGATATAGAACAGATTAGTGCTGGATGTTTATATTTGCTTAATGAATTTTTTAAGAATTCTTCTGTGTTTCAATCTGTTGCAAAAAATAACATCAATATTGTTGAATACATTATGATATGGTTAAGTTATATGTTAAAACTAAAGAAAAATGAAGGAAGCGACAGTCTAAAATATTTTTATACTACAACTATAGATAATGATAAGTATAAAACGTCTATAGACAAAGTTGGAGATTGTAGTAATTATAAGGATCTTATAGATAAAAAAAAATATTTTTTGGATATAGATAAAAATATTATATCTAATTTATATGATGCATTTAAATCATTATGTAAAATGTATACTGGATTTGATGAAAGCACGTCAAATTGCACAAACTGTTCGCAACATGCCCAAAATTTTGCTGAAAAATATAAAGAACTTAATAAAGAATCGAATATTCCTAATAATAGTTCCTATAATAAACTAGTGTATACATTATCAAATGATTATAATAATTTAAAAATTAACTGTAAAAATTGTTCATCCTTTCCAGAGATAGAACCAAGCATTTATGCACTAACATCTGAAGATACATCAAGTTCGTCGATAGGAAACAAATTAATTTCAGTTTTGTCGATATTAGTTGCAATAGCATTTTTGGGGGGAATTTCTTATAAGGTAAATAATAAGGAATTTTAAAATTATTTTCATTATAAATATGCAAACATTAACAAAAAAATATTTCGCTTACCGTTTTTATATTAGTATTCGTTATTTGGATTTCGGAAACGATTTAAAAAACAACAAATAAAAGAAAAAATAAAAAATATAAAGAAGAGAATAAATAATTAATATATGATTCGAAGAGAAGTGACTATTTCGGGAATAGTAATAATGATTGATATATCTAAGAATCTGTCTATTTAAAAATAATTTTTCATAATTTTTATATAGTTTTTATATTGTGGGTCAGGGTTGAGATTTCGTCTGTGGATCAAATATTCGGGTTAGGGTTAAGTGTTATATTGTATTTAATTTTTTATAATTTGAATACTAATTAAATATATGCACTATCCCGTATGTTTAACCACGAAGTGAAATCCAAAAGATAAACATGCAACCAAAAAAAGTGGTACTTCCATTAATACGAAAATGGCCGCATAACATTTTTTCATAAGTTATAATACTTATGTCTAATTCGTTCATATGTAATAAATGTGGCAATATTATAACTTCGCACTATATATTTTATTGCTAATGTGGGATAACTATACATAAGAACCCTTATTATATATCATATAAGACATTAACCCAGAGTTATATTGGATTATGCATATCATAATATATAATGTATTTATATGTTCGGTGAAAATATATATTTAGTAAAACTTATTACTTGTACCATATTTATTTTAATTTATATCATGTTATCCAACTGAATTATATAGTAATATTATATATGAGGCTATAACATATAATTAAATTCATTTGGAACAATTACCTACATTATAATATACGTCCAGGCTAATGCGTACGTTTTTAAGATTAATTAAACATATGCCAATATATAATAGATAGTCATAAAATATAGATGCATGAATATCGATCGAGAATCGACAACATAACATTGTCTATAAAATATTGTTATGATTCTAAGATTTTTTAAAGTTTTAATTGTAGTTACTATTATCTTTTTGTATTTCCTATACATTTGTATTAAAATAATTAGTATTAATAGAAGTTGCTTTATATGCTTTAATTTATTTACCATAAAGGTATTATATTAGATTAATCACTATTAATTTTAAATTTTAAAGATTTAAGGTATAAATTAATTATATTTTAAAATAGTTAAAAAATAAAATATAATTATTTTAATAAAATTTCATATTCATTTTGTTCTAACAATTGTAAATAATATGATAGATATAATGTTGTTATTGTTACATGAATATTCATATAATTTAATAAAATATTTTACCAATAATTAATATTGAAATATTGTTTTATTGTGAAACCTTCATATAATTAAATATTAATATTGTAGAAAAGACATATAATAATACATTATAAAGGTATAAATGTTATATTTTTGTTAAAGATTCAATTTGGGATATGTGTTTTTATATTATAAAAATTTGGATAAATAAGGAAAAAGTTAAAGATTCAATTCATGTTAAATGTCATTTTATTATTCCATATTAATGCGTATTATATTATCATTGTTTAATGAATCATCATTTTGTAATCTAAATTAGCATGGTTTATCGTAGAATTAATAAATTATTTGAATGTATGTAGATTGATAGCTATAACAATAAAATATATAAGATAAAAATGAACTATGTAGAACATTTAGCAAATATTTATATAAATTTATATATTAAAAGAGCAAATATATCTTATCTCTCTCCTCTTAAAGTCCAATATAGCAACCTAATTACGCATAGTTTTCTATTATATTTTAAATTTGTATCAATAGTTATTTATGTCATACATATTTAATATTATTTAAAAAAAAATCTGCATTAAATGACATATTTAAGCTTATAAATAGCATAATAAGTATGGGTTCAGTGCTAATTGTTGTTATAAACCGTGGAAATGATGCACAAAATATATTATAAAATTACCAAATAAGGAATATTTTTAAATTGAAGTATATTGGAATAAAAATAAAGTTATTAGGCTCATTAAAATGAGTTATGAATTTATCTATATTAAATAAAAACAATATAAATTTATATAATTTGCATAGAGATGTAACACAACTTAATTTGAAAATACTATAATTTTAATAAAACATAGTATATAGTATTAGAAGCAGGTATATAAATATTTAAAATACATTAAAAAATGGCTATTTATATACTTTTAAGATTATAGTAATAATGGATTTCTTAATTGTTTCGATTTTTTCAGTATATTAAAACAAAAGATATGATGTTGTTTATTTTCTATATTAAAGAATATATATAAGATGATATATTCTAAATTCATTATAATG
Organism: Plasmodium yoelii; assembly: GCF_900002385.2. Classification (NCBI taxonomy): domain Eukaryota; phylum Apicomplexa; class Aconoidasida; order Haemosporida; family Plasmodiidae; genus Plasmodium; species Plasmodium yoelii. The sequence goes on along the minus strand of NC_036176.2, from coordinate 171,789 downwards.
TTACTTTAACTTTTATAATAATGTTCATATGAATGTTATTAAGGATAACAATTTATGAAAAATTGTATTATATATACATATGATAAAAAATGTATTAAACACCCACATAATAAGGCAATTTATCTAACTACCATAAAGTTATTATATTGTTCCATATTATTTTTAAATTATTATTAAAAATGATAATAACATGTTTAACCACAGACAATTTTATATTAGAGTTCATTGTTTTGTCATTTATTAACCGTAAAATATATAAATCAATATGATGTTACATAATTTACATATTATAAACAAAATAAAATTAGAATGGATCATTATCGGGTATGTAATTTTTTTTAATCAAATTTGCTTTTCCTTATATTATTCTATGTTATATTACCTATAAAATTCATTAAATTTTATTTTATAAGAGTTTCATTAACATATATTTTTATTATACTTTTTTAAATGTTTTATTAGTGTATGAGGTTTGGTACATTAAGGTCATTTTATCCCGATGAATTAAACTTATCTACAGAACGTGATATTCATAGTATAGGGGGGGTTGTGAAATACTGTCCTAATGGAGGCTCGAAAAAAAATGAATGTAAGACAGATCTCGATAAAATAAAGGCTGGATTTTTATGGTTATTTGAACAAATTATTGTTAATAATATTGATAGTTTAAGCAAAGATCAGATCGAAATATTTACTATATACATTATTATGTGGTTCAGTTATATGTTAAATCTAAAGAATGTTAAGGAGTTTAATAATATAAATGAGTTTTATGATGCGCATATAAAGAATATTACGGATTATATTAATTGTAATACAGATGGCAAAGAATGTAATAGTATATTAAAAAATAATTTGGGATATAATAATTTTAAGGAAATCATAGACAAAAAAAAGGATTTATTGAGTATTAATTTGAAAGATATGTCTAATTTTTATGGTGCATTTAAATTATTATGTATCGTACATACTGAATTTGATGCAAACAAGCCAGAATGTACGAAATATATAGAAAATGCTAAAAATTTTGTTGAAAAATATAATGAACTTAATAACGGTTCTGATATTACTGAAAGTAGTCCCTATTATCAAGTATTGTCTACATTATCGAAAGATTATAATAATTTTAAAAAGTATTGTAATGAAAATAAAGGTGATTGTAATGATATTCCATCCCTTTTACCAATAAAAACAAAAGAAAATGCTGTACAAAGTTCTGCACATGATAATGTACAAAATTATGGAGTTACATCGTCAAGTCCGTCAATAGCAAACAAATTAATTCCATTTTTATTGATACTAGCCACAATACCAATTTTTTTAGGAGTTTCTTATAAGGTAAATAGTAAGGAATTTAAAAATTATTTTGATTATATATGCAAATTTTAACAAATAAATCGTATACTTCTTAACATTTTATATTAGTATTCGCTATTTGGATTTCGGAAACGATCTCAAAAGCATATAAGAGAAAAGCTAAAAAAATAAAGAAGAAATGGATCATTAATATATGATTCGAAGAGTAATAGTTATCTCAGGAATAGTAATAATGCTTGATACATGTTAAGAAATTGTCTATTTGAAAATAAATATTTTTTTACCATAATTTTTGAACATAATTATTGGGTCTATAAAAATAATTAAATAATATAATCAATATATATAATGTTATATATGTATAGTTATAGTATTTTATACTATTTTTGTATAATTTTTAAACAGTTTTATGTTGCGGGTCAGGGTTAAGTGTTATATTGCATTTAATTTTGAATAATTTTTTATAATTTGATAACATTTATTAGTTTAAAGAATTGTTTAAATATATATAGGAAATAAATTATTAAAATATGTAAAGGATATGTTGTAGTTTTTAAGATTTATATTAAGTCTAAATATGTAAGAAACAAATTGAGGATGAAGATGACTATGAAAAGGAACAATAAAGAAATACATTTTGATAAATTATAAGAATTTAATTTCGTATTAATATAACTTAATGTTAAATATGTTGAACTATGCACTGTTTATATTTCATTGTTAAATTCGTGGTAAATATATTTAAGAGCTTTTATTAACTGTATCATAATTTCTTATTATATAAGAAATGTTAATAAAATTTAAGATTATACTGAGGTATACGTACCACAATATACAGATATTTGGTTTATTTGATGGGAAAGTTATTTGAATTTAATATATGACTCCTGTCTGAAATTGTAACATACATTATATTTGAAGGTATAAAATTATAATAAAATATGTTTTAATAGATTGTTTATATTTAAAATAGACAACATTTTTATCTTTAATATTAATTAAATAAATTGTATATTATTATAATAGGTAATAAAAAAATATAGATATCATTTAAATTATATTTATACATACAGTATTTTATATTTGAGTGGATAAAACTAAATGATAAGTATATTCATTCGAGGATGGTGATCGATATATTTTATGATATTTGTATATTGATATACAATTAATTATTAACAAGTTTTATGATAATAATAAAAGTACGAAACACAAATTTTTAACCTGGCCAAAATTTTGTGATGATAATTTAAATAGGGACTACATATAAAGATAAATTAATTTGATTAAAATATGTATCCAAATATTAAAGTGTTGAAAGAGTTATACTTGGGGTATATTGTTGTTTACTAGATCAAATGCGTTGTGCTAAGCTTAGGATATTTGTATATGCAAGTTCTCTTTCTCTTTTATCGTTGTCATATTCGGTAGAATTACCACCATCATAAATCTACGGAAAAAATGGATAAATAAAATATGTCAATATTTTGTGTGTGAATATAATAAAATATATGAATTATAAAGTAGATTTTAGATAAATGTTAAAATGAGAAAAAAATGATTATTTTTTGAGATTGCTTACAGCGTTGATATAAGTAACATCAACTTGATCTTTGTCCCCTTTTTTAATTACAAATTTGGCTATGTTAGTACCCAATTTGGTTAATGGTTCCTCATAGAATGATGTTGTAATAACAATTGAGCTTATCCATAAGTTTTCTGGTATTTTAGTTTATTCATGGTCCATGCATAAGTTGAAGGGGTGGTGTTCACTTGTTCCTTCTGGATAATAATTGGGAAAATAGAGCTTCTTTTAATTTGCAAAGAAAAAAGATAAATGGATTTATAGACTGATATTTTTAGTATTCATTGTTATGTAGATATACATTTCCATAAATACGAATTATATTTGATGTGAATATATACATTGTCATATGTTGTTACGTGTTATGTGATCGACCGAATCTTCGTAAAGCTTGAATATCGGAATTATCCTCAGCCCCAAGGGATTTATTGGTCGTATATACAGATGAAATTAAAATAGAAGAAATTATTTTAATAAACAAAATAATAATAAATTTATTTATATATTTTTTAGGTTAAAAACTATAAATCAGGAATTCGAAAAGTTGTGTAAATAAAATCGAACAGATTTCGAAAAAACAATAAAAATAAAATTTATTTAAAAAATAAAAAATATATATTTAAATGTGAATTTTGTATAACTTTATTATATTTATAAAGTCAACATATTTTATATTTAATTATTTTGGTTGCAAGGAGCGGATAACCAAAGGTTTCATAAATAGGGAATGTGCATAATATTATGGGTTTTGGCTTATGAAATGTTATAATGGTAAAAATAAATAATTTTAATTATGTAATATCTTTAATGTTGCATTATTAATATACATTTTTTTTGAGTTATATAGCTCATTCAACTAAGACATTTTAAAATAAAATATACCATTATGTATGGAATTATATACCTTACACATGTTACAAGTCTGTATAATTTTAGCTAGCACCAATGCCAACAGTTTAAAATATAAAGAAAATAACATAAGAAATATATTTAGTTTAATGAGTATTTAATATATATGATTTGAATATAATTATACATATAATATATTGGTAATTATATAAAAACTATAGTTTTGTTATTTCTTTCCATTTTTTTTGAATGTAAAGCATATTTTTTATGTTTTTATGTATGAATATATCTTAATCTAAGGTAATAATTGGATTACTTTGTGCATTGTTATGCTACTGGAACAGCAATATTCCCGTATGCATCATAACACTACATAATAAAATTTATATTAAATCGTGTATTTTTATTATAGTTAATTGTGATTTGGATAATTTTTTTATTATTAATTTTAATCAAAAGTTTCTAAGTAATATTTTGGTGATAAATTTTAAAGAGATAAAAATTGTGTGTTTCTAGTAATATTGATATAATTTTTGCAAATTGATGGGAATTATAAAACATATTTTTTATTTAGCAAGACATATTATATAAAATAGAAAAGTTAAAATACAAAAAATATCTTTATTTTTTAGCTACAATTGTCTCTGTGTTAAGGTGTTTATGGTGTTATTTCTGAGCTCAAGTTGATTTAATTGGTTCATATTTAATAATATTTGGTTGTTTGAAAGTCTATTAAATAAATAAATAAATATATATATATAATATAGTGATTCTGTGTGATTTTTATGAGGTATTTTTAAATAAGCATAAATACATTGTTTTTTTAGAAGGTATGAATAATATATTTATGCTAAGAGTTTCAAAGAGTTATTCTGTATGAATAAAATAGGAAATAATTGATGATATTAATAATAGTATTTTGTCGGATTTATGTGTCTTCTTTGATTTAATTTTGAAACACTTATTAGTTTAACATGCTTCTCAAATAGTATACATAAATAAAAAATCGTTTAAATATATGTCATATCTCCCAAATTTTAGTCTAGATGATGTTTATGTTTGTATACAAAAAAGGGTGATAAGTATTAAATGAAAGATCTTCATAAGTTATAACAGTTCTATTTGTACTATCCCAAAAATTAATACATATAGATGCATTATAATATTAAAAGATATAAACAAATAGCACACAAAAACAAAACAATCATAAAGCAAAAAAACATTTTATGATGGCAATTTAAATAAATACCATTCATGAAAATAAATCGTTTTATTTACAAAAATTCTCTAATATACAGTGCTTAAAACTATATGCTTATTTATGAGGGAAAAAGTAATCTAAAGCTTTTCCAATAATACATTTTTGTTAAATGGGACCATGTTCATACACCTAAGAAAAAAAACATAAATGGATGAATATATAAAATGTTTAAATTTTTTCCAAATTATAAATATCTACATTTATTAAAAACAATATTTTTTTTAACAATTGGTGAAATAAATTATTATATTATTAAAATATGTATACTTCTTATAGATTCGAGATAGGTGATATAAATATAGTCCTTTCCTTTTTCAACAATGTATCCACTTAAGTTAACAAACAATTTTTTTAATTTTCCGTTTCTAATATCATCTTCAGAATCGATGTCAGCTTTGAATAAATGTCCACTTTCTACTATTGTGTTTTGACAGAATCTCGTATTTTTACTGTTGTGATCATTTATATTTCCTGAAGCCATGACAATTATGGTTTTGTTTTCTGATATCTACAAAATTAATAAAAATATATTGCATAAATTATTGTGAATAATATGAGAATTACGATTTATAACGAAATAGAAGTAAAAAGTTTTCCTTACTCTATATCTTGCAGCTATAGCATAAAAATAGCATTGACGAGACCATGGCCATATTTTGGAACGTTGGTGTATCATTACTAAATTTGGATTGTACACACGGACAATTTTTCCTAAAAAACATATTATAAAATTGCATAGATGTAATTAAAATATGATGAGTTTGAAGATATGGGAAAGAATAAATAGTATCATATAACAATGGCAACAATAAATCACGAAATGTGAATAAATAGTAACAATAATAAATCACGAAATGTCGAATAAATAGTAATAATAATATGTTAAATTGAGTAATTATTTATGTTTTGTATACTTTTAACCGAGCCTACATAAAGAAAATTGTCACTATCTGGATCCCATAAATCGTTTACTAGTTCATTGTACTAATGGAAGCAAAGAGAAATATATGTATATAAATTATAATCACTTTTTAATTTCAATTTGGTTTATAACTTTTAATGTTGTTCGTTAATTGATACCTTATTCAAATCAAAAACTACATATTCAAGTTTTTCAATTCTTGTATGACCTCGAAATTTTTTTTTATAAAAAAGCATATGGTAAGCATAATTTCTACAAAATAATTTATAATAAGCTCTACTATTAGCATGATATTCTAATTGTACTAAAGCATCTCTCATAAAATTGCGCGCATTTATATGTTCCATGATATCGGGATATAATAGGTGCTTGTTTTTTTCATATATTTCTTCTGTATTGTCATTGCTAAAAATGAACATATTTTTAATGTGTACAAAAATAAAGTTATTGTATTTATAACATTTTTGAAAAGACGTACAAATTTAATATTTTCATAATGAAATATATAATATATATATATATTTTAGTATTTTCTTACTCAGGATACGATTTTTTTGATTGGGGTTTTTCATATTTTTTTGATTTGGGTTTTGTATATCTTATTGATTTGGGTTTTGTATATCTTATTGATTTGGGTTTTGCACCTATTTTTGGAGCAACTTCAGTTGCAAGAGCTTTATTATTCCCATATAGGAATATGCTTAAAAGAAAAAAAAAAATTTGAATATAAAATTTATTCATTTTTGAAGTTTACAAACAAAATATTAAAATATATATTAGTATTTTTTTAATTAAAAATTCGAAAAATAGAACAAATATAATTAAAATTGAAGCAAACAATTTTCTCCAATAAAGTATAAAAAACAAATATTTATTTTAAAGAATAGAAATTATTATTTAAACGACAAATTTTGATACTTTTATCAGATTCATAAGTTTAATATATTTTTTATTTAATTAATTCAGCACAAAACAACATCAATAATAGATTTTTTCATAAAATGAATATCAAAAATGTTATGATTCACAATATCATAATATTTAAAAATAAATAAATTTAATTATATCATATAAATGATATTTTTAACATATAGAATTATGAATACATATGTTTTATATTTTTATAATAGACTAAAATTAAAATATACAAAACATCTCGTTACGTATGGAATTGCATATTATTTATATGTATATATAATAGAAAAAAACTGTTGTTTTTACCTACAAGAGAACCAATCATTTAAAATAAAAATATAAAAATAAGAAAATAATATAAAAATAAGAAAATAATATAAAAATATATTTTTTTTAATAAAATTGGGATAGCATGCAATTTTAATATAATTTTATATACTTACATTAATAAATAAACGATCAAAGTAATATAAACATTATATTAGTAATTGTATTAACATAATTATTTTATTATTCCTTTCTATTTATTTTTTCAGTTTTTATATTATGCTTAATTTTTAGTATAAAAATGTCTTTTATTTGTAAATATTAAAAAAATTAATTCAATCTGAAAATTACAGTTAAGTTTATGCGTGGTTGCAATATCTACTACCACAATAATAATGCTAATAATTCATCATAAAATATATATGATGGTAAATCGCGTTTTCTGTATTTTTTTTCACCAATTTTAACAGAAATTTATTAAATAATTTTTTTCTATAAAAATTCTTAATTTTATAAAAATTATTTATTGGTAATAATATTGATGTCCATGGTTTTTTATAAATTAATACAAGTTATAAATTCCCTTTTAATAGTAAAGCATAGTATATTTAAAATTAGAAAATACAAATAAATAAATACAAAAAATAAAATACAAGTAAATAAAATACAAGTAAATAAAATACAAATAAATAGAATACAAATAAATAAAATACAAGTAAATAAAATACAAGTAAATAAAATACAAGTAAATAAAATACAAATAAATAAAATATAAATAAATAAAATATAAATAAATAAAATATAAAAATAAAATATAAAAATAAAATATAAAAATAAAATACAAATAAATAAAATATAAAAATAAAATAATGAAACATAAAGTTGTAAAGTCAAGAAATATATAATTAATTTATTTTTTAATTTTAATATTCTTGATGGCAAGGTGTTCTTGTTTTATGGGTCAAGGTTATATATTATGGGTTATAATTTTATTTACTGAATCTGAGTTTTGACTTAGGATTTGGGGGATATTGTAATTATTTTTTTATAATTTGATAATATTTTGGGTCTTTGAATACCAATTTAATATATTTATTATTCCGTATGTTTAATCTCGATATTATGTTTGAATATGCAACAAAAAGGGGATATAGCCATTAATATGAAAGGGGTCGTATACCATTTTTTCATAAATCATAATATATTAAATTGAGTGTTAATATATATTTAATATAGATAAGTAAAATAATTATATTACATATATTAATATAGATGTTGACTATATAATAATTTTCATTATATAAGACATATTAACTCAGAGCTATATTGAATCATGAATAACACAATATATTTATTTATTTATTTATTTGATGAAGAATTTTATTTAGTAAAACTCATTATTTGTATTATATTTATTTTAATAAACGAACGATATAATATTATTATATATGAGTTATAAATTACAATTCGATTTGTTTTGAATATTCATCTACATTACAATATATATTCATATTAATATGTGTGCTTTTAAGATTAATTAAACACACTACTAATATATCATAGATATTCATAAAATATAGATGCATAGAATATCGATCGAAATCGATAATGTAACATAATCTATAAAATATTAATATGCTTCTAACATTTTTAGTAATACATAAAAAACACACTATATATACAATATTTTTTAAGTTTGGATTATAGTTACTATTCTCTTGTTGTATTTCCTTTACATTTTTATTAAAATTAATTAGTAATATAGACGTTGTTTTATTCGCTCTAATTTATTTATCATAAAGGTATAATAATAGATTAATCAATATATATTTTTAAGCTTTATAGTTTTGAGGTATAAATAATTTATATTTTAAAATAGTTAAAAATAAAATATAAGTATATAATAAAATTTATTGTTATAGTTTGTTCTAATAATTATAAATGATATGATAAATAGAATATCATTATTGTTCTAATATATATATAATATTGTATAAATGACTAAAGCTGAAATATGTTAAAATTGGGAAAGATATACAATTATATATTAATGCAAAGTGTACAGAAAAGGTATGTACTAATTAATTTAATTTGAAATAATAATATTTTTATTAGGTTATCATATATAAATTAATAGATATATTGTTATTGCGAAATAATTTTTGTTCTAAAATGTTATGCTTTAAAACAATGAAAAAAGGAAATTACTAATTGGATTAAAGTATTACCTTGAGTGCATTAATTATCTCATTGTACTACACAGTGATATTGAAGTAACAATAATAATAGTAATAAAAATATATAAACGTATTAAATACGAACAAATATATTTATTTAATAAACTACATGGGTATAAATTATTATACATATTCTTAAAGGTGTGATAAAATTGTATGCATACAAGATAAAATGAAATATTATAACATTTATTTAAGTATGCTTAATGCGATGGTATTAGACTAACATTACCAAGCAAAATAATATTAATAATTATATAGTTTTTCATCAAAGAACTAAATATAGTTTATTATAAAAGCAAATTACATATTTAGAAAAGTAATAATTATAAGTTGTTTTTAATGTATACATTAATTGAAAGTTTTAATGGTAGAAAATGTAAAATATAATTAAACTATTTAGAATAAATAAATCATATATGGCACATTATTGTCTTAAAAAACATACTTACCTTATCTATCCTCTCAATGTGCAATATACCAACCTAATACACATAGTTTTCTATTATACTTTAAAATTTGTATCAATACTTATTTATGTGATATATATTTAATATTTACTATGTATTATTTTAAAGGCAATATACATCCAAAGACTTATTTAAGCTTATAAATAGCATAATAAGTGTGAGTTCAGTATTAGTTGTCGTTTTAAAGAATGAAAAAAATGGAAAATGTATTGTAAAATTACCCAATATGGTATATGTGGAATAAAAATAGTTATATGATTCATTAAAATGGATTATGAATTTATCTATATTAAATAAAAACAATATAAATTTGTGTATATGCAATTAAAAAAGTGAACAATGCAACTTATTTTATAAATGTTATAATTTTAGAAAAGTCTATATTATATATTATAAGAAATAAGTATATAAAAAATTAATCTATCTTATTAAATAACTATTTATATACTTTTAAGGATTATAGTAATGGTGGGTTTCTTAATTGTTTCGATTTTTGAAGTATATTATTTGGGGGCGCCATTTATTAAAACAAAATATATGGCATTGTTTCATTCATACGGTAAGCCATAAATATGAGTATATATTTGTTTAATTCATAATAAAAGTATATTCATTTTTATAGTAAAATTATTCCAGATGTTAATAAGAATAGCATTTTTTGTATAAAATGCATCTTATCTATATTTAATCAAAAATGTATTAACCAACCCTCTATTTAAGGTAATTTGGCTAATTACACTAAAAAGGAATATAACGTTTCTTTACTAATAATATTATTTTATTATTCTATATTAATTTAATTATTGAAAAACATATAATATACTTAACTACAGACAATTTTTATATATAGGGTTAAAGTATTTGCGTCACATATTGGGGACAGTATATATAAAACAGGATGATTTTATTCAATTTAGAAATCAAAAATAAGATTCCATTATAATGAATAAGAAAGTGGTATATGCATTTGTTAATAATATTAATTTCCTTTACATTTTTTGATATTGTATTATGTTTAAATATTATTAAACTTTATTTTAATAAAATGCTCAATAATATACATTTCTAATAATTGTTTTTAAATGTTTTCTTAGTGTGAAAAATTCGAGAATGTATGGGAGAATTTTCCCGATACATTGACCAATAATAAATATCATGAATTTAAAGATAATAATTTTTTAAATAGTTATTGTAATAATAATAATTGTGAAGGTAATCTCGATAAAATTAATGCTGTATTCTTGTATTTGGTTAATGGACTCTTTGGGCCTTCTGGTGTGTTTAAGGATAATGTAAAAAATAATATCAATGCTGTTGAATACATTATCATATGGTTAAGTCATATGTTAAACCTAAAGGATAAAGAAGGAAACATTCTAACAAGTTTTTATAATGTATATATAAAAAATCAAGAAAAGTATAAAAATACTATAAATGGTGTTGATGGTTGTAGTAATTATAATGATCTTATATATAAAAAAAATGAATTGATGAATATTACTAATGAAAAATTGTCTAAATTTTATGATGCATTTAAATTATTATGTGAAATGTATACTCAATTTGATGAAAAAACATCAAATTGCACAAAATGTTCGGAAAATGCCAAAAAGTTTGCTAAAAAATATAAAGAACTTAATGGAGATTCTAGTATTACTAATGATAGTTCCTGTAATAAACTATTGTGTACTTTATCAAATGATTATGATAATTTTAAAAAGAATTGTAAAGACAGTTCATCCTTTCCAACGATAGACAAACCAAATATTACTTCAAAATGTCCTGAACAAACTTCTGAACAAAATTTAAGAAGTTCTGCAGTAATTTCTGAAGATGTGGCATCAAGTTCGTCGATAGGAAGCAAGTTCTTTACAGTTTTATCGATATTTGGTGCAATAGCATTTTTTTTAGGAATTTCTTATAAGGTAAATAATAAGATATTTAAAAATTATTTTCATTATATATATGCAAACGTTAACAAAAAAATCGTACATTTTTTTAATTTTTTATATTAGTATTCGTTATTTGGATTTCGGAAACGATCTCAAAAACAACATTTAAGAGAAAATCTAAAAAAATAAAGAAGAAAATGGTTCATTAATATGATTCGAAGAGTAATGGTTATTCCGTAATAGTAATAATGATTGATATATTTTAGGAAATTGTCTATTCCGAAGTAATTTTTGCATAATTTTTATATAGTTTTTATGTTGTGGAACCCATATTCGGGTTAGGGCTAAGTATTATATTGTATTAATTTTTTATAATTTGAACACTAATTAAATATATGTACCATCCCTATATGTTTAATCAAGAGATGATACCCAAATATTCAACCCCCAATGGGGATAAGCTAATATAAATTGGGTTGTATAACATTTTTTCATAAGTTATAATATATATAATTGAGGGTTAATATATATTTAATATGATTAAAGTAAAATAACTATATTACATATATTAATTCATATTATGCTATATCATAATTGCTATATAAAAGTTAATATTTGGTTATATTGAATTATGCATATCATAATATGTTTCTTTATTTAACGAAAATTTTATTTAGTAAAACTTATTATTTGCATCATATTTATTTAATTTAAATCGTATTTTTATAACCGAACAGTATAATATTATTATATATGAGGTATATATTATAATTCGATTAGTTTTGAATATTCATCTACATTATAATATACGTCCAAGTTAATGCGTATGCTTTTAAGATTAATTAAACATATTTCCAATATATAATAGATAGTCATAAAATATAGATGCACGAATATCGATCGAGAATCGACAATATAACATAATCTATAAATTATTTTTATGCTTCTAACATTTTTTGAAGTTGTAATTATAGTTAATATTATCTTCTTGTATTAATAGAAGTTTATTTGTACGCTTTAATTTATTTAACATAAGGTATAATAATATATTAATCACTATTAATTTTTAAATTTTGAGGTATAAATATATTATATTTTAAAATAGTTAAAAAATAAAATATAAGTATATTAATAATGTTTAATATTATAGATATGATGCATTATTATATGCCTATACATATAATCTAGTAAATTACCAATAGTTAATATTAAAATATTGTTTTATTGTGAAACCTTCATATAATTTAATATTAATTTGATCGAAAAGACATAATAATACATTATATATTTTTTAATGATTAATTTGGAATTTGTAGTTTTATATTCTAAAAATATGGATTAATGGAGAAAGGGTTAAATACTTAATTAATATTAAATATCATTTTATTATTTCATATTATATTATCATAGTTTTTTGTAGAATTAATATAATATACTATTTTTAATAAACTATTTGATTGTATATACATTGATAACTAAACAAATAAACTATATAAGATAAAATGAATTATGTAGAACATTTAATGAATATTTATCTAAATTTATATATTATAATAGCAATATATCTTATCTCTCTCCTCTTAAAGGTAATATAACAACCTAATTAAACATAGTTTTCTATTATACTTTAAAATATTATTAATATATATTTATATGTTAATATTTTCTAAGTATTATTTTAAAAACAATTTACATATAAAAACTTATTTAAGCTTATAAATACGGGTTCAGTGCAAATTGTTTTAAAGAATGGAAAATATGGCAAAATATATTATAAAATTACCCAATAAGGTATATTGGAATAAAAATAAAGTTATTGAGCACATTAAAATGAATTTTGAATTTATCTACATTCATTAAAAACAATATAAATTTATATAATTGCATAGAAAGGAAACAATGCAACTTAATTTGAAAATACTATAATTTTAATAAAACATGGTATATAGTATTAGAAACAAGTGTATAATTATTTAATATGTTTTAAAAAATTACTATTTATATATTTTAAGGATTTTAGTAATAATATAATTTTTAACTTTTTAGATTTATACAGCATTTAATTTTTTGAAGGACAATGATCAAAACATAAGATATAAATATATTCCTTTTCTATGTTCAAAAATACTTTAAATTCTTTATAGAAGGATATCCATTTTTATAATAAAGTTATACCAGATGTTAGTAAGAATATAAGTTTTTGTATAAAATGCATCATATATATATTTAATCAAAAGTGTATTAAACAACCCTCTATTTAAGGTAATTTAGCTAATTATCATAAAAAATAATTTAACTTTTCGTTAGTGATAATATTATTATATTATTCTATATTAATTTAATTATTGAAAAACTTATAGTATATTTAACTACAGATAGTTATATATAGGGTTAAAGTATTTGCGTCTCATATTTGATGCAGTGTATATAAAATAGCATGATTCTACTCAATTTACAAATCAAAAATAAAACCCCATTATAATGAATAAGGAAGTGGTATATGCATTTTTTAATAATAATAGTTTCCTTTACATTTTTTTATATTGTATTACATATAAATATCATTCAACTTTATTTTAATAATTCGCGTTTTGATTAATTGTTTTTAAATATATTTTTAGTGTGAAAAGTTCAAGAAAGTATTGGATGCTTTCCCCGATACATTGGACAAAAGTGGAAATTATCAATTTAATGATTTTGGGCTTTTAAATAATGGTTGTAGTAATAATAATTTTTCAAATAATTATTGTAGTAATATTGAATTTTCAGATTTTTTATGTAATAATATTTCTCAAAGTGATTTCGATAAAATAAGTGCTGGATGTTTATATTTGTTGGATGAATTCATTAAGGATTGTGGTATGGATCCCCCTCCTGCAAGAAATAACATCAGTATTGTTGATTACATTATGATATGGTTAAGTTATATGTTAAACCTAAAGGAAAGTGAAAAAGACAATATAACATGTTTTTATGGTACATACGTATATTATTGTGATAAGTATACGAAGGAAATAAATGAATTAACTGATTATAAGAATTATACGGGTCTTATAGATACAAAAATGGATATGTTGAATATGGATAGTGAAATTCTATCTAAATTTTATAAAGCATTTAAATTATTATGTGAAATGTATACTGAATTTGATGAAAACAAGAAAGATTGCGCAAAATGTTTGGGAAAATCTGAAGAATTTGTTAAAATATATGAAGAACTTAATGATCCTAATAATACTAACTATGGCGGCTATTGTCAAGCATTTTCTACATTATCAAATGATTATAAGAATTTAAAAAATAAATGTAAAGATGATAAGTTCCTTCCAGAGATAAATACAAAACAAACTGATGCAAAATGTTCTGAACAAGCTTCTAAAAAAAATTCTGAACAGCTTTATGCACAAGATTATGAAGTTGCATCATCAAGTTCGTCGATAGCAAGCAAATTAATTCCGGTTTTATCGATATTTGGCGCAATACCAATTTTCTTGGGAATTGCTTATAAGGTAAATAATAAGGAATTAAAAAATATTACATTTAAATATTATTTTCATTAAATATATGCAAACATTAACAAAAAATCATACACTTTTTAACGTTTTATATTAGTATTCGTTATTTGGATTTCGGAAACGATTTCAAAAACAAAAATTAAGAGAAAAGCTAAAAAATGTAAAGAAGAGAATGAATCATTAATAAATTATTCTGAATATGACGATTGATTTATTTTAAGAAACTGTCTATTTCGAAGTAATTTTTGATCATAGTTTTTATATTGTTTTTATGTTGTAGGTCGGGGTTGTGTTTGCGGAACCCATATTTGGGTTAGGATTAAGTATTATATTGTATTAATTTTTTATAATTTGAACACTAATTAAATATATGTACCATCCCTATATGTTTAATCACGAGATGAAGTTTAAATATGCAACCAAAAAAGGGTCACATATATTTTTTTCATAAATTATAATATATATAATTTAGTGTTCATATCGATTTAATATGATTAAAAAAAAATGTCTATATTGCATATATTAATTCATATTATGATATATGATAATTATTTATTATATAAGACTTGTTAATCCAGAGCTATATTGAATTATGCATATCATAATACGCAATATATTTATTTATTTGATGAAACATTTTATTTAATAAACTTATTATTTGTATCATATTTGTTTTAATTTAAATTATATTACGCCAACTGAACTGTAATAATATATATTCATAAAATATCGATCGATATTCGACAATACAAAGTTATCTATAAAATGCATTTTATGCATCTAACATTTTTAATAATACAATAAAAATATACATATTAATAAAAAAGTACATTATAGATATAGGGATACTATCCTTTTAACTTTCGATTATATATTTTATAATTTTATGCTAAAGTTTTAAATTCAAATAATAGAGATAGTTCTATATATATTAATTTATTTATCATAAAGGTATTATAATAGATTAATCACTATTAATTTTTAAACTTTATTGTTTTGAAGTATAAATAAATTATATTTCAAAAGATTTAAAAAATAAAATATAAATATATTAATAAAAATTAATGCTATAGTTTGTTATAATACTTATAAAAAACTTGGTATATAAAATTAATGTTATTATTCTAATATTTATATATATAATATTGTATCAATGACTAAAACCTGAAATATGTTAAAATTGGGGAATATATACAACTACATATTAATGCAAAGTATAATGGTATGTAATAATTAATTTAATTTGAATTAATAATATTTTTATTAGGTTATTATATATATACAAATTCACAAATATATAATTAAATATATTGCTATTGCAAAATAATATATGTTCTAGAATGCTTGATTTAAAAACGATGAAACAAGGAAAAATAATAATTGAATTAAAGTATTCCTCTTGAGTGAATTAATTATTTCGTTGTACTATACAGTGATATAGCAGTAACAATAATAATAGTAATAACAATAGATAAAGTATTAAATACGAACAAATCATTAAATTCATTTGATTTGAATACGTTGATATATATTAATTATATATATTATTAAACTTGTAATAAGAATAAAATTGCATGCATACAATATAAAATGTAATATTATAACATTCATTTAAATATGATTTAATGCGATAATATTAGAATTAACACTGCCAAGCAAAATAATATTAATAATTCTATAGTCTTCTTAAAAATATAGTTTTTCATCATAAAACTAAATATAGTTTATTATAAAATATAAAAGCAAACTATATATTTATAAAACAATTTTAAGCCATTTTTAATTAAGAATTTTAATGTATACATTAATTGAAAGTTTTAAAGGTAGAAAATATAATTAAACTATGTAGAATAAGTAAATCTTATATGGATACATCTTGTCTTAAAAAAATATACTTCCCTTATCTCTCCCCTCAAAGTGCAATATACCAATCTAATACATATAGTTTTCTATTATAATTTAAAATTTGTATCAATACTTATTTATGTATTATATATTTAATATATACTAAGTATTATTTTAAAAACAATATACATTTAAAGACTTATATAAGCTTATAAATACGGGTCCAATGCTAATTGTCGTTTTAAACCGTGGAAAAGATGTGCAAAATATATTATAAAATTATATAATAAGGTATATTTATAAATTTAATTATATAGGAATAAAAATAAAGTTATTGAAAATGTTAAAATATAATTGGACGCATATATATTAAATAAAAATAATATTAGAATTATGTATATGCAATTAAAAAAGGAACAATGCAACTTATTTTATAAATGTTATAATTTTAGAAAAAATATATTATATATTATAAGAAAAAGTATATAAAATATTAATATATTTAAAAAAATAACTATTTATATACTTTTAAAGATTATAGTATAATAAGATTTTGTATTTTTTAGATTTATACAGTATTTAAGTTTTAGAAGAGAAATCGTTAAAACAGGAAATATAAATATATTCCTTTTATATGTTCAAATACACTTTAAATTCATTATAAAATATATTAATTTTTATAATAACTTATGCAAAATTGTATTATATATACATATGATAAAACATGTATTAAACATCCCCCAAAACAAGATAATTTATATAACTACCATAAAAGTATATATTGTTCCATATTAATTTTAAATTGATATTAAGAATAACAAAAATATTTTTATTTACATATAATTGCTGTATATAGGGTTAAATAGTGTATTACCTATTTTAGTATATATAATATGATATCCCCTTAAACTAGAGATTATAAATTATATTCCATCATAATGGATGATACTCTAGTATATACAATTTTTGATATTATATTTCCTATAAGCTTCATTAAGTTTTATTTTAATATCATTTTCTTAATACATATTTTTATCATTTTTTTAAATGGTTTCTTAGTGTGGAAAAATTGATTTTTTGAGGAAGCATTTACCTGATGACTTGAAAAAAACTACATCAATTGATATTGATGATAATTCGAATTTCGTAAAATACTGCCCTGAAAACGTTTCAGGAGACAACATATGTAATACTTATCTCGATAAAATTACGGCTGGATTTTTATGGTTACTTGCAGAATGTTATTCTACATTAACAAATAGAGATTATAATCAAAATAATACAAATGCATTTTTTCTATATATTATTTCATGGCTTAGTTACAAATTAAACCAAAACAAAGGGGAAAAATTCATCACAATAAGCGAATTTTTTACTAAAAATGTAAAAAATAGTGGTAAATATAAACAATTTATAAGTGATGCCTATACAATTGCAAATCTTAAGAAATTCATGGATGAACGAAATGATTTTCTGGATATTAATATTGAAGATTTATCTAAATTTTATGATACATCCAAATTATTATGTAATATGTATGGTGACATTGAAAAGAATAAACATGACAAACTGCCAGAGAATGCGAATGATTTTGTTAACAAATATGCAGATCTAAACAATAAATATAATAATAAAGGTGACCCACATCGTCAAATATTGTCTGCTTTATCAACTGATTATAATAATTTAAATAAGAAATATAATGGTGTTCAACCTCTTCCAGAGATAACAGCAAACATTTCTGCACTAACATCTGAAGATACATCAAATTCGTCGATAGGAAACAAATTATTTACAGTTTTATCGATATTTGGTGTAATAGCATTTTTTTTAGGAATTTCTTATAAGGTAAATAATAAGGAATTAAAAAATTATTTTCATTAAATATATGCAGACATTAACAAAAAAATAATTCGTTTATCGTTTTTATATTAGTATTCGTTATTTGGATTTCGGAAACGAGCTCAAAAACAATATTTAAGAGAAAAAATAAAAAAAATAAAGAAGAAAATGAATCATTAATATATGATTCGAATATTAATAATGATTAATATATGTTAGGAATCTATTGGGAAGTAATTTTTGCATAATTTTTATATAGCTTTTATGTTGTGGCCCCCATATTCGGGTTAGGGCTAAGTATTATATCTTTATTTAATTTTTTATAATTTAAACACTAATTTAATATATGTATCATTCCGTATGTTTAATCAGAAGATGAAGTTAAAAAGTCAAAATATGCAACCAAAAGGGGAATAATCTAACGTGAAAGATATCAATACCAATTTTCGCATAAAGTATAATATATACAATTGTGTATTTATTCCGATTTAATATGATTAAAATAAAATGTCTATATTGCATATATTAATATAGATATTGATTATATATGAATTCATATTATGGTATATTACAATTGCCTATTATATAAATCTTGGTAACCCATAGCTATATTGAATTATCCACATCATAATATACAATGCATTTCTTTGTTTGGTGAATACATTTATTTAATAAAACTTATTATTTGTGTCATTATTATTTTAATTTAAATTGTATTTTAACAACCGAACTGTAATATAGATATCCATAAAATATCGATCGAGAATCGATAATATAGCGTTATCTATAAAAGGCATTTTATGCATCTAACATTTTTAATAACCAATAAAAATATGCATATTAATAAAAAATTAAATTATAGATATGTGTATACTATCCTTTTAATTTTCTATTATATATAGTATCATTTTATGTTAATGTTTTAATTAATATTGATGGAAATAGTTATATATACATTAATTTATTTACATAAAGGTATAATATTAGATTGATCATTATTAATTTTTAAACTTTATAGTTTTGAGGTATAAATAAATTATATTTCAAAAGATTTAAAAAATAAAATATAAGTATATTAATAAAATATAATGTTCTAGTTTGTTATAATAATTGTAAATAAGTTGATAGATATAATATCGTTATTATTATATACCTATACAAATAAACTAATAACTAATATTGAAATATTGTTTTATTGTGAAACATTCATATAATTAAATATTAATATCTAAAAGACAAATAATAATATATTATAAAGATATCAATGTTATATATTTTGTTAAAGATCCAATTTGGAATTTTTAGTTTTATATTCTAAAAAACTGATAAATAAAGAAAAGGTTAAAAACTCAATTAACGTCAAAAGTCTTTTTATTATTTCATATTAACACGTATTATATTATCATTGTTTAATAAATAATCTTTAATTACAAATAGCATTGTTTTATCATAAAATTAATATAATATAGATCTTTTAATAAACTATTTGAATGTATATACATTGATAACTATAACAATAAAATATATAAGATAAAAATGAACATTGTAGAACATTTAACGAATATTTATCTAAATTTATATATTAAAAGAGCAAAGATATCTTATCTCTCTCCTCTTAAAGTGCAATATAACAACCTAATACATATATTTTTCTATTATACTTTAAAATATCATCAATATATAGTTATATGTTAATATTTACTAAGTATTATTTTAAAAGATCTTTACATTCAAATACTTATTTAAGCTTATAAATAGCATAAGTACGGATTCAGTACTAATTGGTGTTTTAAACTATGGAAACGATACGAGAAATATATTCTATAATTAGCTAATACGGAATATTTGTAAATTGAAGTATATAGAAATAAAAATAATGTTATAAGACTCATTAAAATGAATTGTGAATGTATATATATTAAATAAAAATAATATAAATTTATATATTTTGCATAGAAAGTGGAGCATGTGACTTAATTTGAAAATAGTATAATTTTAGAAAAAACTATATTATATATTATAAGAAACGAGTATATAAAAATTTAATATATTTTAAAAATCGACTATTTATATACTTTTAAGGATTATAGTAATAATATGATTTTTAATTTATTAGATTTATACAGTATATTAGTTTTGGGGCATCATTTATTAAAACAAAAAATATAAATATATTCCTTTTCTATGTTAAAACATACATTAAATTAATTATAAAGTATATTAATTTTTATAATAAAGTTATACCATATGTTAATAAGAATAGAATTTTTTGTATAAAATCCATCATATCTATATTTAATCAAAATGTATTAAGCACCCCTATATTTAAGGTAATTTAGCTTATTATAATAAACAGAAATATAACGTTTCTTTCCAATATTATTATACTATTCTATATTAATTTCATTATTAAAAATTTATAATATATTTAACTACAGGCAGTTTCTATATATAGGATTAAAGTGTTTGTGTTACATATTGAGGGTAACGTATATAAAACAGCATGATCCTGCTCAATTTACAAATCAAAAATAATATCCCATTATAATGGATGCTGAAATAGTATATACATTTTTTAATAATAATAATTTCCTTTACATTTTTTGATACTGTATTATATATAAATATCATTAAACTTTATTTTAATAAAATTTTCAATAATGCACAATTCTAATAATTGTTTTTAAATATTTTTTTAGTGTAAGAACTTTCTTTTAGTAAGGGAGAATTTCCACGATCAATTGGACAGTGACGAAAAGTATACATTTAAAGACGAACATTTCAAAGATTATTGTGCTAGTGGTTGTAATAATGATTTCGAAAAAATTAATGCTGGGTGCTTATATTTTTTTGATGCATTCTTTAAGGATTCTTCTTTGTTTAAGCAGGTTGCAAAAAATAACATCAATATTGTTGATTACATTATAATATGGTTAAGTTATATGTTAAGCCTAATGAAAAGTGAATTAAACCAAAGTCTAGGTTTTTTTTATAAAACATATATGAAGGGTGGTAATAAGTATACAAATACTATAGCTGATATTAGTGAATATAATAGTTATATAGAACTTATAAGTAAAAACCACAATTTGGAAAATGTGAATATGAATAAAAATATTATATCTAAATTTTATGGTGCATTTAAATTATTATGTGAAATTTATATTGAATTTGATGAAAACACGTCAAATTGCACAAAATGTTCGGGAAAAGCTGATCAATTTGTTGAAAAATATAAAGAACTTAATGGAGATTCTAGTATTACTACAAATAGTTCATATAGTAAAGTATTGTGTACTTTATCAAGTGATTATGATAATTTAAAAAATAAATGTAAAAGTTTTACATCCCTTCCAGAGATAACAACAAAATGTTCTGCACAAATGTCTGTAGTTACAGCATCAAGTTCGTCGATAACAAACAAATTATTACTAGTTTTATCGATATTTGGTGCAATAGGAATTTTTTTAGGAATTTCTTATAAGGTAAATAATAAAGAATTAAAAAATTATTTTCATTATATATATGCAAACGTTAACAAAAAAATCGTACATTTCTTAACATTTTATATTAGTATTCATTATTTGGATTTCGGAAACGAGTTCAAAAACAATATTTAAGAGAAAAGCTAAAAAATGTAAAGAAGAGAATGAATCATTAATATATGATTCGAAAAGAGTGACTATTTCAGGAATAGTAATAATGATTAATATATTTCAATAAATTGTCTATTTCGAAGTAATTTTTACATAATTTTTATATAGTTTTTATGTTGTGGGTCAGGGTTCAAGATATGTTTATGTTGTGAGACACATATTGGGGTTAGGGCTAAGTATTATATCTTTATTTATTTTTTTATAATTTAAACACTAATTTAATATATGTATCATTCCATATGTTTAATCACAAAATGAAATCAAAAGTACAAATACCCAACCAAGAAGGGGCATAAGCTAATATATAATGAATTGCGCAACATGTTTTATAAGTTATAATATATATAATTGAGTGTTCATACCGATTTAATATGATTAAAATAAAATGTCTTTATTACATATATTAATTAATATTATGATACATCATATTTGTCATTATATAAAACGTTCTAACCCAGAATTATATTCAATTATGCATAACACAATATGTTTCTTTATTTCATGAAGGTTTTATTTAGTAAAATTTATTATTTATATCATATTTATTTTTATTTATATCATGTTATACAACTGAACTGTAATAATAGATGTTCATAAAATATAGATGCATGGAATATCGATCGAGAATCGACATTGTAACATAGTCTATAAAATATAATTATGCTTCTAACATTTTTTGAAGTTTTAATTGTAGTTACTATTCTTTTTTTGTATTTTACATTTATATTAAAATTAATTAATATGAATAGAAATTGCTTTATATGCCATAATTTATTTATCATAAGATATAATAATATATTAATCACTATTCATTTTTAAATTCTATATTTTGAGGTATAAACAAATTGGAAATATATTATATTTAAAATAGTTAAAAGAAAAAATACAAGTATATTAATAAATTTTCATATCATATTTAAAATAGTTAAAAAATAAAATATAAATATATTAATAAAATTTCATATCATATTTTGTTATAATAATTATTAATAATATGATAGATATAATAGCGTTAATATTATATACCTATACATATAAAATAGTAAATTATTATACCAATAATTAATATTGAAGTACTGTTTTTTTGTGGAAACTCATATAATTATATATTAACTTTATCGAAAAGACACATTATAATACATTATAATGATATAATTTTTATATATTTGTTAAAGATCCAATTTTGGATATGTGGTTTTATATTCTAAAAAACTGGATAAATAAAGAAAATTCTAAAGACTCAATTCATGTTAAATTCCATATTAACGCGTTTTATATTATCATTATTTAATGAATCATATTTTATAATCCCAAATAGCATTGTTTTTTCATCAAATTAATAAATTATAGGATTTTTAATAAATTATTTGATTGTATATACATTGATAATTATAACAATAAAATATATAAGATAAAAATAAAAAATGTAGAAAATTTAACGAATATTTATATAAATTTATATATTAAAAGAGAAAATATATCTTATCTCTCTCCTCTTAAATGCTAATATAACAACCTAATTAAACATAGTTTTATATTATACTTTAAAATTCGCATCAATATTTATTTATGTATTAATATTTAATATTTGGTAAGTATGATTATAAAAACTATTTACATTCATAGGATTATTTAAGCTTATAAATAGCTTAATAAATATGGATCCAGTGCTAATTGTTGTTTTAAAGAATGGACAATATGGAAAAATGTATTATAAAATTACCTAATAAAGAATATTTATAAATTGAGTATATAAGAATAAAAATAAAGTTATCGAAAATGTTAAACATAATTAGAATGCATATATATTAAATAAAAATAATAATAAAATTATATATATGCAATTAAAAAAGGGAACAATGCAACTTATTTTGTAAATGTTATAATTTTAGAAAAAACTATATATATATTATAAGAAACAAATATATAAGTATTTAGCATATTTTAAAATACAACTATTTATATACTTTTAGGGGTTATAGTAATAATGGATTTCTTAATTGTTTCGATTTATGCAGTAGATTATTTTGGGGACACCACTTATTAAAACAAACGATATGACGTTGTTTATTTTCTATATTAAAGCATATGCATAAGAAGATATATTTTTAATTCGTTACAATGCTGCTTTAATGTTTATAATAATTCTCGTATGAATGTTATTAAGGATAACAAAATATGGAAAATTGTATTATATATACATATGATAAAAAATGTATTAAACAAGCCCAAAAATAAGGCAATTTACCTAACTACCATAAACATATATATTGTTCTATATTATATTTAAATTGATATTCAAAATGATAATAACATGATTAACCACATATAATTTTATATTAAAGTTCAATTATTTTGTCATTTATTAAGCGTAAAACATATAACATAATATGATGTTACATATTTTGCATATTATAAACAAAATAAAATTACAATGGATAATACAATGGTATCTGCAATTTTTAATAAAATTTGCTTTCCCTTGTATTTGTTGATATTATATAAGCTATAAATTTCATTAAATTTTATTTTATAAGAATTTCATTAGCATATATTTTTATTATGCTTTTTTAAATGTTTTCTTAGTGTCGAAGGTTTGATACATTGAGAAACTATTTACCCGATGAATTAGACAAAACCGCACTTGAACTAGAATCTCTTAGTAGTTTAAATAATTATTGCTCTAATGGAGAATCAGAGGAAACAAAATGTAAGACTGATCTCGATAAAATAAATGCTGGATTTTTATGGTTGTTTGACCAATTGTTTGTGAAAAATAAAAAAGATGATATCAATATTGCTGAATACATTATCATATGGTTAAGTTATATGTTAAACCTAAAAAAAGAAAGCAAAATCACCAAATTAAACGATTTTTATAGTAATTATATAGAAATTAATACGCATTATACTAATTGCAATAATGATAGTAGAGATCCTAGTAAGTCATTAAAAGGAATAACGGGATATAACAATTATAAGGAAATCATAGATAAAAAAAAGGAATTGTTCAATATTAACTCTGAGTATATGTCTAAATTTTATGATGCATTTAAAACATTATGTAACATGTATACTGAACTTGATGCAAACAAGCCAAATAATAAGAATTATTTAGATTGTGCTAAAAAATTTGTTGAAAAATATAAAAAATTTAATGGCGATTCTAGAATTATTGGAGATAATTCATATAAACAAATATTGTCTACTTTATCAAATGATTATAATAATTTTAAAAATTTTTGTAGTAGTAGTAGCATTGATTGTAGCGATGTCCCGTCACTTCCAGATATAAACACAATACAAAATCCTGCACTAAGTTCTGAACCTAGTCCTGAACTGAGTTTTGAAGTTACATCATCAAGTTCGTCGATAGCAAGCAAATTAATTCCGGTTTTATCGATATTTGGTGCAATAGCAATTTTTTTGGGAATTTCTTATAAGGTAAATAATAAAGAATTTATAAATTATTTACGCGATTACTTATATGCGATTATCAACAAATATATAATATGTTTACCATTTTTATATTAGTATTCGTTATTTGGATTTCGGAAACGAACCCAAAAACAACATTTAAGAGAAAAGATAAAAAGATAAAAAAATAAAGAAGAAAATGGTTCATTAATATATGACTCTGAAAATAGCGATCAATATACTTTAATATATTTTTATATTCGGAAGTAACAAACTTTTATCAAAATGTTTGCATAATTTTTATATATTTTTATGTTATGAATCAGGGATGAAGTTATGTTTATGGAACCCACAATCGGGTTAGGGTTAAGTATTATATTGTATTTAATTTTTAATAATTTTATAATATTTATTGGTTTGTAAATGTTGATCAAATATATTTACCATTTCCGTATGGTTAATCCCGAGATGAAGTCTAAATGTGCAACCAAAAAAAGGGTATGGCCATTAACATGAAAAGGACCACATAATCTTTTTTCATAAGTTATAATATAAATAATTGAGTATTCATATCGATTTAATATTATTAAAAAAAATGGCTTTATTACATATATTAATATAGATATTTGATATATCATAATTCCTATTATATAAAATTTGTTAATATGTGGTTACATCGAATTATGCATAACGCAATATGTTTCTTTATTTGACGAAAATTTTATTTAGTAAAACTTATAATTTGTATCATATTTGTTTTAAATTAAATTATATTACGCCAACATAACTTTAATAATAACATTATATATGAAGTTGGGTATGAATTATAATAAAATTCATTTTGATTATTCATCCACATTATAATATACCTTCAGGTTAATGAATATATTTTATTGTTAATTAAACATATTACCAATATATAATAGGTATTCATAAAATATAGATCAAGAATCGACAATACAATGATATCTATAAAAGGCATTTTATGCATCTAACATTTTTAATAATACAATAAAAATATACATATTAACAAAAAATTACATTATAGATATAGGCATACTATCCTTTTAACTTTCGATTATATATAATATCATTTTCTTTATATTTATATTACGGTTTTAAATTAAAATTATGGAAATAGTTCTATATACGTTAATTTATTTACTATAAAGATATAATATTAGATTAATCACTATTTATTTTAAGCTTTATAGTTTTGATGTATATATAAATTAGAAATATATTATATTTAAAATAGTTAAAAAATAAAATATAAGTATATTAATAAAATTTCATATCACATTTTATTCTAATAATTATAAATAATATGATAAATTGAATCCGTTATTATTATATACATATAAAATAGTAAAATATTATACCAATAACTAATATTGAAATATTGTTATATTGTGAAACCTTCATATAATTAAATGATAATATTATCGAAAAGACATAATAATACATTATATATTTGTTAATGACCCAATTTGGGATTTGTGGTTTTATATTCTAAAAAACTGAATCAATAAAGAAAAGGTTAAATATTCAATTAATGTTAAATTCTATTTTATTATTCCATATTAACTCGTATTATATTATCATTACTTTATCATAGAATTAATAAAATATAGAATTTTTAATAAATTATTTGAATGTATATACATTGATAACTATAAAAATATAATATATAAGATAAAAATGAATATTGTAGAACATTTAACGAATATTTATCTAAATTTATATATTAAAAGAGCAAAGATATCTTATCTCTCTCCTCTTAAAGTGAAATATAACAACTTAATTACGCATAGTTTTCTATTATATTTTAAAATATCATCAATATATATTTATATGTTAATATTTACTAAGTATTATTTTAAAAACAATATACATTCAAAGAATTATTTAAGCTTATAATACGGTTTCAGTGCTAATTGTTGTTTTAAAAATGGAAAAGATGGGGAAATATATTATAAAATTACCCAATAAGGAATACTTATAAATTATAATATGTAGGAATAAAAATAAAGTTATTGGACTCGTTAACACATATTGTAAAGTTATCTATATTAAATAAAATAATATTAAAATTATGTAATTTGCATAGAAAATGGAGCATATAACTTTAAAATACTATAATTTTAGAAAAAACTATATTATATATTATAAGAAACAAATATATAAATATTTAATATATTTTAAAAAATTATTATTTATATGGTTTTAAGGATTATAATAATAATAATAATAATAAAACTTTTTTATTTTTATATTTATACAGTATTTAAGTTTTAGGGTGTTGTTTACGTTCTATATTAAAGCATATGTATAAGTATATATTTTTTAATTTCTTTATAAAATTATATCCATTTTTATAATAAAGTTATACCAAATGTTAGTAAGAATAGTATTTTTTGTATAAAATGCATCATATATACATATGTCAAAGTGTATAAGAAATCCTCTATTTAAGGTAATTTAGCTAAATGTCATAAAATAAGTATAATATGATTTTAGTAATACTACTATATTATTATTTTATATGAAGTTAAAATTAAGAATATATCTAACGAAAGATAATTGGTATATAAAGAGCTTAAGTAAATATAACATATATTTATCCAATATATTTAAATAACATCATCCCACATAATCTCTAAATTTAACGGAATTTCATTATAATGCCTATTAAGCTGGTATATATCCTTTTTCTTACATTATTTGGATGTTGCATTAACTATAAATTATATTAATTTTCATTTTAGTAACATTTATATTAATACACTCTTTTGTTTAATTCGTAAAATATATTCGTAGTGTGATGGAATTGACGTGATAGATCGTGGTCTTGTCTTCGATCGAGATTCTCAAAATTATAACTTCACAGGAAGTTCAACCAATATGCATTGTCCTAATCAAAACTGTGATAATGATGATAAAAAAATTAGTTCTGCTTTTATAGCATTTCTAGCTTTCTTTAATGTTATTGGTGTTGATGAGAATTTAGATAGTGATAAAATTGCTGAATACGCTATTTTATGGTTAGGTCACAAACTGAATCAAAAAACAGAAAATGGAACCACCACATTAAACGAGTTTTATACCAAACATATAAAAACAAATAGTCATTATGATCAGAAAACAATTGGTAATACTAATAGTAAGATTAATATAAGTGTTATAGAAAATAAAATAGAATCGATGAATATCGATATTAAAGATATATATAATTTTTATGAAGTATTTAAATTATTATGTAAGATGGATAGTGAAATTGTTACAAAAAAAAACCAATGCAATACATGTTTAAAAAATGCTGGAGAATTTTATGAAAAATATGAAAAACTTAAAAATACTTTAGATATTAATAAAGGAAGTTCTTATTTTCAACTATGGTTAAGTTTATCAAAAGATTATGACAAATTTAAAGAGAAATATAAAACAGTATGTAGTAATACAGAATCCCTTGAAACTTGTTTACGAAGTTCAGTGACAAAAAGTCCAGTGAAAGAATGTCCAGTGAAAGAAAGCCCAATGAAAGAATGTCCAGTGACAAAAAGTATACTAATTCCAATTGCAATTATATTTGTTGTAGCATCATTTTTTTTTGGAATTTCTTATAAGGTAAATAATAAGGAATTAAAAAATTATGTTCATTAAATATATGAAACATTAAAAAAAAAGCATACGCTTCTTGACATTTTATATTAGTATTCGTTATTTGGGTTTCGGAAACGATCTCAAAAACAGCATTTAAGAGAAAAGCTAAAAAAATAAAGAAGAAAATGGGTTATTAATATGATTCGAAGAGTAATGATTATTCCGTAATAGTAATAATGATTGATATATTTTAGGAAACTGTCTATTCCGAAGTAATTTTTGCATAATTTTTATATAGTTTTTATGTTGTGGAACCCATATTCGGGTTAGGGCTAAGTATTATATCTTTATTTAATTTTTTATAATTCGAGCACTAATTAAATATATGTACTATATCCGTATATTTAATCACGAGATGATTTTCAAAATATGTACCTCCAAAATGGGTACTGCCATTAATATGAAAGGGGTTACATAACATATTTATAAGTTATAATATATATAATTGAGTGTTCATGCTGATTTAATATGATTAAAATAAATATATTACAAATATTAATACAAATATTTTCTATATAATAATTGCCTATTATATAAGCCTTGGTAACCCAGAGATATATTGAATTATGCATATCATAATATGTTTCTTTGTTTTATTTAGTAAAACTTATTATTTGTACCATATTGATTTTAATTTAAATCATATTATCCAACTGAACTGTAATAATGGATGTTCATAAAATATAGATTCATAAATTATCGATCGAGAATCGACAATACAACGTTATCTATAAAAGGCATGTTATGCATCTAACATTTTTTGTAATACATAAAAAATAAACTATATATCAATATTTTTGATATTTTAATTGTAGTCACTATTCTCTTTTGTATTTCCTTTACATTTGTGTTCAAATTAATTAGTATTAATAAAAGATGCTTTATATACATTAATATATTTTCTATAAAGGTATAATATTAAATTATTAACTATTTATTTTTAAACTTCATAGTTTTGAGGTATAAATAAATTATATTTCAAAAAATTAAAAAAATAAAATATAAGTATATTAATAAAATTTATATCATATTTTGATCAATAATTATAAATAAGATTATAGATATAATGGGTTATTATTATATGACTATACATATAAACTAATAAAATACTATACCAATAATTAATATTGAAATATTATTTTATTGTGAAACCTTCAAATAATTAAATATTAATTTTATCGAAAAGACGCATAATAATACATTATAAAGGTATAATTTTTATATATTTGTTAAAGATCCAATTTGGGGTTTGTAATTTTTCATTCTAAAAAACTGGATAAATAAAGAAAAGGATAAAAACTCAATTAATGTTAAATGTCTTTCTGTTATTCCATATTATATTATCATTGTTTTGTCATAGAATTAATAAAACATAGAATTTTTAATAAATTATTTGATTGTATATACATTGATAACTATAAAAATATAATATATAAGATAAAAATGAACAATGCAGAACATTTATTGAATATTCAACTTAATTTAAATATTAAAAGAGCAAAGATATCTTATCTCTCTCCTCTTAAAGGACAATATGACGACCTAATTACAAATAGTTTTCTATTATACTTAAAAGTTTTCATCAATAGTTATTTATATGTTAATATTTAATATCTACTAAGTATGATTTTAAAAACAATCTACATATAAAAACGTATTTAAGCTTAAAAATAGTTTAATAAATACAGGTTCAATGTTAATTGTTTTAAACCGTGAAAATTATGCGTAAAATATATTGTAAAATTACTCAATAAGGTATATTTATAAATTGAAGTATATAGAAATGAAAATATAGTTATCGGAATCATTAAAATGGATTATGAATTTATCTATATTCATTAAAAACAATATAAATGTATATAATTTGCATAGGAAATAGAAAAATGGAACTTTGTAAATGTTATAATTTTAGAAAAAACTATATTATAAGAAACAAGTATATAAAATATTTATATACTTTTAAAAATTATACTAATAATATATTTATTAAAGCATGAGAAAAAAAATTGTATTTTTCTATATTGAGACACAAATATAAGAGGGAGTATTTTAAATTCATTACTAAACTACTTAAATTTTTATAATAAAATTATAATGGATGTTACTAATAATCATAAATTATATTATACATCTGACCAAAATGTATTAAATATCTCCAATTTAAGGGATCTTAGTAGTTATCAAAAAAAGGAATAAACCGTTTCTTTAGTAATAATATTGTTTTATTATTCTATATTAATTTAATTATTGAAAAACTTATATATTTAACTACAGACAGTTGTTATATATAGGGTTAAAGTATTAGCGTCAGATATTTGGTGTAGTGTATATAACAAAAATGATTTTGCTCAATTTACGAATCAAAAATAAAATCCAATTATAATGAATGTCGAAGTGGTATATCATTTTTTTTTAAATAATAATTCCCTTTACATTTTTTGATATTGTATTATATATAAATATAATTAAACTTTATTTTATAAGAGTTTCATTAGCGTATACTTTCATTATACTTTTTTAAATGTTTTCTTAGTGTAAAAGGTTCAAGAATGTATGGGAGGATTTTCCCGATAAATTAGACGGTGATGAAAAATACCAATTTAATGATGATAATTTTTTCAAAGAGTATTGTAATAATAAGTGTTCTAGTTATATCGATAAAATAAATGTTGGATTTTTATATTTGTTTGATGGATTCTTTAAGAATTCTTCTGTGTTTGAGTCTGTTGCAAAAAGTAACATCAATATTGTTGAATACATTATGATATGGTTAAGTTATATGTTTAACCTAAAGAAAGATAACAGCATTAACACTATAGATATGTTTTATAATAATTATATAGATAATGCTAAGTATAAAAATTCTATAGACGATGTTGGTGATTATAATAGTTATGATGATCTTATAAATAAAAAAAAATTGATGAAAATGAATATTAAAGATATATCTAAATTTTATGATCCATTTAAATTATTATGTGAAATGTATACTGAATTTGATGAAAATAAGGAAGATTGCGCAAACTGTTCGGAAAAAGCTGATAAATTTGTTAAACAATATGAAAAACTTTACGAGGATTATAATAGCACTGGAGAAGATTCATATAAACAAGTATTGTGTACTTTATCAAATGATTATGATAATTTTAAAAAGAAATGTAGCGATAGTTCATCGCTTCCAACGATAGAAAAAGAAAAAATTCCTTCAATATGTCCTAAACAAATTTATGGACATATTTCTGAAGTTACATCAAGTTCGTCGATAGCAAGCAAATTAATTCCGGTTTTATCGATATTTGGTGCAATAGCAATTTTCTTGGGAATTGCTTATAAGGTAAATAATAAGGAATTAAAAAATATTACATTTAAATATTATTTTAATTATACATATGCAAACATTAACAAAAAATTCATACGTTTTTTAATATTTTATATTAGTATTCGTTATTTGAATTTCGGAAAAGAGATCAAAAACTACATTTAAGAGAAAAAATAAAAAATATAAAGAAGAGAATGAATCATTAATATATGATTCGAAGATTAATAATGATTGGAATATGTTAAGAAACTGTCTATTTCGAAGTAATTTTTGATCATAATTTTTATATAATTTTTATGTTGTGGATCAGGGTTGTCTTCGTGGAGCCCATATTCGGGTTAGGACTAAGTATTATATTGCATTTAATTTTGTATAATTTGAACACTAAATAAATATGTGTACTATGTCCGTATGTTTAATATCGAGATGAAGTCCAAATATGCGCCCCCAAAGGGGTACTTTCATTAATATGAAAAGAGCCACATCACATTGTTTCATAAATTATAATATATATAATTTAGTGTTCATATCGATTTAACATTATTAGAAAAAATGTCTATATTGCATATATTAATATAGATATTTGCTATATCATAATTTCTTTATATAAAATTTTTTAATATGTGGTTACATCGAATTATGCATAATACAATATGTTTCTTTATTTGATAAAACATTTTATTTAGTAAAACTTATTATTTGTATCATTTGTTTTAATTTAAATCGTATTTTGATAACCAAACAGTATAATAATATTATATATGAAGTTGGATATGAATTATAATAAAATTCATTTTGAATATTCACCTACATTATAATATACCTTCAGGTTAATGGGAATATTTTTATTGTTAATTTAACATATTACAAATATATAATAGATAGTCATAAAATATAGATGCATGGTATATCGATCGAGGTTCAACAACACAATAATATCTATAAAAGATGCTTTATGTATCTGTCATTTTTAGTAATACAATAAAAATATGCACATTAATAATAAATTAAATTATAGATAGATGTATACTATCCTTTTAATTTTCGATTATATATAGTTTCATTTTATGCTAAAGTTTTAAATTCAAATAATAGAGATAGTTTATAGATTTCAATTTATTTCCCATAAAGGTATAATATTAGATTAATTACTATTAGTTTTTAAACTTTATAGTTTTGAGGTATAAATAAATTATTTTTTAAAATATTTAAAAGAAAAACTATTAGTATATTAATAAAATTTAATGTTATTGTTTGTTCTAATAATTATAAATAATATGATAGATTGAATATCGTTATTGTTCTAGTATATATATAATATTTTATCAAAGAATAAAACTGAAATATGTTAAATTTGGAAATATATACAATTATATATTATTGGAAAGTATATAGAAAAGGTATGCAATAATTAATTTAATTTGAACTAATAATATTTTTATTAGGTTATTATATATATACAAATTCACAAATATATAATTAAATATATTGCTATTGCGAAATAATATATGTTCTATAATGCTTGATTTAAAAACTATGAAACAAGGAAAAATAACAATTGGATTAAAGTATTCTTTTTGAGGGAATTAATTATTTCGTTGTACTATACAGTGATATAGCAGTAACAATAATAATAGTAATAACAATAAAGTATTAAATACGAACAAATATATTATGTTAATTTGATACATTACATGGGTATAAATTCATTATACATATTCTTAAACATTTGATAATATTATAATATACGTATAAAGGATCATATGAACTATTATAACATTTATTTAAGTATGCATTAATGCGATAATATTAGAATTAACACTACCAAGAAAAATAATATTAATAATTTTATACTTTTTCATAATAAAACTAAATATAGTTTATTATAAAATATAAAAGCAAACTATATATTTAGAAAATAATTATAAGCCATTTTTAATGATTAATTTTAATATATATACATGGGTTGAAAGATTTAATGGTATAAAATATAAAACATAATTAAACTATATAGAATAAATAAATCTTATATGGGTACATCCTTGTCTTAAAAAGGTATAATTCCCTTATCTCTCCTATCTAAAATGTAAATATAACAATTTAATTACGCATAGTTTTATATTATACTTTAAAATTTGCATCAACATTTATTAATTTGTTAATATTTAATATCTACTAAGTATTATTTTTAAAAAAATCTACATTTAAAGACTTATTTAAGCTTATAAATACGGGTCCAGTGCTAATTCTCGTTTTAAACCGTGGAAAAGATGTGCAAAATATATTATATAATTATCTAATATAGTATATTTCTAATTTAATTATATAGGAATAAAAATAAAGTTATTGAAAATGTTAAATATAATTGGAATTGATATATATTAAATAAAAATATTATTAAAATTATGTATATACAATTAAAAAAGGGAACAATGCAACTTAATTCGAAAATAATATAATTTTAGAAAAAACAGTACTATATATTATAAGAAACAAGTATGTAAATATTTAATATATTTTAAAAAAATATTATTTATATATTTTAAGGATTATAGTAATAATATAATTTTTATTTTTTTAGATTTATACAGCATTTAATTTTTTGAAGGACAATCACCAAAACATAAGATATAAATATATTCCTTTCCTATGTTCAAACATACTTTAAATTCTTTATAAAATTATATCCATTTTTATAATAAAGTTATACCAGATTCTAGTAAGAACAGCATTTTTTGTATAAAATTCATTTATATATATTTAACTAAAATGTATTAAGAAACCCTATATTTAAGGTAATTTAGCTAATTATGATAAACAAAAATAGAACGTTTCTTTACTAATAATATTATTTTATTATGTATAATAATTTATTTATTAAAAAGTTATAATATATTTAACTACAGACAATTGCTATATATAGGGTTAAAGTATTAGCGTCACATATTTGGTGCATCGTATATAAAATAGCATGATTCTACTCAATTTACAAATATAAAATGAAATTTCATCACAATGGATAAGAAAGTGGTATATGCATTTTTTAATAATAATAATTTCTTTTACATTTTGTGATATTGTATTATATATATCATTAAACTTTATTTTAATAATTCGCGTTTTTATTAATTGTTTTTAAATCCTTTCTTAGTGTGGAACACTCATTTCTATAAGTAACTCGATTTACAAAAATCCGAACGAAAAAGGAGACTATCAAATTATTATTAATGGAAACATTTTAAATAATTATTGTTCTAGTAACAAATGTAGTGATAATCTTGCAAAAATTAATGCTGGATGTTTATATTTGCTTGATGCATTCTTTAAGGATTCTTCTGTGTTTAAGTCTGATGCAAAAAGTAACATCGATATTGTTGAATACATTATCATATGGTTAAGTTATATTTTAAACCTAAAGAAAAGTGAAGGAAATAAGACTAATCTACAATATTTTTATGACACATATATAAATAATAATATGTATAAAAATACTATAACTGATATTAAGGAGTATAATAGTTATAAGGATCTTATAGATAAAAAAAAAGATTTGATAAATATGGATATGAGCATTATATCTGAGTTATATAATGCATTTTATAAATTATGTATGATGCATCTTGAAATGGATGATAAAAGTCCAGATTGCAATAAACATTTGGGAAAAGCTAAAGAATTTGTTGAAAAATATAAAAAAATTAAGAAAAATCCTAGTGTTACTGAAGGTAGTCCATATTATAAATTATTGTCTACACTATCAAAGGATTATGATAATTTAAAAAATAAATGTGATAGTTTTCCAGCCCTTTCATCGATAGAAAAAGCAGAAAAATTTATACATAGTTCTGGACATATTTCTGAAGATGCATCATCAAATTCGTCAATAGTAAACAAATTATTTATAGTTTTATCAATATTTGGTGCAATAGCATTTTTTTTGGGAATTTCTTATAAGGTAAATAATAAGGAATTTAAAAATTATTTTCATTATATATATGCAAACATTAACAAACAACCGTACGCTTCTTAACATTTTATATTAGTATTCGTTATTTGGATTTCGGAAACGATTTCAAAAACAAAAATTAAGAGAAAAGCTAAAAAATATAAAGAAGAGAATGAATCAATAATATACGATTCGACGAGGGTGACTATTTTAGGAATAATAATAATGATTTACATATTTTAAGAAACTGTCTATTGGGAAGTAATTTTTGCATAATTTTATATAGTTTTTATGTTAAGGGTCGGGTTGTGTTTATGGAACCCATATTCGGGTTAGGGCTAAGTATTATATTGCATTTAACTTTTTATAATTTGAACACTAATTAAATATATGTACCATTTACGCATGTTTAATCACAAGATTAAGTTCAAAAGTCAAAATATGAAAACAAAAGGAGAATAATCTAATATGAAAGGGGTCAATACCATATTTCTCATAAAGTATAATATATACAATTATGTGTTCATGCCAATTTTATATGGTTAAAATAAAATGTATATATTGTATATATGAATATAGATGTTGACTATATATGAAGTTGCGTTATGCAATATCATAATTTCCTATTATATAAACCTTGATAACCCAGAGCTATATTCAATTATGCATATAATAATATGTTTCTTTATTTTATGAAAATTTTATTTAGTAAAACTTATAACTTGTATCATATTTATTTTAATTTAAATATTGTTATCCAATTGAACTGCAATAATAGATAAACATAAAATATAGATTCATAAATATCGATCGAGAATCGACAATGCAACGTAGTCTATAAAATATTATTATGATTCTAACATTTTTTGTAATACATAAAAAATTGAACTATATACAATATTTTTTAAGTTTTAATTGTAGTTACTATTCTCTTTTTGTATTTTATATTTGTATTAAAATTAATTAGTAATAATAGAAATTGTTTTATAAGATTTAATGTATTTATCATAATATATAATAATGGATTAATCAATATTAATTTTTAAACTTTATAGTTTTGAGGTATAAAAAAATTATATTTTAAAAGATTTAAAAAATATAATATAAGTATATTAATAAAATTTCATATCATATCATATTTTGTTCTAATAATTATAAATAATATGATAGATAAAATCCGTTATTATTATATGAATATACATATAATCTAATAAAATACTCTACCAATAACTAATATTGAAATGTTATTTCATTGTGAAACCTTCATATAATTAAACATTAATATTATCGAAAAGACATAATAATACATTATATATTTGTTAATGACCCAATTTGGGATTTGTGGTTTTATATTTTAAAAGTTTGGATCAATGGAAAAAAGATTAAGGACTCAATTAGTGTTAAATGTCATTTTATCATTGTTTAGTAAATCGTATTTAATCATAAACAGCATTGTTTCATCATAAAACTAATAAAATATAAAATTTCTAATAAATTATCTGAATACATATACATTGATAACTATAACAATAGAATATATAAGATAAAAATGAACAATGCAGAAAATTTAACGAATATTTATATAAATTTATATATTAAAAGAGCAAATATATCTTATCTCTCTCCTATTAAAGAGCAATATAACAACCTAATTACGCATAGTTTTCTATTATACTTTAAATTTGCATTAATACTTATTAATTTTTTATATGTTTAATATTTACTAAGCATTATTTTAAAAATTATTTATATTCAAAGACTTACTTAAGGTTATAAATAGCATAATAAATGCGTGCTCACTGCTAACTGTCGTTTTAACAGTGGAAAATATGCAAAATGTATTATAAAATTACCTAATAAAGAATATTTATAAATTGAAATATATAGAAATAAAAATAATGTTATTGGACTCATTAAAATGAGTTATGAATTTATTTATATTCATTAAAAACAATATAAATTTATATAATTGCATAGAAAGGAAATAATGCAACTTAATTTGAAAATATATAATTTTAATAAAATATGGTATATAGTATTAGAAACAAGTGTATAATTATTTAATATGTTTTAAGAAATGACTATTTATATATTTTAAGGATTATAGTAATAATATAATTTTTATTTTTTTAGATTTATACAGTATTTAATTTTTTGAAGGACAATCATCAAAACATAATATATAAATATATTCCTTTTCTATGTTCAAACATACTTTAAATTATTTATAGAAGGATATCCCTCTTATAATAAAGATATACCAGATGTTAGTAAGAATATCATTTTTAGTATAAAATTCATTACATATATATTTAATAAAAATTGCATTAAGCAAGGCTCTAAAGTAATTTAGCTAATTATAATAAAAAGGAATAAGACGTTTCTATAGTAATAACATTATTTTATTATTCCATATTAATTTAATTATTGAAAAATATATAATATATTTAACTACAGAGAGTTGTTATATATTTGGTTAAAGTATTTGCCTCCCATATTTGGTGCAGTGTATATGAAAGAACATGCTTCTACTCAATTTACAAACCAAAAATAAAATCTGATCATAATGAATGAACATATGGTATATACATTTTTTAATAATAATAATTTCCTTTACACTTTTTGATACCGTATTATATATAAATATCATTAAACTTTATTTTAATAATTTTTTCAATAATGCACATTTATAATAATTGTTTTTAAATGTTTTTTAGTGGGGCAAGTTCATTTATGTAAGGACGAATTTTATATATCAACCGGATAATAGAATTTATAAATTTATAAGTGATGTCCTTTTCAAAGAATATTGTAATAATAAAATATGTGGTAGTGATCTCGATAAAATTAATGCTGTGTGTTTACATTTGTTTAATGAACTCTTTGGGAGTTCTGACACGTTTAGTATTAATTCAAAAAATAATATCAATATTGTTGAGTACATTATAATATGGTTAAGTTATATATTAAGCCTAAAACCACATGAGGGAATCACCAATCTAAATGATTTTTATGATAAATATATAAAGGATGGTGAGAAGTATAATAAGAAAATAGATGGTGTTACTGCTTATGAGAGTTATAAGGATCTTATAGATAAAAAAGAAAATTTGATGAATATTGGTATTAAAGATATGTCTAGATTTTATCATGCATTTAATGAATTAAGTAATATGTATAATGGATTTGATACAAAAAAAACAGATTGCAAGAATTATTTGAAAGATGCTAAAAATTTTGTTAAAAAATATGATGAACTTAATGAAGATTATAATAATGGTAAAAACAGCCCATATAATCAATTATTATCTACATTATCAAATGATTATAACAGGTTTAAAAATATATGTAATGGTGCTCAATCTAGCAACTTTCCATCACTTCCAACATATTCACGAAGATTATTAATAAAAAACACACTAATTTCAATTGGATTTATATTTGTTGCCGTATCAATTTTCTTGGGAATTGCATATAAGGTAAATAATAAGTCAATTAAACAATATATTCAGCGATGATTAATATGTGAATATAAATAAATTATAGATTTTTTTAAATTTTTATATTAGTATTCGTTACTTGGATTTCGGAAACGATCTCAAAAGCAATGTTTAAGAGAAAAAATAAAAAATATAAAGAATAAAATGACAAATAATATATGTTAAGAAGCTGTCTATTGGGAAGTAATTTTTGCATAATTTTTATATAGTTTTTATGTTGTGAAACCCATATTCGGGTTAGGGTTAAGTATTATATCTTTATTTAATTTTTTATAACTTGAACAGTAATTAAATATATATACCATCCCATATGTTTAATTTCGAGATGAAGTTAAAAATATGTACTCCCATAGGAGAATTACCATTAATATGAAAAGGGCTACATCACATTTGTTCATAAGTTATAATATATATAATTTAGTGTTCATATCGATTTAATATGATTAAAAAAAATGTCTATATTACATATATTAATTCATATTATGTTACATCATAATTGCCTATATAAAAGTTAATATGTGGTTATATTGAATTATGCATAACATAATATGTTTCTTTATTTGATGAAAATTTTATTTAGTAAAACGTATTATTTGCATCATATTTATTTTAATTTAAATCGTATTTTTATAACCGAACAGTATAATAATTTTATTATCAGAGTATAATTCGATTCATTTGGAACAATTATCTACACTACAATAGATATTCATATTAATATGTGTTTTTAAGATTAATTAAACATATTACCAATATATAATAGATAATCATAAAATATAGATTCATAAATATCGATCGAGAATCGACAATATAACATAATCTATAAATTATTGTTATGCTTCTAACATTTTTTGAAGTTTTAATTGTAGTTACTATTCTTTTTTTGTATTTTACTTTTGTATTAAAACTAATTAGTAATAATAGAAGTTGTTTTATATGCTTTAATTTATTTAACATAAAGTATAAACATAGGTTCGTTATACAATAAATTTAAAAATTCATAATTTTTAAGTATATATAAATTGGAAATATATTATATTTAAAATAGTTAAAAGAAAAAATACAAGTATATTATTAAATTTTCATATCATATTTAAAATAGTTAAAAAATAAAATATAAGTATATTAATAAAATATAATGTTATAGTTTGTACTAATAATTATAAATAATTGATAGATATAATATCGTTATTATTATATACATGCAAAATAGTAAAATATTATACTAATAACTAATATTGGAATATTATTTTATTGTGAGACCTTGATATAATTAAACATTAATATTATCGAAAAGATAAATAATAATACATTATAAAGGTATCAATGTTATATATTTTGTTAAAGATCCAATTTGGGATTTGTAGTTTTATATTATAAAAATATGGGCAATGGAAAAAAGGTTAAAGATTCAATTAATCTCAAATGACATTTCAATAATACATATTATATTATCATTGTTTAATGAATCATCATTTTTTAATCTTAAATAGCATTATTTTACCATATAATTAATAAAATATAGAACTTTTAATAAATTATTTGAATGTATATATATTGATAACTATAACAATAAATATAGAATATAAGAATGAGGAGTGCAAAACATTTAGCGAATATTCAACTTAATTTATATATTAAAATGACTAATATATCTTATCTCTCTTCTCTTAAAGGGGAATATAACAACCTAATTAAACATAGTTTTCTATTATACTTTAAAATATAATCAGTAGGGATATATGTTTAATATTTACTAAGTATTATTTTAAAAACAATCTACATTCAAAGAATTATTTAAGCTTATAAATACGGACTCAGTGCTAATTGTTGTTTTAAAAAATGGAAAAGATGGGAAAATATATTATAAAATTACCCAATAAGGAATACTTATAAATTATAATATGTAGGAATAAAAATAAAGTTGTTTAAAATGTTAAAATATAATTGGAATGTATATATATTAATTAAAAGTAATATTAAAATTATATAATTTGCATAGAAAATGGAGCATATAACTTTAAAATACTATAATTTTAGAAAAAACTATATTATATATTATAAGAAACAAATATATAAATATTTAATATATTTTAAAAAATTATTATTTATATGGTTTTAAGGATTATAATAATAATAATAATAATAAAACTTTTTTATTTTTAAATTTATACAGTATTTAAGTTTTAGGGCATTGTTTGTGTTCTATATTAAAGCATATGTATATATTTTTTAAATTCTTTATAAAATTATATCCATTTTTACAATAAATTTTACCAAGTGTTAGTAAAAATATAAATTTTTTGTATAAAATGAATTAACCAATCCTCTATTTAAGGTAATTTAGCTAAATGTCATAAAATAAGTATAATATAATTTTAGTAATACTAATGTATTATTATTATATATGAAGTTAAAATTAAGAATAATATATATAACGAAAGATAATTGGTATGTAAAGAGCTTAAGTAAATATAACATATATTTATGCAATATATATAAATAACATCATCCCACATAATCTCCAAATTATAACGGAATTTCATTATAATGGGCGTTAATCTGGTATATATATCCTTTTTCTTACATTATTTGGATGTTGCATTAACTATAAATTATATTAATTTTCATTTTAGTAACATTTATATTAATACATTCTTTTTTTTAATTCGTAAAATATATTCGTAGTGTGATGCACTTGAATTATGCGATAATGGTCTTGTCTTCGATCAAAAATCTCAAAATTATACGTTTGGTGGAAGTTATACCAATATGTATTGTCCTGATAATAAGTGTGATAATGATGATAACAAAAAAATTAGTTCTGCTTTTATAGGATTGCTAGGTTTCTGTAAGGATTATGATGATATTAAAAATTTAGAGAGTGATAAAAATGCTGAATACGCTATTTTATGGTTAGGTCACAAACTGAATCAAAAAACAGATGATGGAACCACCACATTAAAGGATTTTTATAATAATCATATAGAAACAAATAGTCATTATAATCAGAAAACATTTGGTGATAGTGCTAATAATAATATTAAGATAGATGTTATAGATGCAAAAATAAAATCGATGAATATGAATATTAAAGATATATCAAATTTTTATGATGCATTTAAATTATTATGTAAGATGAATAAAGAAATTGGTACAAAAAAAATCCAATGCAATACATGTTTAAAAAATGCTGGAGAATTTTATGAAAAATGTGAAAAAGTTAAAAATATTTTTGATATTAATAAAGGAAGTTCTTATTTACAACTATTGTCTAGTTTATTAAAAGATTATGACAAATTTAAAGAGAAATATAAAAAGGATGTATGTAATGATATCGAATTCCTTGTAACTTGTCCACGAAGTTCAGTGACAAAAAGTCAAGCGACAAAAAGTCCAGTGATAGAATGTCCAGTGATAGAATGTCCAGTGATAGATTGTCCAGTGACAAATTGTCCAATGACAAAAAATACACTAATTACAATTGCAATTATATTTGTTGCAGCATCAATTTTATTGGGAATTTCTTATAAGGTAAATAATAAGGAAATTAAAAAAATATATTATATATATGTAAACGTTAACAAAAAAATAATACGCTTCTTAACATTTTATATTAGTATTCGTTATTTGGTTTTCGAAAACGATTTCAAAAACAACATTTAAAAGAAAAGCTAAAAAAGCAAAGAAGAAACTGATCATTAATATATTATTCGAAGAGTAGTGATTATTCCATGAATAGTAATAATGATTAATATATTTTAAGAAATTGTCTATTTCGAAGTAATTTTTGCATAATTTTTATATAGTTTTTATGTTGTGGAACCCATATTCGGGTTAGAGTTAAATATTATATTGTATTAATTTTTTATAATTTGAACACTAATTAAATATATGTACTATATCCGTATGTTTAATATCGAGAAGAAGCCTAAATATACAACCAAAAAAGGGATACTGCCATTAATGTGAAAATGGACACATAACAATTTTTCATAAGTTATAATACCTATGTCTAATTCGTTCATATGTAATAAATGTGGCAATATTATAACTTTGCATTATATATTTTATTGCTAATGTGGGATAACTATACATAAA
This sequence comes from Plasmodium yoelii, assembly GCF_900002385.2. Lineage (NCBI taxonomy): Eukaryota > Apicomplexa > Aconoidasida > Haemosporida > Plasmodiidae > Plasmodium > Plasmodium yoelii. The sequence continues at coordinate 127,270 of NC_036176.2, read as the reverse complement.
AACCCTTATTATATGTTATATAAGACTTGTTAACACATAGTTATATTGAATTATGCATATCATAATATACAATACATTTCTTTATTTGGTGAAATATTTTATTTAGTAAAACTTATTGTTTGTAGCATATTGATTTTAATTCAAATCATGTTATTCAACTGAACTGTAATAATTTTATATATCAGAGTATAATTATAATTCGATTCATTTGGAACAATTACCTACATTATAATATACCTTCATATTAATGATTATATTTTTAATGTTAACTAAGCATATTACCAATATATAATAGATATTCATAAAATATAGATTCATGAATATCGATCGAGAATCGACAATATAACATAATCTATAAATTATTGTTATGCTTCTAACATTTTTTGAAGCTGTAATTGTAGTTACTATTATCTTCTTGTATTAATAGAAGTTGATTTGTACGCTTTAACTTATCATAAAGGTAGAACATTATATTAATTACTATTAATTTTTAAATTTTGAGGTATAAATATATTATATTTTAAAACAGTTAAAAAATAAAATATAAATATATTATTAAAGTTTAATATTATAGATATAATGCGTTATTATTATATGCCTATACATATAATCTAGAAATTACCAATAGTTAATATTAAAATATTATTTTATTGTGAAACCTTCATATAATTAAATATTAATTTTATCGAAAAGACATAATAATACATTATATATTTGTTAATTATTCAATTTGGAATTTTTAGTTTTATATTCTAAAAATATGGATTAATGGAGAAAGGGTTAAATACTTAATTAATATTAAATATCATTTTATTATTCAATATTAATGCGTATTATATTATTATTGTTTTTTGTAGAATTAATAAAATATAGAATTTTTAATAAAGTATTTGAATGGATATACATTGATAACTATAACAATAAAATATATAAGATAAAATGAATTATGTAGAACATTTAGCAAATATTTATCTAAATTTATATATTAAAATAGCAATATATCTTATCTCTCTCCTCTTAAAGGACAATATAACAACCTAATTAAACATAGTTTTCTATTATACTTTAAAATTTGCACCAATACTTATTTATGTATTAATATTTACTAAGCATTATTTTAAAAATAATATGCATTCAAAGACTTATTTAAGCTTATAAGTACGGGTTCAGTGCAAATTGTTTTAAAGAATGGAAAATATGGCAAAATACATTATAAAATTACCCAATAAGGTATATTGGAATAAAAATAAAGTTATTGTTTTTATCAAAATGGATTTTGAATTTATCTACATTCATTAAAAACAATATAAATTTATATAATTGCATAGAAAGGAAATAATGCAACTTAATTTGAAAATATATAATTTTAATAAAATATGGTATATAGTATTAGAAACAAGTGTATAATTATTTAATATGTTTTAAGAAATGACTATTTATATATTTTAAGGATTATAGTAATAATATAATTTTTATTTTTTTAGATTTATACAGCATTTAATTTTTTGAAGGACAATCATCAAAACATGAGATATAAATATATTCCTTTTCTATGTTCAAAAATACTTTAAATTCATTATAGAAGGATATCCATTTTTATAATAAATATATACCAGATGTTAGTAAGAATATCATTTTTTGTATAAAATTCATTACATATATATTTAATAAAAATTGTATTAAGCAACTCTCTATTTAAGGTAACTTAGCTAATTAGCATAAACACAAATAAATCTTTTTTTTAGTAATAATATTATTTTATTATTCTATATTAATTTAATTATTGAAAAACATATAATATATTTAACTACAGACAGCTGTTATATATTGGGTTAAAGTAATTCGTCACATATTTGGTTCAATGGATATAAAAAGAGAATGATTCTACTTAATTTAAAAATCAAAAATAAAACCCCATCAAAATGAATAAAACTGTGGTATATTTATTTTTTAATAATAATAATTCCCTTTACATTTTTTTATATAGTATTATATATACCATTAAACTTTATTTTATAAGAGTTTCATTAACATATATTTTTATTATACTTTTTTAAATGTTTTTTTAGTGTAAAAAGTTCCAGGATGTAAGGAACGCGATCTCCGATGAATTGGACAGTACAGGAAATTATCAATTTATAAATGATGATTTTTTAAGTAATTATTGTGATAATATTGATTTTTCAAATGGTTATTGTAATATTGATTTTAAAAGTGATTTCGATAAAATAAATGCTGGATGCTTATATTTGTTGGATGAATTCATTAAGGATTGCGGTGTGGATCCCTCTACTGCAAAAAATAACATCAATATTGTTGATTACATTATGATATGGTTAAGTTATATGATAAACCTGAAATATAGTGAAGAATCAAACATTATAACGTGTTTTTATATTGCATACATGAATGATTGTGATAAGTATAACAAGAAAATAAATGGATGTACTGGTTATAAGGATTATAAGGAACTTTTAGATAAAAAAAATGATGTGTTGAATATGGATAGTAAAATTGTACCTAAATTTTATAAAGCATTTAAATCGTTATGTGAAATGTATACTGAATTTGATGAAAATAAGGAAAATTGCACAAACTATTCGGAAAAAGCTAAAGAATTTGTTGAACAATATGAAGAACTTTACGAGGAATATAATAGCACTAATGACAGTTCATATAAAAAAGTATTGTGTACTTTATCAACCGATTATGATAATTTAATAAAGAAATGTAATGATACTCAGTGTTGCAAATCTTCATCCCTTCCAACGATAGAAACAGAAAAAATTCCTGAAAATTGTTCTGAAGAAACTTCTGAAAAAACTTATGGAACAGGATATGGACAATATTCTGGGGAATTTCCTGAGGTTACATTATCAGAATCATCTCTAGTAAGTAAATTATTTATAGTTTTATCGATATTTGGTGCAATAGCAATTTTTTTAGGAATTTCTTATAAGGTAAATAATATGGAATTTAAAAATTATTTTCATTATATATGCAAATTTTAGGAAATATATAATACGTTTAACATTTTTATATTAGTATTCGTTATTTGGATTTCGGCAACGATTTCAAAAACAAAAATTAAGAGAAAAACTAAAAAATATAAAGAAGAGAATGAATCATTAATAAATTATTCTGAATATGACGATTGATTTATTTTAAGAAACTGTCTATTTCGAAGTAATTTTTGATCATAGTTTTTATATTGTTTTTATGTTATAGGTCAGGGTTATGTTTATGGAACCCATATTCGGGTTAGGGCTAAGTATTATATTGTATTAATTTTTTATAATTTGAACACTAATTAAATATATGTACCATCCCATATGTTTAATCACGAGATGAAGTTTAAATATGCAACCAAAAAAGGGTCACATAACATATTTTCATAAATTATAATATATATAATTGAGTGTTCATATCGATTTAATATGATTAAAAAAAATATCTATATTGCATATATTAATTCATATTATGATATATCATAATTATTTATTATATAAGCTTGTTAATCATAACTATATTGAATTATGCATAACACAATATGTTTCTTTATTGATAAAACATTTTATTTAGTAAAACTCATTATTTGTATCATATTTGTTTTAATTTCAATTATATTACGCCAACTGAACTGTAATAATAGCATTATATATTAGGTTGGATATTAATTATATGATGATTCATTTGGAACAATTGCCTACATTATAATATACCTATAGGTTAATGGGAATATTTTTATTGTTAATTAAACGTATTAACAATATATAATAGGTAGTCATAAAATATAGATGCATGGGATATCGATCGATAATACAACAATGCCTATAAAATATGTTTTATTCATCTAACATTTTTAATAATCAATAAAAATATGCATATTAATAAAAAATTATATTATAGATATATGTATATTATCCTTTTAACTTTCGATTATATATAATATCATTTTCTTTATATTTATATTAAGGTTTTAAATTCAAATAATAGAGATACTTATATATACATTAATTCATTTACTATAAAGGTACACTATTAGATTAATAAATATCCATTTTTAAACTTTATAGTTTGAGGTATAAATATATTATATTTAAAATTGTTAAAAAAAAAATATAAGTATATTAATAAAATTTCATATCATATTTTGTTCTAATAATTATAAATAATATGATAGATAGAATAGCGTTATTATTATATATCTATGCATATAATTTAATAAAATGCTCTAGTAATAACTAATATTGAAATATTGTTTTATTGTGGAAACTTCATATGATTAAATACTAATATTAATTTTATCGAAAAGGCAAATAATAATTAATTTATTTTGAACTAATGTTATTTTTATTAGGTTATCATATATAAATTAATAAATATGTATTATAAATATATCGTTTTACGAGGTAGTATATATGTTACAAAATGTTATACTTTAAACAATGAATCACGGACATATCATACATTGATTTAAAGTATTTATATTAAGGGCATTAATTATTCCGTTGTACTATACAGTGATCTAGCAGCAACAATAATAATAGTAATAACAATAGATACAGTATTAAATACGAAAAATACATTATGTTAATTTGATAGATTACATGGGTATAAATTCATTATATATTATTAAAGGTATGATAAAATTAAAATTGTAAGCATATGAGATAAAATGAAATATTATAACATTTATTTAAGTATGCTTAATGCGATAATATTAGAACTAGCATTACCAATGAAAATAATATTAATAATTCTATAGTTTACTTAAAAATATAGTTTATTATAAATACAAAAGCAAATCATATATTTAGAAAATTAATAATTCTAAGTTATTTTTAATGAATAATTTTAATATATACATACATGAGTTAAAAGGTTTAATGGTAGAAATATAATTAAACTATGTAGCATAAGTAAATATTATATTGCTACATCCTTGTCTTAAAAAATCATACTTCCCTTATCTCTCCTCTCAAAGTGCAATATATCAACCTAATACACATAATTTTCTATTATACTTTAAAATTATCATCAATACGTATTTATGTGTTATATATTTAATATTTACTAAGTATTATCTTAAAAAAAATATGCATTAAAAGTCTTATTTAAGCATATAAATACGGTTTCAGTGCTAATTGTCGTTTTAAACCGTGGGAAATATGTGCAAAATATATTATAAAATTACCCAATAAGATATATTTATAAATTGAATTATATAGGGATAAAAATAAAGTTATTGAAAATGTTAAATATAATTGGAATGGATATATATTAAATAAAAATAATATTAAAATCATGTATATGCAATTAATAAAGGGAGCAATGCAACTTATTTTATAAATGTTATAATTTTAGAAAAAACTATATTATATATTATAAGAAACAAGTATATAATATTTAATATATTTAAAAAAATAACTATTTATATACTTTTAAGGATTATAGTAATAATAAATTTCTTAATTGTTTTAATTTATTCAATATATTAGTTTTGGGGCACCATTTATTAAAACAAAAAATATAACGTTTATTTTCTATATTAAATCACATGTATAAGGAGATATATTCTAAATTCATTACAATGTTACTTTAATTTTCATAATAATGGTCATATGAGTGTTATTAAGGATAAAAATTTATACAAAATTGTATTATATATACAATAATAACAAATGTATTAAACAACCCTCAAAATAAGGCAATTTATCTAACTACCATAAAAGTATATATTGTTCCATATTATCTTTAAATTGATATTAAGAATAATAAAAATACGTTTATCTACAAATAATTGCTGTATATAGGGTTAAATAATGTATTACCTATTTTAGTATATATATAAAACTAATATGATATCCCCTTAACCTAGAGATTATAAATTATATTCCATCATAATGAATGATATTCTAGTATGTACACTTTTTGATATTATATTTCCTACAAGCTTCATTAAGTTTTATTTTAATAACATTTTCTTAATACATATTTTTATCAATTTTTTTTAAATGCTTTTTTAGTGTGGAAAATTTGATTATTTGAGGACGTATTTACCCGATGAATTAGGCGAAACAGGAACACTCAATTTTGATGAAAATAAGGATTTAATACAATACTGCCCTGAGAAAGATTCAGGAGAAAATAAATGCAATAATAATCTAGATAAAATTACGGCTGGATTTTTATGGTTACTTGAACAATGTTATTCTACATTAACAAGTAAAGATTATATTGAAAATAATACTAATGCATTTTTTCTATATATTATTTCATGGTTTAGTTACAAATTAAAGCAAATCAAAGGGGGGGAATTCACCACAATAAACGAATTGTATAATAAAAATGTAAAAGATAGTGGTAAATATACAAAATTTATAAGAGAAGCCTATACAATTGGAGAGCTTAAGGGATTCATGGATAAACGAAATGATTTGCTGAATATTAATATTGAAGATCTGTCTAAATTTTATGATGCATTTAAATTAATATGTAGTATGCATGGTAATGTTTCAACGAATACAATTGGTGACACACTGTCAGATAATGCTAATAGTTTTATTGACACATATATAGAGCTTAACAATAATCATAATGTTGAAGGTATTGCACGTAATAAAATATTGCCTGTTTTATCAACTGATTATGATAATTTAAAAAATGCTTGTACTAAAAAAGGTGCTAATTGTAAAGATTTATCATTCCTTCCAGAGATAACAACAAAATTTTCTGCACAAATATCTGGAGATACATCAGATTCGTCGATAGGAAACAGATTATTTACAGTTTTATCGATATTTGGTGCAATAGCATTTTTTTTGGGAATTTCTTATAAGGTAAATAATAAAGAATTAAAAAAAAATTATTATATATATGCAAACATTAATAAACAACCGTATGTTTCTTAACATTTTATATTAGTATTCATTATTTGGATTTCGGAAACAATTTCAAAAACAAAAATTAAGAGAAAAAATAAAAAATATAAAGAAGAAAATGAATCGTTAATATATGATTCAAAGAGAGTGAATATTTCAGGAATAGTAATAATGATTTATATATTTTAAGAAACTGTCCATTGCGAAGTAATTTTTGCATAATTTTTATATAGTTTTTATGTTGTGAGACCCATATTCGGGTTAGGGCTAAGAATTATATTGTATTAAATTTTTTATAATTTGAACAATAATTTAATATATGTATCATTCCGTATGTTTAATCACGAGATTAAATTCAAAAGTCAAATATGCTCCCCCAAAGGAACATATCCATTAATATGAAATGTGTTGCATAATATTTTTTCATATGTTATAATATATTAAATTGAGGGTTCATGTCAATTTAATATGATTAAAATAAAATGTCTATATTGATTATATATGAATTCATATTATGCTATATCATAATTGTCTATTATATAAAACTTGTTAATCAGGGGCTATATTGAATTATTCACATCATATTATACAATGCATTTCTTTGTTTGGTGAACACATTTATTTAGTAAAACTTATTATTTGTGTCATTATTTTTATTTAAATTGTATTTTAACAACCGAATAATAATAATAGATATTCATAAAATATCGATCGAGTATCGACAATACAACGATATCTATAAAAGGCATTTTATGCATCAAACATTTTTAATAATACAATAAAAATATACATATTAATAAAAAAATTAAATTATAGATAAATGTATACTATCCTTTTAATTTTCAATTGTATTTAGTATCATTTTATGTTAAATTTTTAATTAATATTGATAGAAATAGTTATATATACGTTAATTTATTTACTATAAAGATATAATATTAGATTGATCATTATTAATTTTTAAACTTTATAGTTTTGAGGTATAAATAAATTATATTTCAAAAGATTTAAAAAATAAAATATAATGTTATAGTTTGTTATAATAATTGTAAATAATTTGATAAATATAATATCGCTATTATTATATGCCTATATATATAATCTAATAAATACTATACTAATAACTAATATTGAAATATTGTTATATTGTGAAACCTTCATATAATTAAATATTAATATTATTGAAAAGACACATAATGATGCATTATAAAGGCATAATTTTTATATATTTGCTAAAGATCCAATTTGGGATTTGTAATTTTATATTATAAAATATGGATAAATAGAGAAAAGCCGAAAAACACAATTAACGTCAAAAGTCTTTTTATTATTTCATATTAACACGTATTGTATTATCATTGTTTAATAAATAATCTTTAATTACAAATAGCATTGTTTTATCATAAAATTAATATAATATAGATCTTTTAATAAACTATTTGAATGTATATACATTGATAACTATAACAATAGAATATTTAAGATAAAACTGAACAATTCAGAAAATTTAGCGAATGTTTATCTAAATTTATATATTAAAAGAGCAAATATCTATCTCTCTCCTCTCAAAGTGCAATATACCAACCTAATACATATAGTTTTCTATTATACTTTAAAATTTGCATCAATAGTTATTTATATGCTATATTTAATATTTACTAAGTATTATTTTTAAAATAATCTATATTCAAAGACTTATTTAAGCTTATAAATAACATAATAAATCTGGGTTCAGTACTAATTGGTGTTTTAAACTATGGAAATGATACGCGAAATATATTCTATAATTATCTAATACGGAATATTTATAAATTGAAGTATATAAAAATAAAAATAATGTTATAAGATTCATTAAAATTAATTGTGAATTTATTTATATTAAATAAAAAAAATATAAATTATGTAATTTGCATAGAAAGTGGAGCATGTAAGTTAATTTGAAAATACTATAATTTTAGAAAAAACTATATTATATATCATAAGAAACAAGTATATAAAAATTTAATATATTTTTAAAAGCGACGATTTATATACTTTTAAGGATTATAGTAATAATATTATTTTTTATATTTATACAGTATTTAAGTTTTAGAATTCAAGTCATTAAAACATAAAATATAAATATATTCCTTTTCTATGTTCAAACATAATTTAAATTCATAATAAAAGTATATTAATTTTTATAATAAAGTTATAGCAGATGCTAGTAAGAATAGCATTTATTGTATAAAATGCATCATATCTATATTTAATCAAAAATGTATTAAGCAACCCTCAATTTAAGGTAATTTAGCTAATTGTCATAAAATAAGTATAATATGATTTTAGTAATACTACTGTATTATTATTTTATATTAATTTAATTATTGAAAAACTTATAATATATTTAACTACAAACAGTTGTTATTTATAGGGTTAAATTATTTGCGTCACATATTGGGAGCAGTGTATATAAAACAGCATGATTTTATTAAATTTACAAATCAAAAATAAGATTCCATTATAATGAATAAGAAAGTGGTATATGCATTTTTGATATTGCATTATATTTAAATATCATTAAATTTTATTTTAATAAAATGTTCAATAATATACATTTCTAATAAATGTTTTTAAATTTTTTCCTAGTGTGAAAAGTTCGAGAATGTATGGGGTAAATTTCCCGATAAATTAACCAGTGATAATAAGTACCAATTTAAAACAGAAAATTTCTTAGATGGTTATTGTGATAGTTATAGTTGTGATACTGATGCCGAAAAAATTAATGGTGGATGTTTATATCTTTTTAATCAAATATTTGGGACTTCTCAATTGTTTAAGTCTGTTGCAAATAGTAACATCAATATTGTTGAGTACATTATGATATGGTTAAGTTATATGTTAAACCTAAAGGAACAAACAGGAAATGATACCAATCTACAATATTTTTATAGTACAACTATAGATAATGATAGGTATAAAAATTCTATAGCTGATGTTAAAGAGTATAAAAATTATAAGGATCTTATAGATAAAAAAAAAGAATTCATGGATATTTCTAATGAAAAAATATCTAAACTTTATGATTTATTTAAAAGTTTATGTAATATGTATTTTTATTTGGATGAAAACAATCCAGATTGCACGAAATATATATCAAACGCTAAACAATTTGTTAACAATTATAAAGAACTTTATGGAGATTCTAGTAATAATGATAATAGTTTATATAGACAAATATTATCTAATTTATCAACTGATTATGGTAATTTAAAAAAGAAATGTAAAAATAGTTCGTCCTTTCCATCGATAGAAATAACAGACAATTCTGCACACACTTCTGAAGTTGCATCATCAAGTTCGTCGATATCAAAGAACTTATTTATAGTTTTATCGATATTTGGTGCAATAGGATTTTTTTTAGGAATTTCTTATAAGGTAAATAATAAGGAATTAAAAAAATATATTATATATATGCAAACATTAACAAACAACCGTACGCTTCTTAACATTTTATATTAGTATTCGTTATTTGGATTTCGGAAAAGAGTTCAAAAACAAAAATTAAGAGAAAAAATAAAAAATATAAAGAAGAGAATAAATCATTAATATATGATTCGAAGAGAGTGAATATTTCAGGAAAGTAATAATGATTTATATATGTTAAGAAAGTGTCTATTTGGAAGTAATTTTTGGTCACAATTTTTGCATAATTTTTATATAGTTTTTATGTAGTGGGTCAGGGTTGTATTATGGAACCCACATTGGGGTTATAGTTAAGTATCATATTATATTTAATTTTGAATAATTTGAATACTAATTTAATATATGTACCATCACGTATGTTCAATCTCGAGATGAATTATAAATGTGCACCCCCCAAAGGGATACTACCATTAATATGAAAAGAGCCACATAAAATTTTTTCCATAAAGTATAATATATACAATTGAGTGTTCATACCGATTTAATATGATTAAAATAAAATGTCTATATTGTACATATTAATATAGATGTTGAATATATATGAAATAATATTATGGAATATCCCAATTACCTATTATATAAGTCTTGATAACCCAGAGCTATATGGAATTATGCATAACACAATATGTTTCTTTATTTCATGAAGGTTTTATTTAGTAAAATTTATTATTTATATAATATTTATTTTTATTTATATCATGTTATCCAACTGAACTGTAATAATAGATATTCGTAAAATATAAATACATGGAATATCGATCGAGAATCGACAATACAACGTTATCTATAAAAGGTATTTTATGAATCTAACATTTTTAATAATCAATAAAAATATGCATATTAATAAATAATTACATTATAAATATATGTATACAATCCTTTTAATTTCCGGTTATATATAGTATCATTTTATGCTAAAGTATTAAATTCAAATAATAGAAATAGTTCTATATACATTAATTTATTTCCAATAAAGGTATAATATTAAATTAATCACTAATAATTTTAAACTTTATAGTCTGAGGTATAAATATATTATATTTAAAATAGTTAAAAGAAAAAATTTAACTATATTAATAAATTTGCATATCATATTTTGTTCTAATAATTATAAATAATACGATGGATATAATGCGTTATTATTATATGGTTATACATATAATAAAATATTATACTAGTAACTAATATTAAAATATTGTTTTATTGTGAAACCTTCATATAATTAAATATTAATATTATCGAAAAGATACATAATAATACATTATATAGGTATCAATGTTATATATTTGTTAAAGATCCACTTCGGGATATGTGGTTTTATATTATAAAAATTTGGATCCATGGAGAAAATTATAACGACTTAATTCATGTTAACTGCCATTTTATTATGCCATATTAACTCTTATTATATTATTAGTTTTTATTGAATAATCATTTTTTAATCTAAAACATTACGTTACCATATAATTAATAAAATATAGAATTTTTAATAAATTATTTGAATGTACATACATTGATAACTATATCAATAAGTATATAAGATAAGAATGAACAATGTATAGTATTTAGGAAATATTTATCTAAATTTATATGTTAAAATGGAAAATATATCTTATCTCTCTTCTCTTAAAGGGTAATTTAACAACATAATTACGCACAGCCTTCTATTATACTTTAAATTCCATCAGAATGTATTTATATGTTAATATTTAATATTTACTATGTATTATTTTAAAATCAATATACATTCAAAGATTTATTTAATCTTATAAATATATTAATAAGTACGGATTCAGTGCTAATTGTTGCTTTAAATAATGGAAAAGATGGGAAAATATATTATAAAATTACCCAATAGAGAATACTTCTAAATTGGGATATGTAGAAATAAAAATAAAGTTATTTAACGCATTAAAATTATTTTTTAATATATCTATATTAAATAAAAATAATATAAATTATTTGATTTGTATAGAAAATGGAACATGTAACTTAATTTGAAAATGCTATAATTTTAGAAAAAACTATATTATATATTATAAGAAACAAGTATATACTTTAAGGATTCTAATAATAATAGATTTATTAATTTTTTATATTTGTGCAATATTTGAGTTTTATGACGTTGTTTGTGTTCTATATTAAAGCATATGTATATATTTTTTAAATTCAATATAAAAGTACATTAATTTTTATAATAAAGTTATATGAAATGGTAATAAGAATAGTATTTTTTGTATAAAATGTATTATGCAATCCTCTATTTAAGATAGTTTAGCTAAATGTCATAAAATAAGTATAATATGATTTTAGTAATACTAATGTATTATTATTTTATATGAAGTTAAAATTAAGAATAATATGTCTAACGAAAGATAAGTGCTACGTAAAGAGATTAAGCAAATATAACATATATTCTATGCAATATATATAAACAACATAACCCCGCATAATCTCAAAATTATAACAGAATTTCATTATAATGTCTTATAAAGTGGTATATATCTTTTTTCTTATATTATTCGTATGTTGCATTCCTATAAATTATATTAATTTTCATTTTAGTAATATTTATATTAATACATTCTTTTGTTTAATTTGCAAAATATATTCGTAGTGTAAATCAATTAATGATATTGATAAATATTTTGTTGATGATCCGAACAACTTGGGAATAGGTATTTCTATGGATTTATTAAAAATGTATTGCCCTGATTATAACTGTAGTAGTGATGAACTAAAGATTATCTCTGGTTTTATATTGTTACTAAATATGTTTGGTGAGGAAGATATAGGTAGTGATAAACTTGTTGAATACGCTATTTTATGGTTAAGTTATAAACTAAATCAAAAAACACAAAATGGAACCACCAAATTAGACGATTTTTATACTAAACATATAAAAGAAAATAGTTGTTATAATGAGAATATAGGTGTTAATAGTGATGATAAGATTAAAAAGGATGTTATAGAAAATAAAATAAAATCGATGGATATGAATATTAAAGATATATCTAATTTTTATGATCCATTTAAATCATTATGTAACGTGTATAGTGAACTTGATCCAGAAAAAACACAATGCAAGACATGTTTAGAAAATGCTGGAGAATTTTTTGAAAAATATGAAAAACATAAAAATGCTTTAGATATTACTAAAGGAGATTCTTATTCTCAACTATGGTTTAGTTTATTAAAAGATTATAAATTTTTTGAAAATGAATATAATCGTGTTAAATGTGGTAATGTCCCATCGCTTGTAGCTTGCTCACAAAGTTCAATAATTAAAAATACACTAATTACAATTGCAATTATATTTGTTGCAGCATCAATTTTATTGGTAGTTTCTTATAAGGTAAATAATAAGATATTTAAAAATTATTTTCATTATATATATGTAAACATTAACGAACAACCGTACGCTTCTTAACATTTTATATTAGTATTCGTTATTTGGATTTCGGAAACGATCTCAAAAACAACATTTAAGAGAAATGCTAAAAAAATAAAGAAGAAACTGATCATTAATACATTATTCGAAGAGTAGTGATTATTCCAGGAATAGTAGTAATGGTTGATATATTTTAAGAAATTGTCCATTTCGAAGTAATTTTTGCATAATTTTTATATAGTTTTTATTTTGTGGAACCCATATTCGGGTTAGGGTTAAGTATTATATTGTAATTTAATTTTTTATAACTTGAACAGTAATTAAATATATGTACCATCCTACATTTTTAATATCGAGCTGAAGCCTAAATATGCAACCAAAAAAGAGGTACTGGCATTAATATGAAAAGGGTCGCATAACATTTTTTCATAAATTATAATATATATAATTGAGTGTTCATATCGATTTTAAATGATTAAAATAAAATGTCTATATTGTATATATTAATATAGATATTGACTATATAATAATTGTCATTAAATAAGACATGTTAACCCAGAGTTATATTGGATTATGCATATCATAATATACAATACATTTCTTTATTTGGTGAAATATTTTATTTAGTAAAACTTATTGTTTGTAGCATATTGATTTTAATTAAAATCATGTTATCCAACTGAACTGTAATAATATATATTCATAAAATATAGATGCATGGAATATCGATCGATAATCGACAATATAACATAGTCTATAAAATATCATGATGTTTCTAACATTTTTAATAATCAATAAAAATATGTATATTAATAAAAACTTACATTATAAATATATGTATACTATCCTTTTAATTTTTGATTTTATATAGTTTCATTTTATGCTAAAGTTTTAAATTCAAATAATAGAGATACTTATATATACATTAATTTATTTACCATAAAGGTATAATATTATATTAGTCACTTTAATTTTTAAACCTTATAGTTTTGAGGAAAAAATAAATTATTTTTTAAATAGTTAAAAGAAAAAATATAAGTATATTAATAAAATTTAATATTATATTTTATTCTAATAATTATAAATTATGTTATAGATATGATGTGTTATTATTATATGCCTATACATATAATCTAGTAAACTACCAATAACTAATATTGAAATAATGTTTTATTATGAACCTTCATATAATTAAACATTAATATTATCGAAAAGATAAATAATAATACATTATAAATGTATCATTTTTATATATTTGTTAAAGATTCAATTTGGGATATTTGGTTTTATATTCTAAAAATATGAATCAATGGTGAAAGGGTTAAAGACTCAATTCATGTTAAATGTCATTTGATTATTCTATATTAACGCATATTATATTATCATTGCTTTATCGTAGAATTAATAAAATATAGAATTTTTAATAAATTATTTGAATGATATACATTGATAACTATGACAGTAGAATATATAAGATAAAATTAAGTATGTAGAATATTTAACGAATATTCAATTTAATTTATATATTAAAAGAGAAAATATATCTTATCTCTCTCCTACTAAAGGGTAATATAAAAACCTAATACATATAGTTTTCTATTATACTTAAAAATTTCATCAATAATTATTTGTGTTAATATTTAATATTTATTAAGTATGATTTTAAAAACAATCTACACCCAAAGATTTATTTAAGCTTATAAATACGGGTTCAGTGTTAATTGTCGTTTTAAACCTTGGAAATTATGCGTAAAATATATTATAAAATTATCCAATAAGGTATATTGGAATAAAAATAAAGTTATTTAACACATTAAAATTGTTTTTTAATTTATCTACATTAATTAAAAACAATATAAATTTATGTATTGGGGATAGAAAATGGAACAATACAACTTTGTAAATATTATAATTTTAGAAAAGTCTATATTATATGTTATTAGAAACAAGTATATAGTATTTAATATATTTTTTAAAAAGGCTATTTATATGCTTTTAAGGATTATAGTAATAATATAATTTTCATTTTTTATATTTATACAGTATTTAAGTTTTAGAAAGGCAATCATTAAAACATAAAATATAAATATATTTCTTTTCTATGTTCAAACATACTTTAAATTCATTATAAATGTATATTCATTTTTATAATATAGTTATACAAAATTTTAGTAAGAATGCATTTCTTGTATAAAATGCATCATATATATATTTAATCAAAATGTATTAAGTAACCCTCTATTTAAGGTAATTTATCTAATTATGATAAACAGGAATAGAACATTTCTTTACTAATAATATTATTTTATTATGTATAATAATTTAATTATTAAAAAGTTATAATATATTTAACTACAGACAGTTGTTATATATAGGGTTAAAGTATTTACGTCACATATTAGGGGCAGTGTATATAAAATAGCATGATTCTACTCAATTTACAAATCAAAAATAAAATTCCATTACAATGAATAAGGACGTGGTATATTCATTTTTTAATAATAATAATAATAATTTCATTTACATTTGTTTGATATTGTATTATATATAAATATCATTAAACTTTATTTTAATAAAATTTTCAATAATACACGTTTTTATTAATTGTTTTTAAATGATTTCTTAGTGTGAAAAGTTCAAGAATGTAACGACGAATTTAAAATATGATTCGAATAATGAAAGCTATAAATTTATAAATAATGAATATTTCCAAGAGTATTGTACTGGTGATAGTTGTGATAATGATCTCGACAAAATTAATGCTGGATGTTTATATTTGTTTGATGCATTTTTTAAGGATATTTCTGCGTTTAGAATGACTGTAAAAGGAAACATTGATATTGTTGAATACATTTTGATATGGTTAAGTTATATGTTAAGCCTGATCAAAAGTAAAGAAGATAATAGAAAGCATTTTTATAATACATATATAATGGATGGTGATGAGTATACTAATAATATAAATTATATTATTGATTTTGATGGTTATAAGGATCTTATAGATAAAAATTATTATATTTTAAATATGGATATTAGCATTATATCTAGATTATATGATGCATTTAATACATTATGTGACATATATAATGGGCTTGATACAAACAGCTCAAATTGCGCGAACTATTCGGAAAAAGCTAGACAATTTATTCAAAAATATGAAGAATTTAACATAGATCATAACATTACTAAAGATAAACCCTATTTTCATGCATTGATTACTATATTAAATGGTTATGATAATTTAAAAAATGAATGTGAAGATTTCCCATCCACTCCAGATATAACAAACATAATTTCTGAACATGCTTCTGAAGTTACATCAAGTTCGTCGATAGCAAGCAAATTAATTCCAATTTTATCGATATTAGTTGCAATAGCAATTTTTTTAGGAATTTCTTATAAGGTAAATAATAAGGAATTTAAAAACTATTTGCATTAAATATATGCAAACGTTAACAAAAAATCATATGTTTCTTAACATTTTACATTAGTATTCGTTATTTGGATTTCGTAAACGAGGTCAAAAACAATATTTAAGAGAAAAAATAAAAATAATAAAGAAGAAAATGAATCATTAATATGTAATTCGAAGAGTAGTGATAATCCCAGGAATAGTAATAATAGTTGATATATTTTAAGAAATTGTCTATTTGGAAATAAGTAATTTTTATAATAATTTTTGCATAATTTTTATATAGTTATTATGTTGTGGGACCCGTGTATGGGTTAGGGTTACATATTATATTGTAATTTAACTTTTTATAACTTGAACAGTAATTAAATATATGTACCATCACGTATGTTTAATCAAGATATGATGCCCAAATATGCACCCCGAAATGGGGATAAGCTAATATGAATTGGGTTGTATAACATATTTTATAAGTTATAATATATATAATTGAGTGTTCATGCCGATTTAATATGATTAAAATAAATATATTACAAATATTAATATAAATATTTTCTATATAATAATTGCCTATTATATAAGCCTTGATAACCAAGAGATATATTGAATTATGCATATCATAATATGTTTCTTTATTTAATGAAAATTTTATTTAGTAAAACTTATTATTTGTATCATATTTGTTTTAATTTAAATTATGCCAACATAACTTTAATAATAACATTATATATGAAGTTGGGTATGAATTATAATAAAATTCATTTTGATTATTCATCTATGTTATAATATAACTTCAGGTTAATGAATATATTTTATTGTTAATTAAACATATTACCAATATATAATAGGAAGTCATAAAATATAGATTCAAAAAATATCGATCGAAGTTCGACGACACAACGATATCTATAAAAGATGTTTTATTCATCTAACATTTTTAATAATATATAATAATTGCACTATATATACAATATTTTTTAAGTTTTAATTGTTTTACTATTCTCTTTTTGTATTTTACATTTGTATTAAAATTAACTAGTATTAATAGAAGTTTTATGCGCTTTAATTTACTTATCATAAAGGCATAATAATAGATTAATCACTATTAATTTTAAACTTTATAGTTTTGAGGTATAACTAAATTATATTTTAAAATAGTTAATATATTTGAATATAAGAATATTAATAAATTTTCATTTATATTTCGTTCTAATAATTATAAATAATATGATAGATCGAATACGTTATTATAATACGACTATGCATATAATAAAATACTCTACCAATAATTAATATTGCTATGTTATGTAACCTTCGTATAATTAAATATTAATATTAATTTTATCGAAAAGACGCATAATTTATATATATTTGTTAAAGATCCAATTTGGAATTTATAATTTTATATTCTAAAATATGGATTAATGGAGGTGTTAAAGACTCGATTTATGTTAAATTCCATTTTATTATTACATGTTAATTCATATTATATTATCACTGTTTAATGAATAATCTTTAATCATAAACAGCATTGCTTTGTCATAGAATTAATAAAATATAGAATTTTTAATTAATTATTTGAATATATATACATTGATAACTATAAAAATATAATATATAAGATAAAAATGAACAATTCAGAACATTTAGAGAATATTCAACTTAATTTAAATATTAAAAGAGCAAAGATATCTTATCTCTCTCCTCTTAAAGTGAAATACAATAACTTAATTAAACATAGTTTTCTATTATACTTTAAAATTTCCATCAATACTTATTTATATGCTAATATATAATATTTACTAAGTATTATTTTTAAAACAATATACATTCAAAGACTTATTTAAGCTTATAATACGGGTTAAGTTCTAATTGTCGTTTTAAAGCGTGGAAATTATGCGTAAAATATATTATAAAATTATCCAATAAGGAATACTTATAAATTATAATATGTAGGAATAAAAATAAAGTTATTTAAAATGTTAAAATTATTTTTTAATTTATCTATATTAAATAAAAATAATATAAATTTATATAATTTGCATAGAAAATGGAGCATATAACTTTAAAATACTATAATTTTAGAAAAAACATAATATATATTATAAGAAACAAGTATATAAGTATTTAACATTTTTTTTAAAATTTATATTTATATACTTTTAAGGATTATAGTAATAATAACTTTCTTAATTTTTTATATTTGTGTAATATTTGAGTTTTATGACGTTTGTGTTCTACATTAAAGCATATGTATAAGTATATATTTTTTAAATTCATTATAAAAGTATATCCATTTTTATAATAAAATTATACCAAATGTTAGTAAGAATAGTATTTTTTGTATAAAATGTATTATGCAAACCTCTATTTAAGATATTTTAGCTAAATGTCATAAAATAAGTATAATATGATTTTAGTAATACTACTATATTATTATTTTATGTGAAGTTAAAATTAAGAATATATCTAACGAAAGATAATTGGTATGTAAAGAGCTTAAGTAAATATAACATATATTTATGCAATATATATAAATAACATCATCCCACATAATCTCCAAATTATAACAGAATTTCATTATAATGTCTGCTAATCTGGTATATATCCTTTTTTTTACATTATTTGGATGTTGCATTAACTATAAATTATATTAATTTTCATTTTAGTAACATTTATATTAATACATTCTTTTGTTTAATTCGTAAAATATATTCGTAGTGTGATGTAATTAAAGCAATCGATGATGGTATTGTCTTCCATCGAAGTTCTCAAAATTATACGTTTAATGGAAGTTTTACCGATAAGTATTGTCCTGATAATAAGTGTGATAATGATAACATAAAAATTAGTTCTGCTTTTATAGCATTACTAAAATTTTATAAGGATTTTGGCGATATGAAAAATTTAGACAGTGATAAACTTGCTGAATACGCTATTTTATGGTTAGGTCACAAGGTGAATCAAAAAACAGAAAATAGAACCACCAAATTAAACGATTTTTATAATAATCATATAAAAACAAATAGTCATTATGATCAGAAAAAAATTGGTGATAGTGATAGTAAGATTAATATAAATGTTATAGAAAATAAAATAAAATCGATGAATATCGATATTAAAGATATATCTAATTTTTATGAAGTATTTAAATTACTATGTAAGATGGGTAGTGAAGTTGGTAAAAAAGAAACCCAATGCAATACATGTTTAAAAAATGCTGGAGAATTTTATGAAAAATATGAAAAACTTAAAAATGCTTTAGATATTAATAAAGGAAGTTCTTATTTTCAACTATGGTTAAGTTTATCAAAAGATTATGACAAATTTAAAGAGAAATATAATACACGTGGATGTAGTAATATCAAATTCCTTGAAACTTGTTCACAAAGTTTAGTGACAAAAAGTCCAGTGACAAATTGTCCAGTGACAACTAGTCCAGTGACAAATAGTCCAGCGACAAATTGTCCAGCGACAAATTGTCCAGCGACAGAATGTCCAGTGACAAAAAATACACTAATTACAATTGCAATTATATTTGTTGCAGCATCAACTTTATTGGGAGTTTCTTATAAGGTAAATAATAAGGAATTAAAAAAAAATATTATATATATGTAAACATTAACGAACAACCGTATGGTTCTTAACATTTTATATTAGTATTCGTTATTTGGATTTCGGAAACGATCTCAAAAACAACATTTAAGAGAAAAGCTAAAAAAGTAAAGAAGAAACTGATCATTAATATGTGATTTGAAGAGTAGTGATTATTCCAGGAATAGTAATAATGGTTGATATATTTTAATAAATTGTCTATTTCGAAGTAATTTTTGCATAATTTTTATATAGTTTTTATGTTGTGGAACCCATATTCGGATTAGGATTAAGTGTTATATTGCATTTAATTTTTTATAATTTGATAACATTTATTAGTTTAAAGAATTGTTTTAAATATATATAGGAAATAAATTATTAAAATATGTAAGGGATAAGTTGTAATTTTTAATATTTATATTAAGTCTAAATATGTAAGAAAAAATGAGAATAAAGATGAATATGAAAAGGAATGAATAAAATAATATATTTTGGCAAATAAGAATTTGATTTTTTGTTAATATAACTTAATGGTAAATGTGTTTAACTAAGTCTTTTTGTATTTTATTGTTAATTTGGGGTTATTGGTTTATGGGGGAATTTATCGAATATTGGAATCGATATAAAAAGATGATTCCAAAGCATCGATTTGGTCCTAGAAGAAAAGGTTGATTTAAATAATTACAGCATTTAATATGAGAAATTAAGGAGGGAGTGAATTGGAAGAAAATAATTATTATGATTTCCTTCCTCAGTGACAACGGAACAAAATGATAGATGAAGTGAGTGATGTAGGAATGGATTTGAATGAAATAAAAGTATAAAGTGATATTTGGAGGAAATATATATAAGGGAGAGAAGTTAAGTTACGTTAAAGGTATATTTATTTTACACACATTATTTTATGAATTATGTACAAGGTAAATAAAAAGAAAGTTATGAAGTATACAATTTTTAAAATATTTCTTCATTATCAAATATTATACATTTTTACTATTTTTATTTTAGTATTTTCCATTTGGATGGAGAAAGGAATTGAAGAAAAAAAAACATGAAAGAGGTTATAAACTCAACTGATGGAAAAAAATAAAATGCAAATAATTATAAATTCATCTAATCAAAAAAAACAGACTAAAAAATCAATAAATTCCGTTTGTGGAAAAATCTCCATTGTTAAATATGTACCAACTTATGCAAGGCGATCCTGTACCATTTATTAATTTTTTTTTTTTTTTTTTAATTTTTTTTGTTTATAAAGAAATCACAATTCTTTAGAATTATAAATTTAATTAATGTCTTATATTTTTTCTTAAATAACCAAAGCTCAGATGTTTATGATTCTGACTTTAAAATTCAATATAAATATTAAAAATAACAAATAAGTAAATTCGTTTATTATTATTATAGGTAAATAAACTCATAAGTATCATCAAAAAATATATATGTGTAATATCATAATATAAATATATGTATTTTAATAATCTATATAAAACGATGTTGTTTAATCAATTCATTTGATTTCCATTATAATATTTCTCTAAAATTATAAGAATAAAATAATTAATAATATAATGAATGAATAAAAAAAATATATTTTATAAAATAATTTATTATTGAAAAAATTCATAATAATATTTTTAAAAAATATAAACAGTGACCCTCTACGTCTCTATCATACATTGCAAAATATAATTGTTTTTTATGCATATTCAGTAAAAAAAATATAAAAGTGGATATTTCCTATATTAAAAGCTGTGTTATGAAATAAAAAATCAATGATATATAATAATGCATTATAAAGATATCAATTTTATATTATTGTTAAAGATCAATTCGGAATATGTGGTTTTATATTATAAAAAACTGAATCAATGGAGAAAAGGTTAAAGGATCATTTAATGTTAAATTTCATTTTATTATTCTATATGAACGCATATTATATTATCATTATTTAATGAACCATCTTTAATAACAAACAGCATTGTTTTATCACAGAATTAATAAAGTATATAATTTTTAATAAAATATTCGAATGTATATACATTGATAACTATAATAATAAAATATATAAGGTAAAAATGAACAATTCAGAACATTTAACAAATATTTATATAAATTTAAATATTAAAAGAGCAAATATATCTTATCTTTCTCTTCTTAAAGGGTAATATAACAACCCAATTAAACATATTTTTCTATTATACTTTAAAACGTCACCAATAGTTATTTATATGCTTAACATTTACTATGTATTATTTTAAAAACAATTCACATTTAAATAGCATAATAAACACGGGTTCATTGCTAATTGTTGTTTTAAAGAATGGAAAGGACGGCAAAATATATTATAAAATTACCCAATAAGGCATATTTTTAAATTGAAGTATATAAGAATAAAAATAAAGTTATAGTAATCATTAAAATGAATTATGAATTTATCTGTATTAAATAAAAACAATATAAATTTATGTATATGCAATTAAAAAAGTGAATAATGCAACTTATTTTATAAATGTTATAATTTTAGAAAAGTCTACATTATATATTATAAGAAACAAGTATATAAATATTTAAAATATATTAGAAAAAATATATTTATATACCTTAAGGATTATAGTAATGACGGGCTCCTTAATTGTTTCGATTTTTGCAGTATATTAGTTTTGGGGTACCATTTATTAAAACACAATATATGGTGTTGTTTCTTTCATACGGTAAACCATATATATAAGTATATATTTTTTAAATTCATAATAAAAGTATATCCATTTTTATAGTAAAATTATTCCAGATGTTAGTAAGAATGCCATTTTTTGTATAAAATGGATCATATCTATATTTAATCAAAAATGTATTAAGCAACCCTTTATTTAAGGTAATTTAGCTAATTATTATAAAAAGGAATGTAACTTTTCTTTAGTAATATTGTTTTATTATCCTATGCTAATTTCATTATTGAAAAACTTATATATTTAACTACAGACAGTTGTTATATATAGGGTTAAGGTATTATAGTCACATATTAGGGGAAACGTATATAAAACATCATGATTTTACTCAATTTACAAATCAAAAATAAAACTCCATTACAATGAATAGGAAAGTGGTATATCATTTTTTAATAATAATAACAATAATAATTTCCTCTACATTTTTTGATATTGTATTATATATATGATTAAACTTTATTTTAATAAAATTTTCAATAATATACATTTCAAATAATTGTTTTTAAATGTTTTCTTAGTGTCAACACTTCAAATCTGTATGGATCTATTTTCCCGATGAATTGAAAAATGGAAACTATGATTTTTTATCTAATGGTCAACATTTCAAAAAGTATTGTACTAATAATATTTGTAATAATAATCTCGAAAAAATTAATTCTGCATGTTTACAATTGTTTAATGCATTCTTTGGGGATTATAATGCGTTTACTGATAACGCAAAAAAAAAGATCGATATTGTTTATTACATTATTATATGGTTAAGTTATATGTTAAGCCTAAAAAAGGATAACGGAATCAATAAATTAAACGACTTCTATACTGAACATATAGAAAAAAATACGC
This sequence comes from Plasmodium yoelii, assembly GCF_900002385.2. NCBI lineage: Eukaryota > Apicomplexa > Aconoidasida > Haemosporida > Plasmodiidae > Plasmodium > Plasmodium yoelii. Next base: position 102,952 of record NC_036176.2, on the reverse strand, counting down.
ATTATATTAAAAAAATAGAAAGTATTCATGAATATAAATGTCATAAGGACATCATAGATAAAAAAAAGGAATTGTTGGATATGGATATAAATGATAATATTATATCTGAATTATATGTTGCATTTAAATCATTATATGAACTGTATTCTACATTTAGTGAAAACACGTCAAATTGCGCAAAATGCTCAAATAAAGCTAATCAATTTGTTGAAAAATATGGAAAACTTTACAAAGATTATAATAACATTGATAGCAGCCCATATAGAAACATATTGTCTACATTATCAACTGATTATAATAATTTAAAAAATGAATGTAAAGGTGTTCAAGATAGCAATTTCCCAACCCTTCCAGAGATAAACACATTACAAAATACTACAAAAGGTCCTGAAAAGGCATCTGCAACTAATTCTATACACAAATCTGCACAAACTTCTGAACAAACTGTACAAACTTTTGATAAAAATGTACAAAATTCTGATGTTACATCATCAAGTTCGTCGATAGTAAGCAAATTAATTCCAGTTGTATCGATATTTGTTGCAATATCATTTTTTTTGGGAATTTCTTATAAGGTGAATAATAAGGAATTAAAAAATATTTTATTTAAATATTATTTTAATTATATATATGTAAACGTTAACAAAAAAATAATACGCTTCTTAACATTTTATATTAGTATTCGTTATTTGGATTTCGGAAACGATCTCAAAAACATTTAAGAGAAAAGCTAAAAAAATAAAGAATAAAACTGATCATTAATAAATTATTCTGAATATGGCAATTTATTTATTTTAAGAAACTGTCTATTTAGAAATAAGTAATTTTTGCATAATTTGTATACAGTTTTATGTTATGGGTCATAGTTATGTTTGTGGGACCCACATTCGGGTTAGGATTAAGTATTATATATTTATTTAATTTTTTATAATTTGAATACTAATTAATTATATGTACCGTCCCTATATGTTTAATCGCAAATGAAGTTAAAAGATCAAATATGCAACCAAAAAAGGGTCACAGCATTTTTTCATAAATTATAATATATATAATTTAGTGTTCATATCGATTTAATATGATTAAAAAAATGTCTATATTGCATATATTAATTCATATTATGATATGTGATAATTATTTATTATATAAGACTTGTTAGCCCAGAGCTATATTGAATTATGCATATCATAATACGCAATATATGTATTTATTTGATGAAACATTTTATTTAATAAACTTATTATTTGTATCATATTTGTTTTAATTTCAATTATATTACGCCAACTGAACTGTAATAATAGCATTATATGGTGATTCATTTGGAACAATTGCCTACATTACAATATATATTCGGATTAACATATGTGTTTTTAACATTAATTAAATATATTACCAATGTATAATAATCATAAAATATAGATTCATAAAATACCGATCGAGATTCGACAATATAACATTGTCTATAAAATATTAATATGTAACTAACATTTTTAATAACACAATAAAAATATGCATAATAATACAAAATTACATTATAAAAATATGTATACTATCCTTTTATTTTTCAATTGTATTTAGTTCATTTATGCTAATATTTTAAATTCAAATTATAGAAATAGTTCTATTTACATTAATTTATTTATCATAAAGGTATAATTTTATATTAATCACTATTAATTTTTAAACTTTATAGTTTTGAGGCATAAATAAATTACATTTTAAAATGGTTAAAATATAAGTATATTAATAAAATTTAATGTTATAATTTGTTTTAATAATTATAAATAATATGATAGATATAAAGTCGTTATTGTTATAATATATATATAATATTGTATCAATGGACAAGCACTAAATACGTTAAATTTGGGAAACATAAAATTATGTATTAATGTTAAGTATATAGAAAAAGTATGTAATAATTAATTTAATTTGAATTAATAATATTTTTATTAGGTTATTATATATATAATTCACAAATATATTGTTATTGCTAAATAATATGTTCTAAAATGTTATATTTTAAAACAATGAAACAAAAAAATTACTAATTGATTTAAAGTATTTTTATTAAGCGCATTAATTATTCCGTTGTACCATACAATGATATAGCAGTAATAATAATAATATTAATAACAATAGATAAACGTATTAAATACGAATAAATATATTATGTTAATTTGATACACTACGTGGGTATAAATTCATTATATATATTATTAAACTTGTAATAAGACTAAAATTGTATACAAACAAGATCAAATGAAATATTATAACATTTATTTAAGTATGCATTAATTCGATAATATTAGAATTAACACTGCCAAGCAAAATAATATTAATAATTCTATAGTCTTTAAAAATATTATTTTTCATCATAAAACTAAATATAGTTTATTATAAAACATGCAGTAAAATATTATTTATTAAAATATAAAAACAAACTATATATTTAGAAAAGTAATAATTATAAGTTATTTCTAATGAATAATTTTAATATATATACATAATTTAAAGCTTTAATGTTAAAATAATACAAGACATAATTAGCTATATAGAATAGGTAAATCTTATATAGCTACATAATTGTCTTAAAAAAGCATACTTCCCTTATCTCTCCTATCTAAAATGCAAATATACCAACCTAATTACACATGGTTTTCTATTATACCTTAAAATTTGCATCAACACTTATTTATATTTTAATATTTAATATATACTAAGTATTATTTAAAAATAATATGCATTAAAAGACTTATTTAAATTTATAAATACTGGGTCAGTGCTAATTGTCGTTTTAAACCGTGAGAAAGATGTGCAAAATATATTATATAATTATCTAATATAGTGTATTTCTAATTTAATTATATAGGAATAAAAATAAAGTTATTGGAATCATTAAAATGGATTATGAACTTATTTATATTAAATAAAAATAATATTAAAATTATGTATATGCAATTAAAAAGGGAACAATGCAACTTATTTTATAAATGTTATAATTTTAGAAAAATATTGGTATATATTATAAAAAACAAGTATATAAATATTTAATATATCTTTAAAAATCACGATTTATATATTTTTAAGGATTATAGTAATAATATAATTTTTTATTTTTTAGATTTATACAGTATTAAGTTTTAGAAGGGCAATCATTAAAACATAAAATATAAATATATACCTTTTCGATGTTCAAATATACTTAAATTATTTATAAAAGTATATTAATTTTTATAATAAAGTTATACCATTGTTAGTAAGAATATAATTTTTTGTATAAAATGCATCATATCTATATTTAATCAAAACCGTATTAAACAATCCTCTATTTAAGGTAATTTAACTAATTTTCATAAAATAAGTATAATATGATTTTAGTAATACTACTGTATTATTATTTTATATTAATTTAATTATTTAAAAACTTATATATTTAACTACAGACATCTGTTATATATAGGGTTAAAATATTTTCGTCACATATTGGGGGCAGTCTATATAAAATAGCATGATTATACTCAATTTACAAATCAAAAATAAAATCCCATTATAATGGATGACAAAATAGTATATGAATTTTTTAATAATAATAATTTTCTTTACATTTTTTGATATTGTATTACATATAAATATCATTAAACTTTGTTTTAATTAAATTTTCAATAATTCACGTTTTTATTAATTGTTTTTAAATGTTTTCTTAGTGTAGAAAGTTCTTTTCTCTAAGAACCTCGATTTCCGATAAATTGGACAATGAAAAAAATTATAAAATAACTAATGAACAACCTATCAAAGAGTATTGTACTAATGGCAAATGTAGTAATAATATCGGAAAAATTAATGCTGGATGTTTATTTTTGTTTGATTCACTCTTTAAGGATTCTTCTGTGTTTTCGTATTATACAAAAAATAACATCAATTTTGTTGATTACATTATCATATGGTTAAGTAATATGTTAAGCCAAATCGAAGATAAAGAAAACGACAGTCTAAAATTTTTTTATACTACATATATAAATAATGATAAGTATACAAATCCTATATCTGGTGTTGAAGATCATTATAGTAGTTATAAGGATCTTATAGATAAAAAAAATATCATGAATATGGATATGAAAATTATATCTAAATTATATGACGCATTTAATACATTATGTATGTTGTATATTGAATTTGATGATAAAAGTCCAGATTGCAACAAATATTTGAAATATGCTGATGAATTTGATAAAAAATATAAAAAACTTAATAAAGATCCTAGTATTACTGTAAACAATTCATATAATCAACTATTGTGTACTTTATCAACTGATTATGATAATTTTAAAAAGAAATATAGTAATGTTCGAAGTTGCGAATCTTCACCCCTTCCGACGATAGAAAAATGTGTACAAAGTTCTGAACTAACTTCTTCACAAACTTTTGAGGTTGCATCATCAAATTCGTCGATAACAAACAAATTATTTATAGTTTTATCAATATTTGGTGCAATAGCATTTTTTTTAGGAATTTCTTATAAGGTAAATAATAAGGAATTAAAAAATTATTTTCATTAAATATATGCAAACATTAACAAAAAAATATACGTTTCTTAACATTTTATATTAGTATTCGTTATTTGGATTTCGGAAGCGATTTAAAAAACAACAAATAAGAGAAAAAATAAAAAATATAAAGAAGAAAATGAATCAATAAAATATGATTCGAAGATTAATAATGATTAATATATGTTAAGAAGTTGTCTATTGGGAAATAATTTTTGCATAATTTTTATATAGTTTTTACGATGTGGGTCAGGGTTGTGTTTATGTAACCCATATTCGGGTTAGGGCTAAGTATTATATTTTTATTTAATTTTTATAATTAAACACTAATTTAATATATGTACTATACTGTATTTTTAATCACAAGATGAAATCAAAAGTACAAATATGCAACCAAGAAGGGACATAAGCTAATATGTAATGAACTGCGTAACATGTTTTATAAGTTATAATATATATAATTGAGTGATCATGCCGATTTAATATGATTAAAATAAAATGTCTATATTCCATATATTAATTCATATTATCTATATCATAATTGCCTATTATATAAGCCTTGATAACCCAGAGCTACATTAAATTATGGATATCATAATATGTTTTTTTATTTAGTAAAACTTATAACTTTTGTCATATTTATTTTGATTTAAATCATGTTATTCAACTGAACTGTAATAATATAGATTCATAAAATATCGATCGATATTCGACAATACAACGTTATCTATAAAATACATTTTATGCATCTAACATTTTTAGTAATACATAAAAAATGTACTATAGATATATTATAATAAATTTATAAATTATAAATATATATAATACTCATTTTTTTCATTTCAATAATTTGAATTTATGCTAATGTTCTAATTTATATTGGTAGGAATAGTTATATATATATTAATTTAATTATCATAAAGTATAATAATAGATTAATCTCTATTAATTTTTAAATTTTATATTTTGAGGTATAAATATATTATATTTTAAAAAATTAAAAAAATAAAATATAAATATATTAATAAAATTGAATGGTATATATTGTTTTAACAATATAATAATATGGTAGATATAATGCATTATTATTATATTCCCATACATATAATATACTAATAACTAATATTTAATATTATTTTATTGTGGAAACTTCATATAATTAAATATTAATATTATCGAAAAGACAAATAATAATACATTATAAAGGTATAAATGTTATATATTTTGTTAAAGATCCACTTTGGGATATATGGTTTTATATTTTAAAAAACTGGATCCATGGAGAAAATGATAACGACTCAATTCATGTTAAATGCCATTTTATTATTCCATATTAATGGATATTACACTATCAATGTTTAGTGAATCGTATTTAATTACAAACAACATTATGTTATCATAGAATTAATAAAATATAGAATTTTTAATAAATTATTTGAATGTATATGCATTAATAACTATAAAAATAGAATATATAAGATAAAAATGAACAATCCATAAAGATTGGCGAACATTTACATAAATTTATATACTAAAATAGAAAATATATCTTATCTCTCTCCTCTTAAAGGACAATATGACGACATAATCACATATAGTTTTCTATTATACTTTAAAATTTGCATCAATACTTATTTATATTTTAATATTTAATATTTACTAAGTATGATTTTAAAAACAATATGCATTTAAAGTCTTATTTAAGCTTATAAGTACGGGTTCAGTTCTAATTGTTGTTTTAAAGAATGGAAAAGATACCCAAAATATATTATAAAATTACCCAATAAGGTATATTTCAAATTGAAGCATATAGGAATATAAATAAAGTTAATGGACTCATTAAATTGGATTATGAACTTATATATATTAAATAAAAATAATATAAATTTATATAATTTGCATAGAAAATGGAGCATGTAACTTAATTCGAAAATACTATAATTTTAATAAAACATGGTATATAGTATTAGAAACAAATATATAGTATTTAATATATTTTAAAAAATTACTATTTATATACTTTTAAGGATTATAGTAATAATATATTTTTTTTTTAATTTATACACCATTTAATTTTTAGAAGGGCTATCATTAAAACATAAAATATAAACATATTCCTTTTCTATGTTCAAACATACTTTAAATTCATTATAAAAGTATATCCATTTATATAATAAAGTTATACCAGATGTTAGTAAGAACATTATTTTTTTTATAAAATGCAGTATATATACATTTGATCAAAAATATATTAAGCAACTCTCTATTTAAGGTAATTTATCTAATTATCATAAATGTAACTTTTCTTTGTAATAATATTATTTTATTATCCTATATTAATTTAATTATTGAAAAACATATAATATATTTAACTACAGACAGTTGTTATTTATAGGGTTAAAGTATTTACATCACATATTGGGGGCAGTGTATATAAAACAGCATGGTTTTACTTAATTTACAAATCAAAAATAAAATTCCATTATAATGGATAACCAAATAGTATATGCATTTTTTAATAATAATAATAATAATAATAATAATTCCCTTTACTTTTTTTGATATTGTATTATATATATCATTAAACTTTATTTTATAAGAGTTTAATTAAAATATATTTTTATTATACTTTTTTAAATGTTTTCTTAGTGTTTGAGGTTTGATAAACTGAGAAACTATTTACCCGATGACTTCAACATCTCTAAAAGTAGTGATATTCATACATTAGGGAGTGCTAAGAAGTATTGTCCTATTGCAGATTCAGAAAATAAATGTGAAACTAATGCCGATAAAATAAATGCTGGATTTCTATGGTTGTTCGAGCAAAATATTATTAATAGGATTACTGATTTTAAGGGTTCTAGTGATAAAAAGCATAAATCGTTTATTATATACATTATGATATGGTTAAGTTATATGTTAAGTCTAAAGAAAGTCAATAACATCAACAACCTAAATGAATTTTATGGAGTGCATATAAAGGATAATACGCATTATAATACTTGTATAAAAAAAGAAAAAGATTGTAGTAATTCATTAAAAGACAGTACGGAATATATGAATTTTAAGGAGTTCATAGAAGCAAACAAATGTTTGATGGATATTAAATTTGAAGATGTATCTAATTTGTATGATGCATTTAAACTATTATGTGAAATGTATACTGGACTTAGTGCAAACAACAGAACAGATAAGAGATATTTAAATAATGCTAAAGATTTTGTTAAAAAATATAATGAACTTAACAAACATCCTAATATTACTAAAGATAGTCCCTATTATCAAGTATTGTCTACATTATCAAATGATTATAATAATTTTAAAAAATATTGTAAAAATAATAAAAATGATTGTAACGATATTCCATCCCTTTCACCGATAAAAATAAAAGAAAATATTGTACAAAGTTCTGCACATGATCATGTACAAAATACTGGAGCTATATCATCAAGTTCGTCGATAGCAAACAAATTAATTCCAGTTTTATCGATATTTGCTGCAATACCAATTTTCGTGGGAATTGCTTATAAGGTAAATAATAAGGAATTAAAAAATATTACATTTAAATATTATTTTAATTATATATATGCAAACATTGACAAAAAATCATACACTTCTTAACGTTTTATATTAGTATTCATTATTTGGATTTCGGAAACGATCTCAAAAACACCATTTAAGAGAAAAGATAAAAAAATAAAGAATAAAACTGATCATTAATTCATGACTCTGAACATAGTGATCAATATACTTTAATATATTTTTATATTTGGAAATAACAAACTTTTATCAAAATGTTTGCATAATTTTTATATATTTTTATGTTATGAATCAAGGGTGAAGTTATGTTTATGGAACCCACAATCGGGTTAGGGTTAAGTATTATATTGTATTTAATTTTGTATAATTTGATAATATTTATTGGTCTGTAAATGTTGATCAAATATATTTACCATTTCCGTATGGTTAATCCCAAGCTGAAGACTAAATTTGAAACTAAAAAAGGGGTACGGCCATTAACATGAAAAGGATCACATAACCTTTTTTCATAAGTTATAATATGAATAATTGAGTACTCATATCGATTTAATATTATTAAAAAAAATGTCTATATTGCATATATTAATATAGATATTTGATATATCATAATTCCTATTATATAAAATTTGTTAATATGTGGTTACATCGAATTATGCATAACGCAATATGTTTTTTTATTTGACGAAAATTTTATTTAGTAAAACTTATAATTTGTATCATATTTGTTTTAAATTAAATTATATTACGCCAACATAACTTTAATAATAACATTATATATGAAGTTGGGTATGAATTATAAAATTCATTTTGATTATTCATCTACATTATAATATACCTTCAGGTTAATGGGAATACTTTTATTGTTAATTAAACATATTACCAATATATAATAGGCAATAATAAAATATAGATTCACAAAATGTCGATCGAGGTTCGACAACACAACGATATCTATAAAATATGTTTTATCCATCTAACATTTTTAATAATACATAAAATTACATTATAGTTATAGGCATACTATCCTTTTAACTTTCGATATATATAATATAATTTTATGCTAAAATTTTAAATTCAAATAATATAAATCGTTCTATATACATTAATTTATTTACTATAAAGGTATATTATTAGATTAATCGCTATTCATTTTTAAATTTTATATTTTGAGGTATACATATATTACATTTAAAATAGCTAAAAGACAAAATATAAGTATATTAATAAAATTTCATGTTTTGTTCTGATAATTATAAATAATATGAAATATAGAATAGCATTATTATTATATGCTTATACATATAATATAATAAAATACTCTACGAATAACTTATATTAAATATTATTTTATTGTGGAAACTTCATATAATTAAATATTAATTTTATCGAAAAGACACATAACAATACATTATAAAGGTATCAATGCTATATATATATCAAAGATCCAATTTGGGATATGTGGTTTAATATTCTAAAAATATGAATCAATGGTGAAATGGTTAAAGACTCAATTCATGTTAAATGTCATTTGATTATTCCATATTAACGCATATTATATTATCGCTGTTTTACCATAGAATTAATAAAATATAGAATTTTTAATAAATTATTTGAATGATATACATTAACTATAACAGTAGAATATATAAGATAAAATTATGTATAATATTTAGCAAATATTTATATAAATATATATATTAAAGAGCTAATATATCTTATCTCTCTCCTATTAAAGGGTAAAATAATAACCTAATCAAACATAGTTTTCTATTATACTTTAAAATTAGCATCAATACTTATTTATGTGCTAATATTTAATATCTACTAAGTATGATTTTAAAAAGAATATGAACTTAAAGTCTTATTTAAGGTTATAAATACGGGTTCAGTGATAATTGTCGTTTTAAACCGTGGAAATTATGCGTAAAATATATTATAAAATTACACAATAAGGCATACTTACAAATTGAAGTATATGGGAATAAAAATAAAATTATTTAACGCATTAAAATTATTTTTTAATTTATCTACATTCATTAAAAAAAATATAAATTTATGTATTTTGCATAGAAATGGAACAATTCAACTTATTTTGTAAGAGTTATTTTAGAAAAGACTGTATTATATATTATAAGAAACAAGTATATAAGCATTTAGTCTATCTTATTAAATAATTATTTATATACTTTAAGGATTGCAATAATAATAACTTTCTTAAATTTACATATTTGTGCATTATTTAAGTTTTATAACGTCATTTATCTTCGATATTAAAGCATATATATAAGTATATATTTGTTAAATTCATTATAAAAGTATATTAATTTTTATAACAAAGTTACACCATATGTTAGTAAGAATAGCATTTTTTGTATAAAATGTATTATGCAACCCTCTATTTAAGTTAATTTAGCTAATTTCCATAAAATAAATATAATATGATTTTGGTAATACTAATGTATTATTATTTTATATGAAGTTAAAATTAAGAATAATATGTCTAACGAAAGATAATTGATATGTAAAGATATTGAGTAAATATACCATATATTTTATAGAATATATATAAATAACATCACTCCGCATAATCTCCAAATTATAACAGAATTTCATTATAATGTTTGATGAAGTGGTATATATCCTTTTTCTTATATTATTCGTATGTTGCATTCCTATAAATTATATTAATTTTAATTTTAGTAATATTTATATTAATACATTTTTTTGTTTAATTCGTAAAATATATTCGTAGTGTAAATCAATTAATGCGATCGATGAATTTTTTGTTGATGATCCGAACAACCTGAGAGAATATAATTCTTTGAATAAATTAAATATGTATTTCTCTTATAGTAACTGTAGTAATGATGACCCAAAACTTATTTCTGAGTTTATAGTATTGCTATCTTTATTTAATGGTATTGATATTGGTGCGAATTTAGATAGTGATAAACTTGTTGAATACGCTATTTTATGGTTAAGTTATAAACTAAATCAAAAAACACAAAACGGAACGACCAAATTAGACGATTTTTATACTAATAATGTAGCAAAAAATAGGTGTTATGATGAGAATATAGGTACTGCTAATAACAGTAAGATTAAAAAGGATGTTATAGAAAAACAAATAAGATCGATGGATATTGATATTAAAGATATATCTAATTTTTATGATGCATTTAAATCATTATGTAACATGTATAGTGAAATTGGTGCAGAAAACTACCAATGCAATAAATGTTTAGAAAATGCTGGAGAATTGTTTGAAAAATATGAAAAACTTAAAAATGCTTTAGATATTAATAAAGGAAGTTCTTATTATAAACTATTGTCTAGTTTATCAAATGATTATAAAAAATTTGAAAATAAATATAATAAACATGCATGTAGTAGTATCTCACCACTTGTAGCTTATCCACGAAGTTCAGTAACAAAAAATATAATAATTACAATTGCAATTATATTTGTTGCAGCATCAATTTTATTGGGAGTTTCTTATAAGGTAAATAATAAGTAATTTAAAAATTATTTTGATTATATATGCAATTTTTAACAAATAAATCATACACTTCTTAACATTTTATATTAGTATTCGTTATTTGGATTTCGGAAACGATTTCAAAAACAAAAATTAAAAGAACAAATAAAAAAATAAAGAAGAAAATGATCATTTATATATTATTTGAAGAGTAGCGATTATTCCAGGAATAGTAATAATGGTTGATATATTTTAAGAAATTGTCTATTTCGAAGTAATTTTTGGATAGCTTTTATATAGTTTTTATGTTGTGGGTCATGGTTGTGTTTGTGGAACCCATATTCGGGTTAGGGCTAAATATTACATTGCATTTAATTTTTTATATCTTAAACACTAATTAAATATATGTACTATATCCGTATGTTTAATTTCGAGATGAAATTCAAAAGCCAAATATGCAACAAAAAATGGGCACAAGTTAATATGAAAAGGACCATATAACTTTTTTTCATAAGTTATAATATATATAATTGAGTGTTAATATATATTTAATATGATTAAAGTAAAATAACTATATTATATATATTAATTCAAATTATGCTATATCGTAATTATTTATTATATAAAGTTTGTTAATCATAATTATAATGAATTATGCATATCATAATATGTTTCTTTATTTAATGAAACATTTTATTTAGTAAAACTTATAACTTGTATCATATTTATTTTGATTTAAATCGTATTCTGATAGCCGAACAATATAATAATTTTATATATCAGAGTATAATTATAATTCGATTCATATTAATGATTATATTTTTAATGTTAATTAAGCATATTACTAATATATAGATAATCATAAAATATAGATTCATAGATATCGATCGAGAATCGACAATATAACATAACCTATAAATTATTGTTATGCTTCTAACATTTTTTGAAGTTGTAATTGTAGTTATTATTATCTTCTTGTATTAATAGAAGTTGTTTCATACGCTTTAATTTATTTATCATAAAGGTATAATAGTAGATTAATCAGTATTAATTTTTAAATTTTGAGGTATAAATATATTATATTTTAAAATAGTTAAAAAATAAAATATAAGTATATTAATAAAGTTTAATATTATAGATATAATGCGTTATTATTATATGCCTATACATATAATCTAGAAATTACCAATAGTTAATATTAAAATATTATTTTATTGTGAAACCTTCATATAATTAAATATTAATTTTATCGAAAAGACATAATAATACATTATATATTTATTAATTATTCAATTTGGAATTTGTAGTTTTATATTCTAAAAATATGGATTAATGGAAAAAGGGTTAAATACTTAATTAATATTAAATATCATTTTATTATTCAATATTAACGCGTATTATATTATTATTGTTTTTTGTAGAATTAATAAAATATAGAATTATTAATAAATTATTTGAATGTATATACATTGATAACTATAACAATAAGATATATGGGATAAAAATGAATTATGTAGAACATTTAATGAATATTTATCTAAATTTATATATTAAAAGAGCAATATATCTTATCTCTCTCCTCTTAAGGTAATATAACAACCTAGTTAAACATAGTTTTCTATTATACTTTAAATTTGCACCAATACTTATTTATTTGTTAATATTTCTAAGCATTATTTTAAAAATAATATTAATTTAAAGACTTATTTAAGCTTATAAATACGTATACAGTGCAAATTGTTTTAAAGAATGGAAAAGATGGGAAAATATATTATAAAATTACCCAATAAGGTATATTGGAATAAAAATAAAGTTATTGAGCACATTAAAATGAATTTATCTACATTCATTAAAAACAATATAAATTTATATAATTGCATAGAAAGGAAACAATGTAACTTAATTTGAAAATACTATAATTTTAATAAAACATGGTATATAGTATTAGAAGCAAATATATAAAAGTTTAATATATTTTAATGATTATAGTAATAATATAATTTTTATTTTTTAGATTTATACAGTATTTAAATTTTTGAAGGACATTCATTAAAACATAAGATATAAATATATTTCTTTTCTATGTTCAAACATACTTTAAATTCATTATAAATGTATATTAATTTTTATAATATAGTTATACAAAATGTTAGTAAGAATGCATTTCTTGTATAAAATGCATCATATATATATTTAATCAAAAGTGTATTAAACAACCCTCTATTTAAGGTAATTTAGCTAATTATCATAAAAAATAATGTAACTTTTCGTTAGTGATAATATTATTATAATATTCTATATTAATTTAATTATTGAAAAACTTATAGTATATTTAACTACAGACAGTTATATATAGGGTTAAAGTATTTGCGTCTCATATTTGGTGCATCGTATATAAAATAGCATGATTCTACTCAATTTACAAATCAAAAATAAAATTCCATCACTATGGATAAGGACGTGGTATATGCATTTTTTAATAATAATAATTTCCTTTACATTTTTTGATATTGACCATATATAAATATCATTAAACTTTATTTTAATAAAACTTTTAATAATTCGCGTTTTTATTAATTGTTTTTAACTTCTTTCTTAGTGTGGAACGTTAATTCCTTTAAGGGATGCGTTTTCCTATGTGGAAGAAGATGAAAGCTATCGATTTAAAACTGTTGAAGATTTCATAGATTACTGTACTGATGGAGAATGTGATGATGATACCGATAAAATTAATGCTAGATGTTTACATGTTTTTGATGCATTCTTTAAGGATAAGTCTGTGTTTGAAAATGATGCAAAAGGAAACATCTATATTGTTCAATACATTTTGATATGGTTAAGTTATGTGTTCAGCCTGATCAAAAGTGAAGAAAAAGGCAGTCTAAATGAATTTTATAATAAATATATAGAAAATGGCGAGAGATATAAAAAGGAAATAAACGATGTTACTACTTATAAAAATTATAAGGATCTTATAGATAGAAATAAATATATTTTAAGTATGGATATGAGCATTATATCTAAATTATATGATGCATTTAGTACATTATGTGACATATATATTGACCTTGATACAAACAACTCAGATTGCACGCAAGATTCCGAAAAAGCTAATCAATTTGTTGAAACATATAAAAAAATTATCATAGATCATAACATTGGTGAAAATATCCGCTATTTTTATGTATTGATTAATTTATTAACTGATTATGACAATTTAAAAAAAAAATGTGGAATTTTCCCATCCACTCCAGATATAAAAAAAATAATATCTGAAGCTACATCAAGTTCGATAGCAAGCAAATTCATTCCAATTTTATCGATATTAGTTGCAATACCAATTTTCTTGGGAATTGCTTATAAGGTAATAATAAGGAATTAAAAAAAAATATTATATATATGCAAACATTAACAAAGAAAACGTATGCTTCTTAACATTTTATATTAGTATTCGTTATTTGGATTTCGGAAACGATTTCAAAAACAAAAATTAAGAGAAAAGCTAAAAAAATAAAGAAGAAAATGGATCATTAATAAATTATTCCGAGTATGCAGATTGATGTATTTTAAGAAACTGTCTATTGGGGAGTAATTTTTGATCATAGTTTTTATATTGTTTTTAAGTTATAGGGTCAGGGTTATGTTTATGGAACCCATATTCGGGTTAGGGCTAAGTATTACATTGCATTTAATTTTTTATAACTTAAATACTAATTTAATATATGTATCATTCCGTATGTTTAATCACATATAAAGTCTAAATATGCAACCAAAAAGTGGATATAACCATTAATGTGGAAGGGGTTACATAACATATTTTATAAGTTATAATATATATAATTAAGTGTTCATATGGATTTAATATGATTAAAAAAAATGTCTATATTGCATATATTAATTCGTATTATTCAACATCATAATTGTCTATTATATAAAATTTGTTAATCTGCGGTTATATCGAATATTTCATAACGCAATGTTTCTTTATTTGATGAAAATTTTATTTAGTAAAACTTATTATTTGTATCATATTTATTTTAGTTTAAATTATATTACGCCAACATAACTGTAATAATAGATATTCATAAAATATAGATGCATGGAATATCGACCGAGAATCGACAATATAACATTGTCTATAAAATATCATTACGCTTCTAACATTTTTTAAGTTTTAATTGTAGTTACTATTCTCTTGTATTTTATATTTGTATTAATATAAGTTTATTTATACGTTTTAATTTATCATAAAGGTATAACATTATATTAATCACTATTAATTTGTAAACTTTATAGTTTTTAGGTATAAATAATTATATTTTAAAATAGTTAAAAAATAAAATATAAGTATATAATAAAATTTAATGTTATAGTTTGCCATAATAATTATAAACAATATGATAGATAAAATTAAAGTTATTATTCTATTATTTATATATATAATATTGTATCAATGGTCAAGCACTAAATACGTTAAATTTGGGAAACATATACAATTATATATTAATGCAAAGTATATAGAAAAAGTATGTAATAATTAATTTAATTTGAAATAATATTTTTATTAGGTTATTATATATATACAATTCACAAATATATAATTAAATATATTGCTATTGCAAAATAATATATGTTTTAGAATGCTTGATTTAAAAATGATGAAACAAGGAAAAATACTAATTGAATTGAAGTATTCCTTTTGAGTAAATTAATTATTTCGTTGTACTATACAGTGATATAGCAATAATAAAAATAGTAATAACAATAGATAAAGTATTAAATACGAAAAAATCATTAAATTCATTTGATTCGAATATGTTGATATATATTATTAAACTTGTAATAATATTAAAATTATATGCACAAAACATCAAATGAAATAATACAATTCCAATTAGTATTTTGTTAATGTGCTAATATTAGAATTAACAATACAAAGAAAAATAATATTAATAATTTTATAGTTTTTCATCATAGAAGTAAATATAGTTTATTATAAAATATAAAAGCAAACTATATATTTAGAAAATAATTATAAGTCATTTTTAATAAATAATTTTAATATATATACATAATTTAAAGCTTTAATATTAAAAGAATACAAGACATAATTAGTTATATAGAATAGGTAAATCTTATATGGCTCATAATTGTCTTAAAAAAGCATACTTCCCTTATCTCTCCTATCTAAAATGAAAATATAACAAACTAATTACACATAGTTTTCTATTATACTTTAAAATTTGCATCAATAGTTATTTATATGTTAATACTTAATATCTACTAAGTATTATTTTAAAAACAATATGCATTCAAATACTTATTTAAGCTTATAAATACTGGTCCAATGCTAATTCTCGTTTTAAACCGTGAGAAAGATGTGCAAAATATATTATAAAATTATCTAATAAGGTATATTTATAAATTTAATTATATAGGAATAAAAATAAAGTTATTGGACTCATTAAAATGAATTATAAATTTATTTATATTAAATAAAACAATATAAATTTATATATTTTGCATATAAAGTGGAGCATGTAGCTAAATTTGAAAATATTTTAATTTTAGAAAAAACTATATTATATATTATAAGAAACAAGTATAGAAAAATTTAATATATTTAAAAAAATAACTATTTATACACTTTTAAGGATTATAGTAATAATAGGATTTTGTATTTTTTAGATTTATAGAGTATTAATGTTTTAGAATTGAAACCATTAAAACAGAAGATATAAATATATTCATTTTCTATGTTCAAACATAAATACAAGGAAATGTACATTAAATTATTTACAAACGTATATATATTTTTATAATAAAGTTATACCAGCTGGTAGTAAGAATAGCATTTTTTGTATAAAATTCTTTATATATATATTTAACTAAAATGTATTAAGCAACTATCTATTTAAGGTAATTTATCTAATTATCATAAAAAGGAATAAAACCTTTTTTTATTAATAATATTATTTTATTATGTATAATAATTTAATTATTGAAAATCTTATAATATATTTAACTACAGGCAATTTTTATATATAGGGTTAAAGCATTTTCTTCACATATTGGGGGCAACGTATATAAAACAGCATGATTCTACTCAATTTACAAATCAAAAATAAAATTATATCACAATGAATAAACAAGTGGTATATGCATTTTTTAATAATAATAATTTCCTTTACATTTTATGACATTGTATTATATATAATATTAAACTTTATTTTAATAAATTTTTTAATAATTCGCGTTTTTATTAATTCTTTTTAAATGTTTTCTTAGTGCAACATACTCATTTCTACAAGTAACTCGTTTTCCAGTAGTTTGGACAGTAAAAAAAACTATCAATTTAATATGAATGAAGGAATTTTTAGTAAGTATTGTACTAGTAACAACTGTAGTACTAATCACGAAAAAATTAATGCTGGATTTTTATATTTGTTTGATGCATTCTTTAAGGATTCTAAATTGTTTGAATCTGTTACAAAAAGTAACATAAATATTGTTGAATACATTATGATATGGTTAAGTAAAATATTAAAACTAATCGAACCTAAAGAAAACGAGAGTCTAGATTTTTTATATGAAATATATATAAAGAATGATGATAGGTATAAAAATACTATAAACAAAATTGAAGGTTGTAGTAATTATAAAGAACTTATAGATAAAACAAAAATGATGAAAATGGATATTAAAGATATATCTAAATTATATGATGCATTTACTACATTATGTATGATGTATATTGAATTTAATGAAACAAGTCCAGATTGCAAGAATTGTTTGAAACGTGCTGAAACATTTGTTAAACAGTATAATCAACTTAATAACAATTCTGATATTTCTAATGATAGTCCATATTATAGATTATTGTCTACACTATCAAATGATTATGATAATTTTAAAAAGAATTATAGTGATGTTAAATGTTCCAATTCTTCATCCTTTCCAAAGATAGAAAAACCAAAAAATTATGTACAAAGTTTTGGAGGTGATGATGAACAAACTGTACAAATATTAGAACAAATTTCTGAAGATGCATCAAGTTCATCGATAACTAACAAATTATTTATAGTTTTATCGATATTTGGCGCAATAGCATTTTTTTTAGGAATTTCTTACAAGGTAAATAATAAGGAATTAAAAAAAAAAAATTATTATATATATGCAAACATTAACAAACAATCGTACGCTCCTTAACATTTTATATTAGTATTCGTTATTTGGATTTCGGAAACGATTTCAAAAACAAAAATTAAGAGAAAAGCTAAAAAATATAAAGAAAAGAATGAATCAATAATATATGATTCGAAGAGAGTGACGATTTTAGAAATAATAATAATGATTTACATATTTTAAGAAACTGTCTATTTGGAAGTAATTTTTGATCACAATTTTTGCACAATTTTTATATAGTTTTTATGTAGTGGGTCAGGGTTGTATTATGGAACCCATATTGGGGTTATAGTTAAGTATCACATTGTATTTAATTTTGAGTAATTTGAACACTAATTTAATATATGTACAATCACGTATGTTTAATCTCGAGATGAATTATAAATGTGCACCCCCCCAAAGGGATACTACCATTAATATGAAAAGAGCCACATAACATTTTTTCTATAAAGTATAATATATACAATTGAGTGTTCATACCGATTTAATATGATTAAAATAAAATGTCTATATTGTATATATTAATATAGATGTTGAATATATATGAAATAGTATTATGGAATATCCCAAATACCTATTATATAAGTCTTGATAACCCAGAACTATATGGAATTACGCATATCATAATATGTTTTTTTATTTGATGAAACATTTTATTTAGTAAAACTAATAACTTGTATCATATTTATTTTGATTCAAATCATGTTATCCAATTGAACTGTAATAATAGATGTTCATAAATATCGATCGATAATCGACAATATAATGATATCTATAAAATATGTTTTATCCATCTAACATTTTTAGTAATACATAAAGATTACATTATAGATATAGGCATACTATCCTTTTAACTTTCGATTATATATAGTATAATTTTATGCTAAAGTTTTAAATTCAAATAATATAAATCGTTCTATATACATTAATTTATTTACTATAAAGGTATAATATTAGATTAATCACTAATAATTTTAAATTTTATATTTTGAAGTATATACAAATTGGAAATATATATTTAAAGTAGTTAAAAGACAAAATATAAGTATATTAATAAAATTTAATGTTATATTTTGTTCTAATAGTTATAAATAACATGACGGATATAATAGCGTTATTATTATATGCTTATACATATAATATAATAAAATACTATACCAATAATTGATATTAAAATATTGTTTTATTGTGAAACTTTCATATAATTAAATATTAATTTTATCGAAAAGACACATAACAATACATTATAAAGGTATCAATGCTATATATATGTCAAAGATCCAATTTGGGATATGTGGTTTTATATTTTAAAAAACTGGATAAATTGTGAAAAGGCTAATGATTCAACGTTAAATTTCCTTTTATTATTCCATGTTAACGCATATTATATTATCATTGTTTTACTGTGGAATTAATAAAATATAGAATTTTTAATAAATGATTTGAATGATATACATTAACTATAACAGTAGAATATATAAGATAAAATAATGTATAATATTTAGCAAATGTTTATATAAATATATATATTAAAGGCTAATATATCTTATCTCTCTCCTATTAAAGGGTAAAATAATAACCTAATCAAACATAGTTTTCTATTATACTTTAAAATTTACATAATAGTTATTTATATGTTAATATTTAATATCTACTAAGTATTCTTTTAAAAACGATCTACATTCAAATGCTTATTTAAGCTTATAAATACAGGTTCAATGCTAATTGTCGTTTTGAACCGTGGAAATTATGCGTAAAATATATTATAAATTACCCAATAAGGCATACTTACAAAATGAAGTATATGGGAATAATACTAAAGTTATTTAACGCATTAAAATTATTTTTTAATTTATCTACATTCATTAAAAACAATATAAATTTATGTATTTTGCATAGAAATGGAACAATTCAACTTATTTTGTAAGTGTTATTTTAGAAAAGACTGTATTATATATTATAAGAAACAAGTATATAAGTATTTAGTCTATCTTATTAAATAATTATTTATATACTTTAAGGATTGTAATAATAATAACTTTCTTAAATTTATATATTTGTGCATTATTTAAGTTTTAGGACGTTTTTTGTGTTTTATATTAAAGCATATGTATATATTTTTTAAATTCATTATAAAAGTATATTAATTTTTATAATAAAGTTATACCAAATGTTAGTAAGAATACTATTTTTTGTATAAAATGCATCATATATACATATGGTAAAGTGTGTAAGCAACCCTCTATTTAAAATAGTTTAGCTAAATGTCATAAAATAAGTATAATATTTTAGTAATACTAATGTATTATTATTTTATATGAAATTAAAATTAAGAGTAATATGTCTAACGAAAGATAACTGCTATGTAAAGAGCTTAAGTAAATATACCATATATTCTATGCAATATATTTAAACAACATCACCCCGCATAATCTCCAAATTATAACAGAATTTCATTATAATGGCTTCTAAAGTGGTATATATTTTTTTTCTTATATTATTCATATGTTGTAGTACTATAAATTATATTAATTTTAATTATAGTACCATTTATGTTAATACATTTTTTGTTTAATTCGTAAAATATATTCGTAGTGTGATATAATTAGTGAGATTGATAAATATTTTGATGATGATCCGGACAACTCGGAAGAATATAGTTCTAGGAATACATTAAATACGTATTGTCATGATAATACTAGTAGTAGTGATGAAGAAAGGATTACCTCTGGTTTTATAATGTTACTAAAAAATCTTGATGAGGAAAGTTTCGAAAGTGATAAAATTGTTGAATACGCTAGTTTATGGTTAAGTCATAAACTAAATCAAAAAACACAAAATGGAACCACCAAATTATACGATTTTTATACTAACCATATAGAAACAAATAATTGTTATAAGGGGAATATATCTACTGATAGTGGTGAGCATATTAATACGGGTGATATAGAAAATAAAATAAAATCGATGAATATGGATATTAAAGATATATATAATTTTTATGATGCATTTAAATCATTATGTAACATGTATAGTGAAATTAATGTAGATAACTATCAATGCACCAACTGTTTAGAAAATGCTGGAGAATTTTTTGAAAAATGTGAAAAAGTTAAAAATGTTTTTGATATTACTAAAGAAAGTTCTTATTTACAACTATGGTTAAGATTATCAAAAGATTATAAAGAATTTGAAAGTAATTATAATACTAATTGGTGTAAAAATGTCCCATCAATTGTAGCTTGTCCACGAAATTCAATCATAAAAAATACACTAATTACAATTGCAATTATATTTGTTGCATCAACAATTTTATTGGGAGTTTCTTATAAGGTAAATAATAAGGAATTTAAAAATTATTTTGATTATATATGCAAATTTTAACAAATAAATCATATAGTTCTTAACATTTTATATTAGTATTCGTTATTTGGTTTTCGGAAACGATTTCAAAAACAAAAATTAAGAGAAAAAATAAAAAAATAAAGAAGAAACTGATAATTAACATATGATTCAAATACTGACTATTCCAGGGATAGTAATAATGAATGACATATTTTAATAAACTGTCTATTTCGAAGTAATTTTTGCATAATTTTTATATAGTTTTTATGTTGTGGAACCCATATTGGGGTTAGGGCTAAGTATTATATTGTATTAAATTTTTTATAATTTGAACATTAATTTAATATATGTATCATCCCGTATGTTTAATCAAGAGATGATGCCCAAATATTCAACCCCAAATGGGGATAAGCTAATATAAATGGGGGTGTATAACATTTTTTCATAAGTTATAATATATATAATTAAGTGTTAATATATATTTAATATGATTAAAGTAAAATAACTATATTACATATATTATTTCATATTATGATATATTATAATTGCCTATATAAAAGTTAATATGTGGATTTATTGAATTATGCATATCATAATATGTTTCTTTATTTAATGAAAATTTTATTTAGTGAAACTTATAAATTGTGGTACAATTAATTTAAATTATACTGTCCCAATTGAAATGTAATAATAGCATTATATATGAGGTTGGGTATTATTATAATTCGATTCATTTAGAACAATTGCCTACATTATAATATACCTTCATATTAATGATTATATTTTTAATGTTAATTAAGCATATTACCAATATATAATAGATATTCATAAAATATAGATGCATGGGATATCGATCGATAATCGACAATACAACATTATCTATAAAATATTATTATGCATCTAAAATTTTTTTAATTTTTAATTGTAGTTACTATTATCTTCTTGTATTAATAGAAGTTGCTTCATACGCTTTAATTTATTTATCATAAAGGTATAATAGTAAATAATCAGTATTAATTTTTAAATTATATATTTCGAGGTATAAATATATTATATTTTAATATAGTTAAATAAAATATAAGTATATTAATAAATTTTAATATTATAGATATGATGCATTATTATATGCCTATACATATAATCTAGAAATTACCAATAGTTAATATTAAAATATTATTTTATTGTGAAACCTTCATATAATTAAATATTAATTTTATCGAAAAGACATAATAATACATTATATATTTGTTAATTATTCAATTTGGAATTTATAGTTTTATATTATAAAAACACGGATAAATAGAGAAATTGTTAAATATTTAATTAATATTAAATATCATTTATTATTCAATATTAATGCGTATTATATTATTATTGTTTTTTGTAGAATTAATAAAATATAGAATTTTTAACAAATTAGTTGAATGTATTTACATTGATAACTATACAACAAAATGTATAAAATAAAATGAATTATGTAGAACATTTAATGAATATTTATCTAAATTTATATATTAAAATAGCAATATATCTTATCTCTCTCCTCCTAAAGGTAATATAACAACCTAATTAAACATAGTTTTCTATTATACTTTAAAATATTAATAATATATATTTATATGTTAATATTTGCTAAGTATTATTTTAAAAACAATTTACATATAAAAACTTATTTAAGCTTATAAATACGGATTCAGTGCAAATTGTTTTAAAGAATGGAAAAGATGGCAAAATATATTATAAAATTACCCAATAAGGAATACTTATAAATTAGAATATGTAGGAATAAAAATAAAGTTATTGAGCACATTAAAATGAATTTTGAATTTATCTACATTCATTAAAAACAATATAAATTTATTTAATTTGCATAGAAAATGTAGCATGTAACTTAATTTGAAAATACTATAATTTTAATAAAACAGTGGTATGTAGCATTAGAAACAAGTATTAAATATTTAAAATATATTAGAAAATATTTATTTATATACTTTTAAAAAATATACTAATAATAGATTTATTAATTTTTACATATTTACATGTTTATGGGTATAAATTTATTTATTAAAACATGAGAAACAATTTTGTATTTTTCTATATTGAGACATAAGGGAATGTATTTTAAACTCATTACAAAATTCCTTAAATTTTTATAATAAAATTAGAATGAATATTATTAATAATCATAAATTTAAGCATAATTTATGTTATACATATGACCAAAACAAATATCTCCAATTTAAGGCAATTTAGATAATTTCAATAATATATATATAAACTTACTATAGTATTACTATTGTATTATTACTTTACATTAATTTTAAATTAATACTAAAAATAAAATATGGTTAACTAGATATAATTTTTATATAGAGAATCCAATTTTATGTCCCCTATTCTGATGCAATATATGAAATTAATATGATATACTTAATTTATAGTTTAAAAATAAATCTCCAATATGTTAACTAGTACAGTGGTACATACAATTTCTTGAATAAAAATATTTGTTATTACACATTTTTGATATTTTACTATCTATAAATTAATAATACGTTTATTTTAATAGACATTTTTATTTGATTTTTTAAAATTGTTTCTTAGTGTAAAGAGTTTGATAGTTTGAGGGAGAAAATTCCCGATGAATTGGATGATCTTGTAAATTATATGACTACAAGTGGAGCTCTCAAGCAGCACTGCCCTGATAAAGAATGTAAAACTTATAGCAATATAATTAATGGTGGATGCTTATGGTTATTAGATACATTTTATGATGGTAAATCAGTTTTTTTCCATTATGCAGATGGCAAGATTGATATTGTTGTATATATTATGATGTGGTTAGGCTATAAATTAAATCATAAGTTAAACACTGAATTTTCTAATATAAATGAATTTTACGAAAAAAATATGAAAACTTACCATGGGTATAAAAAGAATATAGATTATGTTGATGGTTATAGTACTTATAAAGATCTTATAAATAAACATAATTATGTATTTAATATTCCTAAAGAAAATATGTCGAAATTTTATGATGCATTTAAATCATTATGTAAATTGTATACTGAATGTGATGACAACGAGTCAAATTACAATAGTTATTTAGAAAAGACTCAAGAATTTGTTAAAAAATATGAACAACTTAAAGATTTGAATATTTCTGAAGGTAGTCCTTATTATCAACTATTTTCTATATTATCAAAGGATTATGATAATTTAAAAAATAAATGTAGTTATTTTCCACCTCTTCTAACTTATTCACTAATTTCAATTGCACTTATATTTGTTGCAATACCAATTTTTTTGGGAATTTCTTATAAGGTAAATAATAAGGAATTAAAAAATTATTTTCATTATATATATGCAAATGTTAACAAAAAAAAATGATTCGTTTACCGTTTTTATATTAGTATTCGTTATTTGGATTTCGGAAACGATTTCAAAAACAAAAATTAAGAGAAAAAATAAAAAATGTAAAGAAGAGAGTGAATCATTAATATATGATTCGAAGAGAGCGACTATTTCAGGAATAGTAATAATTATTGATATACGATAAGAAACTGTCTATTGGGAAATAAATAATTTTTGCATAATTTTTATATAGTTTTATGTTGTGGGTCAGGGTTGTGTTTATGTAACCCATATTCGGGTTAGGGATAAGTATTATATCTTTATTTAATTTTTATAATTAAACACTAATTTAATATATATACTATACTGTATTTTTAATCACAAGATGAAATCAAAAGTCCAAATATACAACCAAGAAGGGGTATAAGCTAATATGTAATGAATTGCGTAACATGTTTTATAAGTTATAATATATATAATTGAGTGATCATTCCGATTTAATATGATTAAAATAAAATGTCTATATTGCATATATTAATATAGATATTGATTATATATGAATTCATATTATGGAATATCATAATTGACTATTACATAAAACTTGTTAATCAGGGACTATATTGAATTATGCATATCATAATATGTTTTTTTATTTTATGAAACATTTTATTTAGTAAAACTTATAACTTGTATCATATTTATTTTAATTTAAATTATGTTATCCAACTGAACTGTAATAATAGATATTCGTAAAATATAAATACATGGAATGTCGATCGAGAATCGACAATACAACATTATCTATAAAAGGCATTTTATGTATCTAACATTTTAGTAATACATAAAAAATACAATATATATACAATATTTTTTAAGTTTGAATTATAGTTACTATTCTCTTGTTGTATTTCCTTTACATTTTTATTAAAATTAATTAGTAATAATAGAAGTTGTTTTATATGCTTTAATTTATTTATCATAAGGTATAATAATATATTAATTACTATTAATTTTTAAACTATATATTTTAAGGTATAAATAAATAATATTTTAAAAGATTTAAAAAATAAAATATAAGTATATTAATAAAATTTCGAATTATATTTTGTTATAATAATTATAAATAATATGATAGATATAATACGTTATTATAATATGCCTATACATATAAACTAATAAAATACTATACCAATAATTAATATTGAAATATTGTTTTATTGTGGAAACTGAATACAATTAAACATTAATATTATCGAGAATACAAATAATACATTATAAAGATATCAATGATTATATTTTTGTTAAAGATTCAATTTGGGATATGTGGTTTTATATTATAAAAATTTGGATCCATGGAAAAAATGATAACGACTCAATTTGTGTTAAATACCATTTCATTATTCCATATTAACTCTTATTATATTATTAGTTTTTATTGAATAATCATTTTTTAATCTAAAACGTTATTTTACCATATAATTAATAAAATATAGAATTTTTAATAAATTATTTGAATGTACATACATTGATAACTATATCAATAAATATATAAGATAAGAATGAACAATGCATAGTATTTAGGAAATGTTTATCTAAATTTATATATTAAAATGGCTAATATATCTTATCTCTCTTCTCTTAAATGGTAATTTAACAACTTAATTACGCACAGCTTTCTATTATACTTTAAATTTCATCAGAATGTATTTATATGTTAATATTTAATATTTACTATGTATTATTTTAAAATCAATCTACATTCAAAGATTTATTTAATCTTATAAATATATTAATAAGTACGGGTTCAGTGCTAATTGTTGTTTTAGAGAGTGGAAGTTATGCGTAAAAAATATTTTAAAATTACCTAATAGAGAATACTAATCAATTGGAATATGTAGGAACAAAAATCAAGTTATTTAACGCATTAAAATTATTTTTTAATTTATCTATATTAAATAAAAATAATATAAATTTATATATTTTGCATATAGATGTAAGTGAAATAACTTAATTTGAAAATGCTAATATTTTAGAAAAAACTATAATATATATTATAAGAAACAAGTATATACAAATTTAATATATTTAAAAAATTACTATTTATATACTTTAAGGATTCTAATAATAATAACTTTCTTAATTTTTTATATTTGTGCGGTATTTGAGTTTTATGACGTTGTTTGTATTCTATATTAAAGCATATGTATAAGTATATATTTTTTAAATTCATTATAAAAGTATATTCATTTTTATAATAAAGTTATACCAAATGTTAGTAAGAATATTTTTTTTTGTATAAAATTCATCATATATATGGCAAAAGTGTATAAGCAACCTTCTATTTAAGGTTATTTAGCTAAGTGCCATAACATGAGTATAATATAATGTTAGTAATACTAATGTATTATTATTTTATATGAAGTTAAAATTAAGAATATGTCTAACGAAAGATAACTGCTATGTAAAGAGATTAAGTAAATATACCATATATTTTATACAATATATATAAATAACATCATCCCACATAATCTCCAAATTATAACAGAATTTCATTATGTCTTATAAAGAGGTATATATCTTTTTTCTTATATTATTCGTATGTTGTATTCCTATAAATTATATTAATTTTAATTTTAGTAATATTTATATTAATACATTCTTTTGTTTAATTTGCAAAATATATTCGTAGTGTGGTATAATTAATGATATTGATAAATATTTTTTTGATGATCTGAACAACCCGAGAGAAGATATTTCTGGAAGTTTTTTAAATTCGTATTGCCCTGGTAGTAACTGTAATAGTGATGAAGAAAAGATTATCTCTGGTTTTATAATGTTACTAAATAATCTTGAAAGTTTAGAAAGTGATAAAATTTTTGAATACGCTATTTTATGGTTAAGTTATAAGCTAAATCAAAAAAAAGAAAATGGAACCACCACATTAAACGATTTTTATACTAAACATATAGAAACAAATGATTTTTATAAGGAGAAAATATCTAATCATAATAATGAAAATATTAATATGGATTTTATAGAAAAAAAAATAAGATCGATGGATATTGATATTAAAGATATATCTAATTTTTATGATGCATTTAAATCATTATGCAACATGTATAGTGAAATTAGTGAAAAAACAGATACTGAATGCAATAAATGTTTAGAAAATGCTGGAGAATTTTTTGAAAAATGTGAAAAAGTTAAAAATGTTTTTGATATTACTAAAGGAAGTTCTTATTTACAACTATGGTTAAGTTTATCAAAAGATTATAAAAATTTTGAAAATAGTTATAATAGTTTAGCATGTACTAATGGCCCACCACTTGTATCTTGTCTACGAAGTTCAGTAACAAAAAATACACTAATTATAATTGCAATTATATTTGTTGCATCATCAATTTTATTGGGAGTTTCTTATAAGGTAAATAATAAGGAATTAAAAAAAATATTATATATATGTAAACATTAACGAACAACCGTACGCTTCTTAACATTTTACATTAGTATTCGTTATTTGGATTTCGGAAACGATCTCAAAAACAACATTTAAGAGAAATGCTAAAAAAATAAAGAAGAAACTTATCATTAATATGTGATTTGAAGAGTAGTGACTATTTCAGTAATAGTAATAATGGTTGATATATTTTAAGAAACTATCTATTGGAAAGTAATTTTTTTATCATAGTTTTTATGTTTTGGAACCCATATTCGGGTTAGGGTTAAGTATTATATCTTTAATTTTTTATGATTCGAACACTAATTTAATATATGTTTCATTCCGTATGTTTAATCACTATATGAAGTTAAAATTTTGTAATCCCAAAGGAGCATTGCCATTAAT
Source organism: Plasmodium yoelii (assembly GCF_900002385.2). Lineage (NCBI taxonomy): Eukaryota > Apicomplexa > Aconoidasida > Haemosporida > Plasmodiidae > Plasmodium > Plasmodium yoelii. The sequence continues at coordinate 73,662 of NC_036176.2, read as the reverse complement.
ATGAAAAGGGTTACATAATATTTTTTCATAATTTATAATATATACAATTGTGGGCTCATGCCAATTTTATATGATTAAAATAAAATGTCTATGTTGCATATATCAATTCATATTATTCTATATCATAATTATTTATTATATAAAACTTGTTAATAATAACTATATTGAATTATGTATAACATAATATGTTTCTTCATTTGATTAAAATTTTATTTAGTGAAACTTATAATTTGTGCTACAATTAATTTAAATTATACTATGCCAATTGAAATGTAATAATAGCATTATATATGAGGTTGGGTATTATTATAAGATGATTCATTTGGAACAATTGCCTACATTATAATATACCTTCACATAATATTTGTGTTTTTAACATTAATTAAGCACACTACTAATGTATAATAGATAATCATAAAATATAGATTCATAAAATATCGATCGAGGTTCAACAACACAACAATACCTATGAAAGATGTTTTATGCATCTAATATTTTTAGTAATACATAAAAATTACATTATAGATATAGGCATACTATCCTTTTAACTTTCGATTATATATATAGTATCATTTTATGTTATTGTTTTAATTAATATTGATAGAAATCGTTTTATATACATTAATTTATTTACTATAAAGGTATAATATTAGATTAATCGCTATTCATTTCTAAATTTTATATTTTGAGGTATACATATATTACATTTAAAATAGATAAAAGACAAAATATAAGTATATTAATAAAATTTAATGTTATATTTTGTTTTAACAAATGTAAATAATATGGAAGATAGAATAGCGTTATTATTATATGCTTATACATATATAATCTAACAAAATACTCTACGAATAACTTATATTAAATATTATTTTATTGTGGAAACTTCATATAATTAAATATTAATTTTATCGAAAAGACACATAACAATACATTATAAAGGTATCAATGCTATATATATGTTAAAGATTCAATTGGGGACATGTGGTTTAATATTCTAAAAATATGAATCAATGGTGAAATGGTTAAAGACGCAATTCATGTTAAATGGTATTTTATTATTCACATTAGTGTTTAGTGAATAATCATTTTATAATCCAAAACAACATTACTGTATCATAGAATTAATAAAATATAGAATTTTAATAAATTATTTGAATAATATACATTAACTATAACAGTATAATATATAAGATAAAATTATGTATAATATTTAGCGAATATTTATATAAATATATATATTAAAGGCTAATATATCTTATCTCTCTCCTATTAAAGGGGAAAATAATGACATAATCAAACATAGTTTTCTATTATATTCTAAAATTTACATAATAGTTATTTATATGTTAATATTTAATTTCTACTAAGTATGATTTTAAAAACAATATGATATTAAAGACTTATTTAAGGTTATAAATACGGGTTCAGTGCTAATTGTCGTTTTAAACCGTGGAAATTATGCGTAAAATATATTATAAAATTATCCAATAAGGTATATTGGAATAAAAATAAAGTTATTTAACACATTAAAGTTATTTTTTAATTTATATATATTCATTAAAAACAATATAAATTTATGTATTTTGCATAGAAATGGAATAATTCAACTTATTTTGTAAGTGTTATTTTAGAAAAGACTGCATTATATATTATAAGAAACAAGTATATAAGTATTTATTCTATCTTATTAAATAATTATTTATATACTTTAAGGATTGAATAATAATAACTTTCTTAATTTTTTATATTTGTGCATTATTTAAGTTTTATGACGTTGTTCATGTTCTATATTAAAGCATATCTATAAGTATATATTTTTTAAATTCATTATAAAAGTATATTAATTTTTATAATAAATTTATACGAAATGTTAGTAAGAATAGCAATTTTTGTATAAAATGCATCATATATACATATGGCAAAAGTGTATAAACAACCCCATATTTAAGATAGTTTATCTAAATGTCATAAAATAAGTATAATATTTTAGTAATACTAATATATTATTATTTTATATGAAGTTAAAATTAAGAACAATATGTCTAACGAAAGATAATTGCTATGTAAAGAGCTTAAGTAAATATAACATATATTTTATACAATATATATAAATAATATCACCCTGCATAATCTCCAAATTATAACAGAATTTCATTATAATGTCTTCTAAAGTGGTATATATATTTTTTCTTATATTATTCGTATGTTGCATTCCTATAAATTATATTAATTTTAATTTTAGTTACATTTAAATTAATACATTTTTTGTTTAATTTGCAAAATATATTCGTAGTGTGATGCAATTAATACGATCGATAAATTTTTTGATGATGATCCGAACAACACGGAAAAAGGTGCTTATGAAAGTTATTTAAGTACGTATTGCCCTGATGGGAACTGCAGTAATTATGAAGAAAAGATTATCTCTGGTTTTATAATATTACTAAATACGCTTGATGATGAAACTATAGATGGTGATATACTTGCTGAATACGCTATTTTATGGTTAAGTTATAGACTAAATCAAAAAACAGAAAGAGAAATCACCACATTAAACAATTTTTATACTTTCTATATAGAATCAAATAATAAATATGAGGATAATATATCTACTGATATTAAGATTAATAAGGATGTTATAGAAACAAAAATGAAATCGATGAATATAGATATTAAAGATATATCTAATTTTTATGATGCATTTAAATCATTATGTAACATGTATAGTGAATTTGATCCAGAAAAAAGTACTGAATGCAAGACATGTTTAGAAACTGCTGGAGAATTGGTTGAAAAATATGAAAAACTTAAAAATGCTTTAGATATTCATAAAGGAAGTTCTTATTATAATCTATTGTCTAGTTTATCAAATGATTATAAAATTTTTGAAAATAAATATAGTGATAAATGTAGGGATGTCTCACCACTTGTAGCTTGTCCACGAAGTTCAGTAACAAAAAATATACTAATTACAATTTCAATTATATTTGTTGCAGCATCAATTTTATTGGGAGTTTCTTATAAGGTAAATAATAAGGAATTAAAAAAAAATATTATATATATGTAAACATTAACGAACAACCGTACGCTTCTTAACATTTTATATTAGTATTCGTTATTTGGTTTTCGGAAACGATCTCAAAAACATTTAAGAGAAATGCTAAAAAAATAAAGAAGAAACTGATCATTAATATATTATTCGAAGAGTAGTGATTAATCCATGAATAGTAATAATGATTAATATATATTAAGAAGCTGTCTATTGGGAAGTAATTTTTGCATAATTTTTATATAGTTTTTATGTTGTGGAACCCATATTGGGGTTAGGGCTAAGTATTAGATTGCATTTAATTTTTTATAATCTAAACACTAATTTAATATATGTATCATTCCATATGTTTAATCACGAGGTGAAGTTTAAATATACAACCAAAAAGTGGATATAACCATTAATGTGGAATGGGTTACATAACATATTTTATATGTTATAATATATATAATTGAGTGTTCATATGGATTTAATATGATTAAAAAAAAATTTTTATATTGCATATATTAATTCGCATTATTCAACATCATAATTGTCTATTATATAAAATTTGTTAATCTGCGGTTATATCGAATAATTCATAACGCAATGTTTCTTTATTTGATGAAAATTTTATTTAGTAAAACTTATTATTTGTATCATATTTATTTTATTTTAAATTATATTACGCCAACATAACTGTAATAATAGATATTCATAAAATATCGATCGATATTCGACAATACAACGTTATCTATAAAATACATTTTATGCATCTAACATTTTTAATAATACAATAAAAATATACATATTAATAAAAAGTACATTATAGATATAGGGATACTATCCTTTAAAATAACAATTATGTATAGTATCATTTTATCCTAATGTTTTAAATTCAAATAATAGAGATATTAATATATATATTAATTTATTTACTATAAAGGTATACTATTAGATTAATCACTATTAATTTTTAAGCTTTATAGTTTTGAAGTATATATAAATTGGAAATATATATTTAAAGTAATAAAAAAATAAAATATAAATATATTAATAAAATTTAATGCTATAGTTTGTTATAATACTTATAAAAAACTTGGTATATAAAATTAATGTTATTATTCTAATATTTATATATATAATATTGTATCAATGACTAAAACCTGAAATATGTTTAAATTGGGGAATATATACAATTATATATTAACGAAAAATATATAGAAAAAGTATGAATAATTAATTTAATCTGAATTAATAAGATTTTTATTAGGTTATTATATACATACAAATTCACATATATATAACTTGAATATAATGTTTTTACGAGATAGTATATTTGTTCTAAAATAGTTTATTTAAAAACTATGAAACGAGGAAATATTATTCATTGATTTAAATTATTTTTATTAAAAGCATTAATTATTCCGTTGTACTATACAGTGATGCAGCAGTAACAATAATAAGAGTAATAACAATAAATAAACGTATTAAATACGAACAAATATATTATGTTAATTTGATACATTACATGGGTATAAATTCATTATACATATTCTTAAACACTTGATAATATTATAATATACGTATAAAAGATCATATGAAATATTACAATTTTGACTTAATATTTTTTAATGTGGTAATATTAGAATTAACACTACCAATAAAATTAATACTAATAATTGTATAGTTTTTCATTATAAAACTATATATAGTTTATTATAAAATATATAAGCAAACTATATATTTATAAAAGTAATAATTATAAGTTATTTCTAATGAATAATTTTAATATATATGCATAATTTAAAGCTTTAATGTCAAAGAGATACAAGACATAATTAGTTATATAGAATAGGTAAATCTTATATGGCTACATAATTGTCTTAAAAAAGCATACTTCCCTTATCTCTCCTATCTAAAATGTAAATATACCAACCTAAATACACATAGTTTTTTATTATACTTTAAAATTTGCATCAATAGTTATTTATATGTTAATAATTAATATCTACTAAGTATTATTTTAAAAACAATATGCATTAAAATACTTATTTAAGCTTATAAATACGGTTTCAGTGCTAATTGTCGTTTTAAACCGTGAGAAAGATGTGCAAAATATATTATAAAATTATATAATAAGATATATTTATAAATTTAATTATATAAGAATAAAAATAAAGTTATTGGACTCGTTAACATAGATTGTAAAGTTATCTATATTAAATAAAATAATATTAAAATTATTTATATGCAATTAAAAAAGGGAACAATGCAACTTAATTCGAAAATAATATAATTTTAATTAAACATGGTATATAGTATTAGAAATAACTATATAAATATTTAGTATATTTTAAAAAATTACTATTTATATACTTTTAAGGATTATAATAATAATATAATTTTTTATTTTTTAAATTTATACAGTATTTAAGTTTTAGAATTGAAATCATTAAAACATAAAATATAAATATATTCTTTTCCTATGTTTAAAGATACTTTAAATTATTTATAAAAGTATATATATTTATATAACAGAGTTTTACCATATGTTAGTAAGAATATCATTTTTTTTATAAAATGCATCGTATTTATATTTAACTAAAATGTATTAAGCAACCCTCTATTTAAGGTAATTTAAATAATTGTCACAAAAAGAAATAAAACGTTCCTTTAGTAATAATATTATATTATTATTCTATATTAATTTAATTATTGAAAAACTTATAATATATTTAACTACAGACAGTTGTTATATATAGGGCCAAAGTATTTGCGTCACATATTGGGGGGAGTGTATATAAAACAGCATTATTTTACTCAATTTACAAATCAAAAATAAAATTCCATTATAATGAATAAAGAAGTGGTATATGCATTTTTGATATTGTATTATATTTAAATATCATTAAACTTTATTTTAATCAAATGTTCAATAATATACATTTCCAATATTTGTTTTTAAATGTTTTCTTAGTGTAAAAGTTTTATGAGTGTATGGGAGTTTTTCCCCGATGAATTGGGCACCAACGGAGAGTATCAATTTAAAACAGAAAATTTCTTAGATAGTTATTGTAATGATTATGAATGTGGTACTAATTACGGAAAACTTAATGCTGGATTTTTTTATTTGCTTAATAAATTCTTTTGGAGTTCTGGGTCATCGTATGATGAGCAAAATATTATAAATGTTGTTGAATATATTATTCTATGGTTAAGTTATATGTTAAACCTAAAGAGTACTGAAGATGATACCATTACCAATCTAAATAATTTTTATAAAGTAAATGTAAATAAACACGAAAAGTATAATAGTTTCATTGATCTTATAAATAATAAAAAAGAATTGATGAATATTTCTAAAGATAAAGTGTCTAAACTTTATAATTTATTTAAAATTTTATGTGAAATGTATACTAAATTTGATGAAGACACGTCAATTTGCACAAAATGTTCGGAACAAGCTAATAAATTTGATAAACAATATGAAGAACTTTACAAGGATTATAATAGCACTAACGACAGTTCCTATAATCAACTATTGTGTACTTTATCAATTGATTATGATAATTTAAAAAGTAAATGTAGCAATTGTTCATCCTTTCCAGAGATAAAAAAACCAAAAAAATGTGTAGAAAATTTTAAACAAAATCCTGAACGAGCTGTACAAAGATTAGAACAAATTTCTGAAGATGCATCATCAAGCTCATCGATAACAAACAAATTATTTACAGTTTTATCGATATTTGCTGCAATAGCATTTTTTTTAGGAATTTCTTATAAGGTAAACAATAAGGAATTTAAAAATTATTTTCATTATATATGCAAATTTTAACAAACAAACGTACGCTTCTTAACATTTTATATTAGTATTCGTTATTTGGATTTCGGAAACGATTTAAAAAACAACAAATAAGAGAAAAAATAAAAAATATAAAGAAGAGAATAAATCATTAATATACGATTTGAAGAGAGTGACTATTTAGGAATAGTAATAATTATTTATATATGTTAACAAACTGTCTATTGGGAAATAATTTTTACATAATTTTTATATAGTTTTTATGTTGTGGGTCAAGATTGAGGATGTATATGTGGAACTCACATTCGGGTTAGGGATAAGTATTACATTGCATTTAATTTTTTATAATTTAAACACTAATTTAATATACGTGCCATTCTGTATGCTTAATTTCAAGAAGTTCAAAAGTACAAATATGCAACCAAGAAGTGGGTATAACCATTAATGTGAAAGGGGTTACATAACATATTTTATAAGTTATAAAATATATAATCGATTGTTCATGCCGATTTAATATGATTAAAATAAAATAACTATATTGCATATATTAATATAGATATTTTCTATATCATAATTTTCATTATATAAAACTTGTTAATCAGGGGCTATATGAATTATGTATACATAATGTATTTCTTTGGTTGATGAAACATTTTATTTAGCAAAACTTATTATTTGTATCATTTATTTTGATTCAAATCATGTTACCCAACTGAACTGTAATAATAGATGTTCATAAAATATCGATCGAGAATCGACAACACAACGTTATCTATAAAATATGTTTTATGCACCTAATATTTTTAATAATCAATAAAAATATGCATATTAATAAAAAATTAAATTATAGATATATGTATACTATCCTTTTAATTTTCGATTATATATAGTTTTATTTTATGATAAAGTTTTAAATTCAAATTATAGAGATATTAATATATACATTAATTTATTTACTATAAAGATATACTATTGGATTAATCACTATTAATTTTGAACTTTATAATTTTGAGGTATAAATAAATTATATTTTAAAATAGTTAAAAAATAAAATATATGTATATTAATAAATTTTTTTATCATATTTTGTTTTAATAATTATAAATAATATGATAGATAGAATAACGTAATATTATATACCTATACATATAATATAATAAATTGCTCTACTAGTAATATTAAAATATTGTTTTTTGTGGAAAATTAATATAATTAAACATTAATATTATCGAAAAGACATAATAATACATTATATATTTGTTAATGATCCAATTTGGAATTTGTAGTTTTATATTATAAAAATATGGATTAATGGAGAAAGGGTTAAATATTTAATTAATATTAAATATCATTTTATTATTCCATATTATATTATCATAGTTTTTTGTAGAATTAATAAAATATAGTATTTTTAATAAATTATTTGAATGTATATACATTGATAACTATACAATAAAATGTATAAAATAAAATGAATTATGTAGAACATTTAATGAATATTTATATAAATTTATATACTGAAAGAGAAAATATATCTTATCTCTCTCCTCTTAAAGTGCAATATAACAACCTAATCAAACATAGTTTTATATTATACTTTAAAATTTGTATCAATACTTATTTATGTGTTAATATTAAATATCTACTATGTATGATTTTAAAAACTATTTAAATTCAAAGAGTTATTTAAGCTTATAAATACGGCCTCAGTGCTAATTGGTGTTTTAAAGAATGGAAACGATGGGAAAATGTATTATAAAATTACACAATAAAGAATATTTATAAATTGAAGTATATAGGAATAAAAATAAAGTTATTGAAAATGTTAATTATAATTGGAATGAATATATATTAAATAAAACAATATAAATTTAAGTATATGCAATTAAAAAAGGGGAAAATGAAATTTATTTTGAAAATATTATAATTTTAATAAAACATGGTATATAGTAATAGAAACAAGTATATATGTATTTAATATATTTAAAAAAATAACTATTTATATACTTTAAGGATTATAGTAATAATGGGTTTCTTAATTGTTCCGATTTTTTCAGTATATTAGTTTTGGGGTACCATTTATTAAAACAAAAGATATGACGTTGTTTATTTCCTATATTAAAGAATATCTATAAGACGATATATTTTTAATTCGTTACATTGTTGTTTTAATTTTTATAATAATTCTCATATGAGTGTTATTAAGGATGACAATTTATGTAAAATTGTATCTATACACATATGGTAAAATATGTATTAAACATCCCCAAAACATGATAATTTATCTAACTACCGTAAAGTTATTATATCGTCCCACATTATCTTTAAATTAATATTAAAAATGATAATAAAATGTTTAATCATAGACAATTTTATGCTATGTTCAATTATTTTGTCATTTATTAAGCATAAAATATATAAAATATGATGTTACATAATCTACATATTATAAACAAAATAAAATTGCAATGGATAAAACCCTGGTATCTGCATTTTTTAATATAATTTGCTTATATTTGTCGATATTATATAATTTATAAATTTCATTAAATTTTATTTTATAAGAATTTCATTAACATATATTTTTATTATATTTTTTTAAATGTTTTCTTAGTGTGAAAATTTTGATACATTGAGAAACTATTTACCCGATGAATTAAACACATCTACAAGTAATGATATTCATGAATTAGGGAATGCTAAGAATTATTGTCCTAATGAAGGTTCAGGGGGAAAAGAATGTAAGACTGATTTCGATAAAATTAAGGCTGGATGTTTATGGTTGTTTGAGCAATTATTTGTGGAAAATAAAAAAAATATCAGTACAGTTGAATACATTATGATATGGTTAAGTTATAAACTAAATCAAAAGACGTATGACGGAATCAAGAATCTAAATGATTTTTACACTAAATGTATAGATAATAATACACATTATACTAATTGTAAACAAGGTGATCAAGATTGTAGTACGTCATTAAAAAATAATGTAGGTTATCAAAATTATAAGGAAATCATAAATGGAAGAAAGGGATTGTTGAGTACTAATATTGGAAATATGTCTAAAATTTATGAAGCATTTAAATCATTATGTAACTTGTATAAAGAACTTGGTGATGACAGTAAAAATTGCAAGAATGCTTTGGATGATAATAATGAGTTTATTAAAAAATATAATGAACTTAATGGCAATTCTAGCATTAGTGAAGACAGTTCATGTAAACAAGTATTGTCTACATTATTAAATGATTATAATAATTTAAAAGATCATTATGATAGTAATGACGTTGATTGTAGCAATATTCCATACCTTACCCAGACAAAAACAGAAGAAAAAGGTGTGCAAAGTTATGAAGAGAGTTCTGGACCGAGTTCTGAAGTTACATCATCAAGTTCGTTGATAACAAGCAAATTAATTCCAGTTTTATTGATACTTGGTGCAATACCAATTTTTTTGGGAATTGCTTATAAGGTAAATAATAAGGAATTAAAAAATAATTTTCATTATATATATGCAAACATTAAACAAATTATATGTTTTTTAAAATTTTATATTAGTATTCATTATTTGGATTTCGGAAAAGAGTTCAAAAACATTTAAGAGAAAGCTAAAAAAATAAAGAAGAAAACTGATCATTAATATGTGATTCGAAGATTAATAATGATTAATATATTTTAAGAAACTGTCTATTTGAAAATAATTTTTTACCATAATTTTTGAACATAATTATTGGGTCTATAATAATAATTAAATAATATAACCAATAATATATAATGTTATATTTATATATATATATATATATATATATATAGTTATAACATTTTTATACTGTTTTTGTATAATTTTTAAACAGTTTTTATGGTGTGAGTCAGGGTTGAGTTTGTCTTTGTGGGCCCCATATTCGGGTTAAATGTTATATTGCATTTAATTTTGAATAATTTTTTATATTTTTTTATAATTTGATAACATTTATTAGTTTAAAGATTTGTTTTAAATGTATATATAATAAAGAAGTTATTAAAAATATGTATAGGATAAGTTGGATTTTTTATGATTTCTATTCAGTCTAAATATGTAAGAGAAAAAGTTAGGATGAAGATGCCTATCAAAAGGAATAAAGTAATATATTTTGATAAATTATATGATTTGGATTTCGTGTTAGTATAACTTAATGGTAAATGTGTTGAATTATGTATTTTTATGTTTTATTGTTAAATTGGTGGTAAATACATTTAAGAGTTCTTATTAAATGTATCATAATTTCTTTTATATAAGAAGTGTTAATTGGAGTTTAAGGCTCAATTGATGTATACGTACCACAATATAAAGACATTTGATTTATTTGATGGGAGAGTTATTTGAATTTAATATATGAATCCTATATAAAGTTGTAACATATGTTATATATGAATGTATAAAATTATAATAAAATGTGTTTTAATAGATTGTTTACATTATAATTTAAAATAGACGGTCGTTTATTTTTAATATTAATTAAATATATTGCATATTATTATAATAGACAATCAAAAAATATAGATATATATATTTATACATACAGTATTTTATATTTGAGTGGACAAAGTAAATGATAAGTATATTGAAATACAATTAATTACTAATAAGTTTTAAGTTTTATGACAATAATAAAGTACGAAACATAAATTTTTAACGTAAAAAAAGTGATAGAATTATAGCATTTATTTAGTCACAAAATTAAATACATTGAATATATTTTAATTCAAACGGAAGGAGAAATTACATACTAAATAATAATTTTTAAAACAAAAAAAATGCTGTGATAGCAATTTAAGTAGGAATTACGGATAATTATAAATTAATTTGATTAAAATATATATCCCAATATTAAAGTGTTGAAAGGGTTATAGTTGGGGTATATTGTTGTTTACTCGATCAAATACGTTGTGTTAAGCTTAGGATATTCATATATGCGTGATATCTCTCTTTTTTATCGTAGAAATACTTTGTAGAATTTCCATCATCATAAATCTACGAAAAAAATGGATAAATAAAATATGTCAATATTTTGTGTGTGAATGTCATAAAATATATGAGTTATAAAGTAGATTTTCGATAAATGGTAAAATGAGAAAAAACTGATTATTTTTTGAGATTGCTTACAGCGTTGATATAAGTAACATCAACTTGATCATTTTCCACTTTTTTAATTACAAATCCGGATATGTTAGTATCCAATTTGATTAATGCTTCCTCAGGATCAATGTCAGTTTCGATTAATTGTGTATTTTCTAATATTTCTTTCATGTTAGGTTCATCATCAATTTTACCGAGATAATTTAGAGCTCTTGAAGGACAAAGAATTATAGTTGTGTCATTTGAATGCTACAAAATGAATAAAAAAAATATATGTATTATGTAAATTAATGTATAATATATATAATAATATGAATAATGGAAAAAAAATTCCCTTACTTTAACTTTTGCGGCTAAAACATATTTTTTTACGAAGGGTACATATTTAGGATCTATGTTAAGTTTTTCAAAGATGATTAAATCTTTGGAGTATATACGAGCAAGACTTCCTAACAAAGTGATTATTTTGGAGATATAAATGAAAATAATAGACAAAGAATAGTAAAATGAAAGATGCGTAAATAGTGATAAGAGATATTAAATTTATTGATTATTTTTTATGTACCCTTAATAAACTTGTAGTTGTATTTTTGGGTATCATTGAAATCCCAGAGTTCCTCTATTACGTCATAGTACTAATGAAAAATAAAAATATGGATATATATAATAATGATTATTTAATTTGAAGTTATTTTTATATGTCAAATATTGTTTGGTATTTGATATGTTAGAGGCAGATGGGATCGTAAGATGAAGTCTTCCAATATCCATATTTCCAATTTTCTTAGAATATATAATTTTGTCTCCATTTTCTGTGGGATGGGTCGAATAATCGTCTGTACTAGTCTCAGAAAGTTTTATTAATAGTTCTGAAGTATTGTTTGCATGATCTATTGCTACTAAATTTTCATAAATACTATAACATGCCATGTCTTTGTATTTGTCAAATCTTGGATTCGAAATATTATTGGTGAAAATGAGATTATTTTTAATGGGTAAAACAAAAGAAAGAAATTAATTTATAAAATGAGATTTAGAATTTTTAATGATTATGAAGGGAGGGGTTTGAGGAATATGGATATTTATATTATATGTAAATATTTTTCGATGTTTTCATACGCTGATTCATGGTGGACGGAGTTGGCTTTATTAGCAACATTTTCAGCATGTTCGGTTGCAAATGCTCCATTTTGCATATATCATGTGAGACTTAAAAGTGTCAAAGCAATCTTAATATATCCTTTATTCATTTTTGGATAAGTAAAATATGAATTTAAAAAGTGTAAAAAAGGTTATATAAATAGATTTAAAATAGAAGCAAACGAATATGCAAGAAATTTATAAAAAATTAATAATTATTCAAAAATGAAAAAATAAATTTATATAATTATTTAAATGTGAATTTTTTTATCTCAAATTTTTAATGTTTATGTTTCATCAGATTTCTAAATTTGACTTATTCTTTTTTCAATGAACGGGTTGCAAGAGAGGAAAAATAAAGTTACATAAATTATAGAGCACCAAAAATATTGTGATTTTAATTTTTCTAATATTATAATATTTTATATGTTACGGGTTATGGACATATAAATTTTTAATGGTTATGTTTTATCAGGTTTATAAATTTGACTTGTTTATTTAAATGAACTCGTTGCAGGGGAAGAAAAATAACGTACATAAATTATAGAGCACCAAAAATGTTATGATTTTAATTTTTCTAATATTATAATATTTAAAATAGTAGATTAAATTAATTATATATAATATTTGATATGTTACACGTTATGGGAATACAAATTTTTGCTTTTCATAGTTAGCTAAAATTAAAGCATAGTTTTATAAAATATCTATATAGGATTTTGTAAGTGTTTATATGGATTTGAAAAAAAATGTATACATGGATATGGTACTTAATGAAAATCGATAATTTGAAATATAGAGAAACACAATCAAAAATAAATAGTAGTTTTGTTATTTTTATCCTTTATTTGAGTATGGATGTTTTTTACATTTTTATGTATTAAAGAGTTTAATTTATGGTGAAATGGATTGTTTATATATGGTTGCAATTATTATAACTACACCAATAATATTCCAATTCATCATAACAATAGGATGATAAATTTTACACTATGGTGAATTATGTTTTCTGTAGTTTTATTTTTTACTTTAATTGAAATTTTAATAGAATTTTTCTACTATTATTCGTTAAACTGTCAAAAATATATATTGTTGATGATAGTAATGATATACATTATTTCTTGCAAATTGATACACATTATAATAAAATTAAAAAAATATATAAATATAAAACAAAACAAAATTAAATAAAAATTTAATAAAAAAAAATAAAAATGCAATAAAAAAAATAAAACGATGAAAGGGTTTAGGATTTATAGTATGAATTTAAGAGTATATAAATTTTAAATAAGTCAGATATATTTCGTTCATTATTATAAATAAAATTATAATCATAATTATAATTACAATTATAATTTCTGTATGTTTTGATTAAAAAAGGAGGGAATTAATCAATATATTTGGTATATGATGGGATTTTATATTTAAATTATTTATTGTATTTTTTGCTCTGTGATTAAGATGTGTAAAAATAGAGGTGATATAGTGTTTAAGTGTTATAGGTGTGATAATATATGTTTGTGAAATGAGAAAAATAAAAAGTTAATAGAGTAATTAAATTATGATTTAAGATTTGGGGATGATGATGAATCGGTAATTCCGTGAATATGTTTTTATACAATTTATACCATTTTTGTTATTGGTTGTATTTACTGTTATAGTGTGGTGATTTATTTGGGGGGTATCATATTTTATATGATTTGAACAGAAATAATATATTTCATGTGTGAGATTATTATTATAAATAAAAGTATTAAAGATCAGGGTCTAAAAATATATGTAAGTTGAGAAAAAGATAAAATATAAGGCTTTGTTAAGTAATATTTAAAATAGCAGAAAATAATTATAAAACATAATAAATTATAAACCATTTAAATGTAAATAGAAACGATACCTTTTAAGTTTTCATTATATGTTTGTGTGTATTAGTATATAAAATATATATGTATCTAATATTTTATTATTTTAATTGATATTTATTAGTTTGTCATATATAAGGAATAATGGAAATATATAAGTTCATAAAATATTAGAACTGTATCACTAAATATAATAATGTATTATAAATTATATTAAAAATGGTATATTTTTTATAGAAAGGTTAATATTTATTTGAAAAAATATATAATATTTATATCCATAAAAACTTTTAATGAATATAACGAAATATATCACAATGGCTACACATTAATTCCATAGAAAGTGCAAAAAGTTAATAAATGAAATAATTCCGATTTTATATATATATATATATATATATATATATATTCACTTATTCATAAATTTTAGAACAAAAAACTAGTAAATATGATGTTATCATCATTATTTCATTTATTTAATGAATAAAGTTAAAAATGAGAATTAGTATTTTAAAATATGTTCTTTTTTCAATTATTATTTGTTTTTTTGAATATGCCCCAAATGTAAGTTACACACCATTTTCTTTTATTATTAATAATATTTCATTATAGTTTTTGTATCTATTTGTTTTACATTAACCTTATATTATTGTTTCATGTATTGGTAAAACACTTAAGTTAAAGAAACAATTAAAATTAATTACACACATGTTAATAAATATTTCATTTCTTTGCAGGAATTATGCCTTGAAAGAGATGTAATAAACTTTAGAAATAATAGGATATTAGCAGATGCAGATAACCGATTCGATTTAAATAGTTTTTATCAATCAACGTTGAGTCTTGCAAATCAACTTAATGACTACAATGATGATGACGAAGAAATTATATATATTCGAAATGCTATAAATTCACATATAAAGAAGCATAAAGAAAGTAATACACTACCCGATTTAAATAATGTAGATAAAAAAACTAAAAAGTTAATTAATGAACTTCGGACAGAATTAGAAGAAGTAAAAAAAGAGCTTGATAATAAAAGGAATAGCGAAATAGCAATACAACCGATACAAGACAAAAGAATAACAAAAAAAGATGAAAATATTTCTGTATCAGAATATGAAGACTTTAATAAATTGGAAAATGAAGAAAATTTCTTGGAGAGTGAAGATGACAATTTTGAAGATGAATATAATAAAATTAAATCAAGTAATAATTATAAGAAATTTAAAATTAATGGAAAGATAAAAAAACATGAAAAAAAACTATTTAAGAAGATGATGATATTTATGGTATCACAATTTTTGATAGTGGCATCAGGAGCGTGGTACTTAGGAATACTATTTATACCGTATACGTTTTCCATAGTTAAGAAATGTTGGAAATTATTAAATTTTCGCTTTAAATTAAAAAAAGTACCAAGATAACCATTCTTTATTATTATGTTTTATTATACTTGTTTAAATGATTAAAAATAATATATTTGATATTTTATGGCATAAAAGTTACACTTTTTACAATTTATAGAATGATGGAATTTGATTTAATTATTTGTTATATTATTATATATATTTAATTTAATATATAATTAATATATCTTTGTTTAGTGTTTGTCAAAATCTCATTTTTCCATATTTTCATGCATATATATTATGTAATAATTTAAACGCACTTATTAATAAAATTATAAGCTATGCTAAGTTTTAGAGTTGCATTTTGGGAAACTCGTATTTTGTGTCAGGGTTATGTACTATAAGTTATAGTTTTGTTCTATGTAATCTATGTTTTGGGTTAGGGCTATATTTTTATTAATTTGTTTATAATTTGATAATATTTATTACCTCGTATGCTTAATTTGGGATGCTGTCTAAATATGCAATCAAAAAATGGGTATAAACTAATATGAAAGGGGCAATACCATAATTCTCATAAAGTATAATATATACAATTGAGTGTTCATGCCGATTTAATATGATTAAAATAAAATGTTTATATTGCATATGTGAAGTGATATTATGGTATATGAAATTGTCTATTATATAAAACTTGTTAATGAGGGGGTATATTGAATTATGGAGATTATAATATATAATGCATTTGTTTGATGAAAGATTTTATTTAGTAAAACTTATTATTTGTGTCATTATTTTGATTTAAGTTGTATTTTAACAATCAAACTGTAATAATAGATATTTATAAAATATCGATCGAGAATCGACAATATAGCATTATCTATATATATTATTATGCTTCTAAGATTTTTTGAAGTTTTAATTGTAGCTACTATTCTTTTGTATTAATAGAAGTTGCATTATATACTTTAATTTATATATCATAAGGTATAATAATATATTAATCGCTATTACATTTTAAACTCCATAGTTTTGAGGTATAAATAAATTGGAAATATATTATATTTTAAAATAATTAAAAAAATAAAATATAAGTATATAATAAAATTTATGTTATAGTTTGTTCTGATAATTATAAATAGTATGATAGATTGAATAGCGTTATTGTTCTAATATATATAATATTGTATCAATTACTAAAACTGAAATATGTTAAATTTTTGAAACATATACAATTATATATTAATGCAAAGTATATAGAAAAGGTATGAAATAATTAATTTGAACTAATAATATTTTTATTAGGTTATTATATATACAAAATATAAATCTATAATTTAAATAAATTGTTTTACAATATGATATACCTTCTAAAATATATACTTTAAAAAATAAAATACGGAAATATTCTACATTGATTTAAAGGATTCTTATTGAGTGCACTAATTGTTCCGTTGTACTATATAGTTACATAGCAGTAACAATAATAATAGTAATAATAATAGATAAAGTATTAAATACAAAAAAATCATTAAATCCATTTGATACACTATATGGGTATAAATTCATTATATATATTATTAAAGGTGTTATCAGATTAAATTGTATGTATACAAGATCAAATGAAATATTATAACATTTATTTAAGTATGCTTTAATGTGATAACATTAGACTACCAGTACCAAGCAAAATAATATTAATAACTCTATAGTTTCCTTAAAATATAGTTTATTATAAAATATAAAGGCAAACTATATATTTATAAAAGTAATAATTCTAAGTTATTTTTAATTTATACATGAATTAAAAACTTTAATGGTAGAAAATATAA
Organism: Plasmodium yoelii; assembly: GCF_900002385.2. Lineage (NCBI taxonomy): Eukaryota > Apicomplexa > Aconoidasida > Haemosporida > Plasmodiidae > Plasmodium > Plasmodium yoelii. Next base: position 55,527 of record NC_036176.2, on the reverse strand, counting down.
GAAATAATTAAACTGTGTAGAATAGGTAAATCTTATATGGCTGCATCCTTGTCTTAAAAAAGCATACGTCCCTTATCTCTCCTATCTAAAAGGACAATATAATAATCTAATACACATAGTTTTCTATCATAATTTAAAATTTGTATCAATAATTATTTATGTGTTATATATTTAACATTTACTAAGTACTATTTTAAAAACGACCTACATATAAAAACTTATTTAAGTTTATAAATACGGGTTCAGTGCTAATTGCCGGTTTAACGGTGGAAAAATATGGAAAACATTATAAAATTACTAAATAAAGAATACTTCTAAATTGGAATATGTAGGAATAAAAATAAAGTTATAGAACTCATTAAAATGAATTATGAATTTATATACATTCATTAAAAACAATATAAATTTATATAATTTGCATAGAGATGTAAGTAAAATAACTTAATTTGAAAATACTATAATTTTAGTAAAACTGTGGTTTATTGTATTAGAAACAAGTATATAAAAGTTTAATATATTTAAAAAAATGACTATTTATATACTTTAAGGATTATAGTAATAATATAATTTTTATTTTTTTAGATTTATACAGCATTAAATTTTTTGAAGGACAATCATCAAAACATAAGATATAAATATATTCCTTTTCTATGTTCAAACATACTTTAAATTCTTTATAGAAGGACATCTATTTTTATAATAAAGTTATACCAGATGTTAGTAAGAATAGCATTTTTTGTATAAAATTCATTACATATATATTTAATAAAAATTGTATTAAGCAATTCTCTATTTAAGGTAACTTAGCTAATTAGCATAAACACTAATAAAACCTTTTTTTAGTAATAACATTATTTTATTATTCTATATTAATTTAATTATTGAAAAACATATATATATTTAACTACAGACAGCTGTTATATATTGGGTTAAAGTATTTATGTCACATATTGGGGGCATTGTATATAAAAGAACATGCCTATACTCAATTTACAAATCAAAAATAAAATCCCATTATAATGAATGTTGAAGTGGTATATAATTTTTTAATAATAATAATTTCCTTTACATTTTTTGATATTTTATTACATAAATATCATTAAACTTTATTTTAATAATTTGCGTTTTTATTAATTGTTTTTAAATGTTTTCTTAGTGTAAAAGGTTCAAGAATGTAAGGGAATGGTTATCTTATGATGTGGTTGTAGGAATTGATACAAATTTTGATAAAAATTTGAAAAAATATTGTAATGAAGGATCATGTGATGGTATTTTCGATAAAATTAATGCTGGATGTTTATATTTGTTGGATCAATTCTACAAGGATTGTGGTGTGACTCCCTCTCCTGCAAGAAATAACATCAATATTGTTGATTACATTTTGATATGGTTAGGGTATATGTTAAACCTTAACAAAATTAATGAAAACGTCACTACAGAGTTTTTTTATGAAACATATATATATAATGGTCAGAAGTATAATGAGAGAATAAAAGATGTTACTGGTTATCAGACTTATAATGATCTTATATATATAAAAGAAGATTTGATGAGTATTGATATTAAAGATATGTCTAAATTTTATGATGCATTTATATTATTATGTGACATTTGTACTGGGGTTAATGAAGAAAAGCAAAATTGCAATAATTTTTCGGAAAAAGCTAATGAATTTGCTAAAAAATATGATGAGCTTAATGAAGATTATTATAATGGTGAAGGCAGCCCCTATAATCAATTATTATCTACATTATCAAATGATTATTGTAATTTAAAAAATAAATGTAATCAATTTCCAACTCTTCCAACATATTCACGAAGATTCGTAATAAAAAGGACACTAATTCCAATTGCATTTATGATTGTTGCATTATCAATTTTCTTGGGAATTGAATATAAGGTAAATAATAAATCAATTAAACAATATATTCATCACTGATTAATTTGTGAATATAAATAAATTATACATTTTTTAAAATTTTTATATTAGTATTCGTCACTTGGATTTCGGAAACGATCTCAAAAACAATGTTTAAGAGAAAAAATAAAAAATATAATGAAGAAAATGATTCATTAATATATGATTCGAATATTAATAATGATTAATATATGTTAATAAGTTGTCTATTGGGAAGTAATTTTTGTATAATTTTTATATAGTTTTTATGTTGTGGAACCCATATTCGGGTTAGGGCTAAGTATTATATTGCATTTAATTTTTTATAACTTAAACACTAATTTAATATATGTACCATTCCGTATTCTTAATCACAGATAAAGTTAAAAATATGTACTCCCAAAGGAGCATTGCTATTAATATGAAAATAGTTACATCATATTTGTTCATAAGTTATAATATATATAATTGAGTGTTAATATATATTTAATATGATTAAAGTAAAATAACTATATTAGATATATTAATTCATATTATGCTATATCGCAATTATTTATTATATAAAGTTTGTTAATCATAATTATAATGAATTATGCATATCATAATATGTTTCTTTATTTTATGAAAATTTTATTTAGTAAAACGTATTATTTGTATCATATTTATTTTAATTTAAATCGTATTTTTATAACCGAACAGTATAATAATTTTATATATCAAAGTATAATTATAATTCGATTCATATTAATGATTATATTTTTAATGTTAATTAAGCATACTACTAATGTATAATAGATAATCATAAAATATAGATTCATAAATATCGATCGAGGATCGACAATATAACATAATCTATAAATTATTGTTATGCTTCTAACATTTTTTGAAGTTGAATTGTAGTTAATATTATCTTCTTGTATTAATAGAAGTTGCCTCATACGCTTTAATTTATCATAAAGGTAGAATTATATTAATTACTATTAATTTTTAAATTTTGAGGTATAAATATATTATATTTTAAAATAGTTAAAAAATAAAATATAAAAATATTATTAAAGTTTAATATTATAGATATGATGCATTATTATATGCCTATACATATAATCTAGAAATTACAAATAGTTAATATTAAAATATTATTTTATTGTGAAACCTTCATATAATTAAATATTAATTTTATCGAAAAGACAATAATACATTATATATTTGTTAATGATTCAATTTGGAATTTGTAGTTTTATATTCTAAAAATATGGATTAATGGAGAAATTGTTAAATACTTAATTAATATTAAATATCATTTATTATTCAATATTAACGCGTATTATATTATTATTGTTTTTTGTAGAATTAATAAAATATAGAATTTTTAATAAATTATTTGAAAGTATATACATTGATAACTATAACAATAAAATTTATAAAATAAAATGAATTATGTAGAACATTTAATGAATATTTATCTAAATTTATATATTAAAATAGCAATATATCTTATCTCTCTCCTCTTAAGGTAATATAAGAACCTAATTAAACATAGTTTTCTATTATACTTTAAAATATTATTAATATATATTTATATGTTAATATTTACTGAGCATTATTTTAAAAATAACATGCATTCAAAGACTTATTTAAGCTTATAAGTACGGGTTCAGTGCTAATTGTTTTAAAGAATGGAAAATATGGCAAAATGTATTATAAAATTACCCAATAAGGTATATTGGAATAAAAATAAAGTTATTGAGCACATTAAAATGAATTTTGAATTTATCTACATTCATTAAAAACAATATAAATTTATATAATTGCATAGAAAGGAAACAATGCAACTTAATTTGAAAATACTATAATTTTAATAAAGCATTGTATATAGTATTAGAAGCAAATATATAAAAGTTTAATATATTTTAAAAAATGATTATTTATATATTTTAAGGATTATAGTAATAATATAATTTTTATTTTTTTAGATTTATACAGTATTTAAGTTTTTGAAAGACAATCATTAAAACATAAGATATAAATATATTCCTTTTCTATGTTCAAACATACTTTAAATTCATTATAAATGTATATTCATTTTTATAATAAAGTTATACCAAATGTTAGTAAGAATGCATTTCTTGTATAAAATGCATCATATATATATTTAATCAAAAGTGTATTAAACAACCCTCTATTTAAGGTAATTTAGCTAATTATCATAAAATAAGTATAATATGATTTTAGTAATAATATTATTTTATTATTCTATATTAATTTAATTATTTAAAAAATTATAATATATTTAACTACGGACAGTTGTTATTTATAGGGTTAAATTATTTTCGTCACATATTGGTATAGTACATATAAAAACAGCATGATTTTATTCAATTTACAAATCAAAAATAAAATTCCATTATAATGAATACGCAAATGGTATATGCATTTTTTTAAAAAATAATAGTTTCCTTTACATTTTTTTATATTGTATTATATATAAATACCATCAAACTTTATTTTAATAAAATTTTTAATAATTCGCGTTTTTATTAATTGTTTTCAAATGTTTTTTAGTGTAAAGAGTTCCAGGAAGTAAGGAACTCGATTTCCGATGAATCGGAATATAAAGGAATCACTGAATTTGGTGATGATCACTTTTTAAATAAGTATTGTGATAGTAATCAATGTCATAGTGATTACGATAGAATAAGTGCTGGATGTTTATATTTGTTGGATCAATTATATAAGGATTCTGGTGTGATACCCTCTCCAAAAAATAGTAACCCCTATATTGTTGATTACATTTTGATATGGTTAAGTTATATGTTAAACCTGATCAACAGTAAAGAAGACAATATAACGGATTTTTATGGTTCACATATAAATAGCTGTGATAAGTATAAGACGGAAATAAGCGAATTAAAGAATCATTATCATGATTATGGTAATTATAATTATAAGGGTCTTATAGATAAAAGAAAGGATTTTTTGTATATGGATAGTAATATTGTACCTAAATTTTATGAAGCATTTAAATTATTATGTAATTTGTATAATGAACTTGATTATAACAATAAAAATTGCGAGAAATATTTGAAAGATAATAGTGAATTTTTTAAAAAATATAAAGAACTTAAAGATTCTGATATTACTAATAGCAGTCCATATAAAGAAATGTTGTCCACTTTATTAACTGATTATAATGATTTTAAAAAGGAATGTAACAGTATTTTATCCTATCTATCGGCAAAAGAAAAAGAAAAACCTGGACAAATACTTTTAGATAGTTCTGGAGAATATGTAGATAGTTTAGAACAAGGTATAGATAATTATGATGTTGCATCATCAAGTTCATCGATAGTAAGCAAATTAATTCCAATTTTATTGATATTTGGTGCAATACCTATTTTTTTGGGAATTTCTTATAAGGTAAATAATAAGGAATTAAAAAATTATTTTCATTATATATATGTAAACGTTAACAAAAAAATCATACGTTTCTTAACATTTTACATTAGTATTCGTTATTTGGATTTCGGAAAAGAGTTCAAAAACATTTAAGAAAAAAGCTAAAAAAATAAAGAAAAAAACTGATCATTAATAAATTATTCTGAATATGACGATTGATTTATCTTAAGAAAGTGTCTATTTCGAAGTAATTTTTGATCATAGTTTTTATATTGTTTTTATGTTGTGGGTCATAGTTGTGTTTGTGGAACCCATATTCGGGTTAGGGCTAAGTATTATATTGCATTTATTTTTTATAATTTGAGCAATAATTAAATATATGACCATTCACATATTTTTAATCACGCGGTAAAGCCTAAATATGCAACCAAAAAATGGGTACTACCATTAATATGAAAAGAGTCACATAAAATTTTTTCATAAATTATAATATATATAATTTAGTGTTCATATCAATTTAATATGATTAAAAAAATATCTATATTGCATATATTAATTCATATTATGATATATCATAATTATTTATTATATAAAGTTTGTTAATCATAATTATATTGAATTATGCATAACATAATATGTTTCTTTGTTTGATAAAACATTTTATTTAGCAAAAATTATTTGTATCATTTTTTTTAATTTAAATTATATTTTGATAACCAAACAGTATAATAATATTATATATCAGAGTATAAATTATATTGGATTCATTTGGAACAATTGTCTACATTATAATATATCTACAGGTTAATGGGAATATTTTTATTGTTAATTAAACATATTACCAATATATAATAGGTAGTCATAAAATATAGATGCATGGAATATCGATCGAGACTCGACAATGTAACATTGTCTATAAAATATGATTATGATTCTAATATCTTTATTAATACATAAAAAATACACTATATATACAATATTTTTTAAGTTTGAATTATAGTTACTATTCTCTTGTTGTATTCCCTTTATATTTTTATTAAAATTAATTAGTAATAATAGAAGTTGTTTTATATGCTTTAATTTATTTATCATAAGGTATAATAATAGATTAATCACTATTAATTTGTAAATTTTAAAGATATGAGGTATAAATAAATTATATTTAAAATAGTTAAAAAAAAAAAATATAAATATATTAATAAAATTTAATATCATATTTTATTCTAATAATTATAAATAATATCATAGATATAATTCGTTATTATTATATACTTATACATATAAACTAGTAAAATGGTATACCAATAAATAATACTGAAATATGTTAATTTTGGAAATATATACAATTATATATTAATGCAAAGTATATAGAAAAAGTATGTAATAATTAATTTAATTTGAATTAATATCATTTCTATTAGGTTATTATATATATAATTCACAAATATATAATTTAAATATATTGTTATTACGAAACAATATGTTCTAAAGTGTTATACTTTAAAACAATAAAACAAGGAAAAATATTAATTGGATTAAAGTATTCTTCTTGAGTGAATTAATTATTTCGTTGTACTATACAGTGATATAGCAGTAACAATACTAATAGTAATAACAATAGATAAAGTATTAAATACGAACAAATATGTTTATTTAATAAACTACATGGGTATAAATTCATTATATATATCATTAAACGAGCGATAAAATTAAAATTGTATCTATACAAAATAAAATGAAATATTATAACATTTATTTAAGTATGATTAATGCGATAACATTAGACTAATATTACCAAGCAAAATAATATTAATAATTCTATAGTCTTCATAAAATATAGTTTTTCATCATAGAACTTAAATATAGTTTATTATAAAATATAAAAGCAAACTATATATTTAGAAAATAATTCTAAGTTATTTTTAATGTATACATTAATTGAAAGTTTTAATGGTAAAAAATATAAAATATAATTAAACTATGTAGAATAAATAAATCTTATATTGCTACATCCTTGTCTTAAAAAAGTATAATTCCCTTATCTCTCCTATCTAAAATGTGAATATAACAATTTAATTACGCATAGTTTTATATTATACTTTAAAATTTGCATCAATACTTATTAATTTGTTAATATTTAATATCTAATAATTATTATTTTAAAAAAATATTTACATTCAAAGGTTTATTTAAGCTTATAAATATCAAAATAAGCATGGGTTTAGTGATAATTGTCGTTTTAAACCGTGGAAAAGATGTGCAAAATATATTATAAAATTGCCCAACAATGTATATTTCTAAATTAAAGTATATAGGAATAAAGATAAAGTTATTGATTTATTAAAATGGATTATGAATTTATCCATATTAAATAAAAATAATATTAAAATTATGTATATGCAATTAAAAAAGTGAACAATGCAACTTAATTCGAAAATAATATAATTTTAGAAAAAACAGTATTATATATTATAAGAAACAAGCATATAAAAATTTAATATATTTTAAAAAATTATTATTTATATACTTTTAAGGATCATAGTAATAATATAATTTTTTATTTTTTAGGTTATACAATATTTAACTTTTAGGACGTTATTTATTTTCTTTATTAAAGCATATCTATAAGAAGATATATTATAAATTCATTACAATGCTACTTTAATTTTTATAATAATGCTCATATGAAAGTTATTAAGGATGACAATTTATACAAAATTGTATTTAACATTCCCAAAATAAGGCAATTTATCTAACTACCATAAAAGTATAGATTGTTTCATATTATCTTTAAATTGATATTAAGAATAATAAAAATATTTTTATCTACAGATAATTTCTGTATATAGGGTTAACTTAGCGTATTACCTATTTTAGCATATATATAATATGATATCCCATTAACCTAGAGATTATAAATTATATTCCATCACAATGAATGATTCTATAGTATGTACATTTTTTGATATTATATTTCCTATAAACTCCATTAATTTTTATTTTAATATCATTTTCTTAATACATATTTTTATCCTTTTTTTTAAATGGTTTCTTAGTGTTTAAACTTTGATGTTTTGAGGGATCGTTTACCTGATGAATTGGGCCAAATCGGAAAACTTGAGCTTAAAACTATTAAAAATTACAAAAAGTACTGCCCTAAGGAAGACTGCAATAGTGAACTCGATCAAATTACGATTGGATTTTTATGGTTACTTGAACAATGTTATTCTGGATTCGTAAATAAAACTCATAATGAAAATAATACAAATTCATTTTTTCTGTATATGATTTCATGGTTTAGTTACAAATTAAAGCAAAAGTCAGGGCACAGTTCCACCAAAATAAACGATTTATATATTAAACATATAAAAAATAATGATAAATATAATAGTTTTACAGATCCTGCCTATAAAATTGGAGATCTTAAGGAATTCATGGATAAACGAAATGATTTTCTGAACATTGATATTGAAGATATGTCTAAATTTTATGATATATTTAAATTATTATGTAGTATGTATGGTAATGTTGAAAAGAATCAAAAAGGCGAAACATTGTCAAATAATGCTATTGATTTTGTTAAAAAATATCAAGAACTTAATAAAGTTTATGGTATTATTGAAGAAAGTCCCTATAATAAAATATTGTCTACTTTATCAAATGATTATAATAATTTAAAAAATAACTGTAAAAATTGTTCACCCCTTCCAGAGATAACAGAAAACATTTCTGCATACATATCTGGAAATACATCATCAAGTTCGTCGATAGGAAGCAAGTTCTTTACAGTTTTATCGATATTTGGTGCAATAGCATTTTTTTTGGGAATTTCTTATAAGGTAAATAATAAGGAATTGAAAAAATATTTTCATTATATATATGCAAACGTTAACAAAAAAATCGTACATTTCTTAACATTTTATATTAGTATTCATTATTTGGATTTCGGAAACAAGCTCAAAAACAATATTTAAGAGAAAAAATAAAAAATATAAAGAAGAAAATGAATCATTAATATATGATTTGAAGAGAGTGACTATTTCAGGAATAGTAATAATGATTTACATATTTTAAAAAACTGTCTTTTAAAGAGTAGTTTTTGCATAATTTTATATAGATTGTATGTTGTGGGTCAGGGTTGTGCTTGGGGAACTCATGTTTGGGTTAGGATTAAGTATTATATTGTATTTAATTTTTTATAATTTGAACACTAATTTAATATATATATTATACCCGTATTTTTAATATCGAGATGAAGTCTAAATATGCACCCCCTAAAGGGGTACTGTCATTAATATGATAAGGGACACAACAGTTTTTCCATAAAGTATAATATATATAATTGAGTGTTCACGCCGATTTAATATGATTAAAATAAAATGTATATATTGTATATATTAATATGGATATTGATTTTATATGAATTCATGCTATGCTTTATCATAATTCTATTATATAAGTCTTGATAACCCAGAGCTATATTGAACTATCCACATCATAATATACAATACATCTCTTTGTTTGGTGAACACATTAATTTAGTAAAACTTATTATTTGTATTATTATTATTTTTATTTAAATTGTATTTTAACAACCGAACTGTAATAATAGATATTCATAAAATATCGATCGAGAATCGATAATACAGCGTTATCTATAAAAAGCATTTTATGCATCTAACATTTTTAATAATCAATAAAAATATGCATATTAATAAAAAATTACATTATAAATATATGTATACTATCCTTTTAATTTTATGCTAAAGTTTTAAATTTAAATAATAGAGATACTTATATATACATTAATTTATTTACCATAAAGGTATAATATTATATTAGTCACTTAAATTTTTAAACTTTATAGTTATGAGGCATAAATAAATTATATTTTAAAATAGTTAAAAAAATAAAATATAAGTATATTAATAAAATTTAATATTATAGTTTGTTCTAATAATTATAAATAATATGATAGATAAAATTATTTTATTATTATATGACTATACATATAATATAGTAAATTACAAATAATTAATATTAAGATACTGTTTTATTGTGGAAACTTCATATAATTAAACATTATTATTATCGAAAAGACAATTAATAATACATTATAAAGGTATCAATGTTATATATTTGTTAAAAATATAATTTGGGAGATGTAGTTTTATATTCTAAAAAACTGGATAAATAAAGAAAAGGTTAAAAACTCAATTAACGTCAAAAGTCTTTTTATTATTTCATATTAACACGTATTATATTATCGTTGTTTAATAAATAATCTTTAATTACAAATAGCATTGCTTTATCATAAAATTAATATAATATAGATCTTTTAATAAACTATTTGAATATATATACATTGATAACTATAACAATAAAATATATAAGATAAAATTAACTATACAGAACAATTAGCGAATGTTTATCTAAATTTATATATTAAAAGAGCAAAGATATCTTATCTCTCTCCTCTCAAAGTGCAATATACCAACCTAATACATATAGTTTTCTATTATACTTTAAAATTTGCATAAATACTTATTTATATGCTAATATTTAATATTTACTATGTATGATTTTTAAAACAATATACATTCAAAGACTTATTTAAGCTTATAAATACGGATTCAGTATTAATTGGTGTTTTAAACTATGGAAATAATACGCGAAATATATTCTATAATTATCTAATACGGAATATTTATAAATTGAAGTATATAGAAATAAGAATAATGTTATAAGACTCATTAAAATAAATTATGAACTTATTTATATTAAATAAAAAAATATAAATTATGTAATTTACATAGAAAGTGGAGCATGTAGCTTAATTTGAAAATACTATAATTTTAGAAAAAACTATATTATATATTATAAGAAACAAGTATATATAAATTTAATATATTTTAGAAAATTATTATTTATATGGTTTTAAGGATTATAATAATAATAATAATAAAACTTTTTTATTTTTAAATTTATACAGTATTTAAGTTTTAGAATTGAAATCATTAAAACAGAAGATATAAATATATTCCTTTTCTATGTTTAAACATACTTTAAATTCTTTATAAAAGGATATTAATTTTTATAATAAAGTTATACCAGAAGTTAGTAAGAATAGACTTTTTTGTATAAAATGCATCATATATACATTTGATCAAAAATGTATTAATCAACCTCTATTTAAGGTAATTCAGATAATTATCATAAAATGGAATAAAACGTTTCTTTACTAATAATATAATTTTACTATGTATAATAATTTAATTATTAAAAAGTTATAATATATTTAACTACAGACAGTTGTTATATATAGGATTAAAGTATTTATGTCACGTATTGGGGGCAACGTATATAAAACAACATGATTCTACTTAATTTACAAATATAAAACTAAATTTCATCACAATGGATAAGGATGTGGTATATGCATTTTTTAATAATAATAATTTCCTTTACATTTTTTGATATTGTATTATATATAAATATCATTAAACTTCATTTTAATAAAATTTTCAATAATACATGTTTTTATTAAATGTTTTAAATTTTTTTTTAGTTTAATAACTTCATTTATGTAATGACGAATTTAGAATATGATTCGAATAAAAAAAACTATAAATTTAAAGATGCTGATAATTTCAAAGAGTATTGTACTGGTGGTTGTGATAATGATCTCGACAAAATTAATGCTGGATGTTTATATTTTTTTAATGCATTCTTTAAGAATTCTGATTTGTTTTCGAAATATGCAAACAATTATATGAATATTGTTGAATACATTATGATATGGTTAAGTTATATGTTAACCCTAAAGGAAAATAATAATAGCAGCGTCAGCCATCTACAACATTTTTATACTACATATATAAATGGTAGTGATCAGTATAAAAACTCTATAATTAGTGTTGAAGATAATAGCAGTTATAAGGATCTTTTAAATAAAAAAAATTATTTTTTGGATATTAAAGATATATCTAAATTTTATGAAGCATTTAAATTATTATGTGAAACGTATACTGAATTTGATGAAAAAAAGAAAGATTGCACAAAATGTTTGGGAAAAGCTATTAAATTTGCTGAAAAATATGAAGAACTTAACAAAGATCCTAACATTACTAATGACAGTTCACATAATAAAATATTATATACTTTATCAACTGATTATAATAAATTAAAAGACAAATGTAGCAATAGTGCATCTCTTCCAGAAATATCAATAAACATTTATGCACAAATGTCTGGAGTTACATCAAGTTCGTCGATAGCAAACAAATCATTTATAGTTTTATCGATATTTGGTGCAATAGCATTTTTTTTAGGAATTTCTTATAAGGTAAATAATAAGGACTTGAAAAATATAGCGTTTTTAAATAATATTTTCATTAAATATACGAAATGTTAACAAAAAAATCATATGTTTCTTAACATTTTATATTAGTATTCGTTATTTGGATTTCGGAAACGATTTCAAAAACAAAAATTAAGAGAAAAAATAAAAAATATAAAGAAGAAAATGAATCATTAATATATTATTCGAATATTAATAATGATTAATACATGTTAAGAATCTGTCTACTGGGAAATAATTTTTGTATAATTTTTATATTGTTTTTATGTTGTGGGTCAGGGTTGTGTTTATGTAACCCATATTCGGGTTAGGGCTAAGTATTATATCTGTATTTAATTTTTATAATTAAACACTAATTTAATATATGTACTATACTCGTATGTTTAATCACAAGATGAAATGAAAAGTCCAAATATCCAGCCAAGAATGGCCATAAGCTAATATGTAATGAATTGCGTAACATGTTTTATAAGTTATAATATACATAATTGAGTGTTCATGCCGATTTAATATGATTAAAATAAAATGTCTATATTGCATATATTAATATAGATATTGATTATATATGAATTCATATTATGGAATATAATAATTGACTATTATATAAAACTTGTTAATCAGGGACTATATTGAATTATGCATACCATAATATGTTTTTTTATTTAGTGAGAATTTTATTTAATAAAACTTATAACTTGTATCATATTTATTTTGATTTAAATCATGTTATCGAGCTGAACTGTAATAATAGATATTCATAATATGTAGATGCATGAAATACCTATCGAGAATCGAAAATACAACATTATCTATAAAAGGAATTTTATGCATCTAACATTTTTAATAATCAATAAAAATATACATATTAATAAAAAATTAAATTATAGATATATGTATACAATCCTTTTAATTTTCGGTTATATATAGTATCATTTTATGTTAATGTTTTAATTAATATTGATAGAAATAGTTATATATACATTAATTTATTTACTATAAAGGTATAATATTAGATTGGTCATTATTAATTTTTAAACTTTATAGTTTTTAAGTATAAATATATTACATTTAAAATTTTAAAAAAATAAAATATAAGTATATTAATAAAATATAATGTTATATTTTGTTATAATAATTATAAATAATGTGATAGATATAATACGTTATTATTATATGCCTATACACATAATTTAATAAAATACTCTATCAATAATTAATATTGAAATATTGTTTTATTGTGGAACCTTCATATAATTAAACATTAATATTATCGAAAAGACAAATAATACATTATAAAGATATTAATGATTATATTTTTGTTAAAGATTCAATTTGGGAAATGTGGTTTTATATTATAAAAATTTGGATCAATAGTGAAATGGTTAATGACTCAATCAACGTTAAATTTCTTTTTATTATTCCATGTTAACGCGTATTATATTATCATTATTTTACCATAGAATTAATAAAATATAGAAAATTTAACGAATTATTTGGATATATATCTATTGATAACTATAACAATAAAATATATAAGATAAAAGTGAACAATGCATAGCATTTAAAGAATATTTATCTAAATTTATATATTAAAAGAGCAAAGATATCTTATCTCTCTCCTCTCAAAGTGCAACATACCAATCTAATACATATAGTTTTCTATTATACTTTAAAATATTATTAATATATATTTATATGTTAATATTTAATATTTACTATGTATTATTTTAAAAATAATATACATTCAAAGGCTTATTTAATCTTATAAATACTGGTTCAGTGCTAATTGTTGTTTTAGAGAGTGGAAAAGATGGGAAAATATATAATAAAATTCCCAACAGAGAATACTTATAAATTAGAACATGTAGAAATAAATATAAAGTTATTTAATGCATTAAAATTATTTTTTAATTTATCTATATTAAATAAAAATAATATAAATTTATATAATTTGTATAGAAAATGGAGCATGTAACTAAATTTGAAAATGCTATTATTTTAGAAAAAACTATAATATATATTATAAGAAACAAGTATATACAAATTTAATATATTTAAAAAATTACTATTTATATACTTTAAGGATTCTAATAATAACTTTCTTAATTTTTTATATTTGTGCAGTATTTGAGTTTTATGATGTTGTTTGTGTTCTATATTAAAGCATATGTATATATTTTTTAAATTCATTATAAAAGTATATCCATTTTTATAATAAAGTTATACCAAATGTTAGTAAGAATAGTATTTTTGTATAAAATGTATTATGAAACCCTCTATTTAAGATAATTTAGCTAAATGTCATAAAATAAGTATAATATGATTTTAGTAATACTAATGTATTATTATTTTATATGAAGTTAAAATTAAGAATATATCTAACGAAAGATAATTGGTATGTAAAGAGCTTAAGTAAATATAACATATATTTATGCAATATATATAAATAACATCATCCCACATAATCTCCAAATTATAACGGAATTTCATTATAATGTCTTATAAAGTGGTATATATATTTTTTCTTATATTATTCGTATGTTGCATTCCTATAAATTATATTAATTTTAATTTTAGTTACATTTAAATTAATACGTTTTTTGTTTAATTTGCAAAATATATTCGTAGTGTAAATCAATTAATGATATTGATAATTATTTTGTTGATGATCCGAAGAACCCGGGAGAATATAATATGAATATATTACATACGTATT
Organism: Plasmodium yoelii; assembly: GCF_900002385.2. NCBI lineage: Eukaryota > Apicomplexa > Aconoidasida > Haemosporida > Plasmodiidae > Plasmodium > Plasmodium yoelii. The sequence goes on along the minus strand of NC_036176.2, from coordinate 40,158 downwards.
GCTCTGATGGGAACTGTAGTAATTATGAAGAAAAGATTATCTCTGGTTTTATAATATTACTAAATACGCTTGATGATGATACTATAGATGGTGATATACTTGTTGAATACGCTATTTTATGGTTAAGTTATAGACTAAATCAAAAAACAGAAAGTGAAACCACTACATTAAACGATTTTTATAGTTTCTATATAGAAGAAAATAGTCAATATAAGGATAATATATCTACTGATAATAAGATTAATAAAAATATTATAGAAAAACAAATAAAATCGATGAATATAGATATTAAAGATATATCTAATTTTTATGATGCATTTAAATCATTATGTAACATGTATAGTGAATTTGATCCAAAAAAAAATACTGAATGCAAAACATGTTTAGAAACTGCTGGAGAATTGGTTGAAAAATATGAAAAACTTAAAAATGCTTTAGATATTAATAAAGGAAGTTCTTATTATAAATTATTGTCTAGTTTATCAAATGATTATAAAATTTTTGAACATAATTATAATGCTGAATGTAATAATGTCTCACCACTTGTAGCTTGTCCACGAAGTTCAGTAACAAAAAATACACTAATTACAATTGCAATTATATTTGTTGCAGCATCAATTTTATTGGGAGTTTCTTATAAGGTAAATAATAAGGAAATTAAAAATTATTTTGATTATATATGCAAATTTTAACAAATAAATCGTATACTTCTTAACATTTTATATTAGTATTCGTTATTTGGATTTCGGAAACGGTCTCAAAAACAACATTTAAGAGAAATGCTAAAAAAATAAAGAAGAAACTGATCATTAATATATTATTAGAAGAGTAGTGATTATTCCAGGATTAGTAATAATGGTTGATATATTTTAAGAAATTGTTTATTTCGAAGTAATTTTTGGTCACAATTTTTGCATAATTTTTATATAGTTTTTATGTTGTGGAACCCATATTCGGGTTAGGGCTAAGTATTATATTGCATTAATTTTTTATAATTTGAACGCTAATTAAATACATGTACTATATCCGTATATTCAATCATGAGAAGTCCAAATATGTAACAAAAAAGGGGGTATATCCATTAATATGAAAGGAGTAGCATAACATATTTTGTAAGTTACAACGTATATTTCTAATTTGTTCATATATATTATAACTTTGCATTATATTTTTTTGTTACTATTTTTTGGCTAACCATATATAAGAATCATTATTATATATTATATAAGACTTGTAAGCCCATAATTATATTCAATTATGCATAACACAATATGTTTCTTTATTCCATGAAGGTTTTATTTAGTAAACTTTATTATTTATATCATATTTATTTTTATTTATATTATGTTATACAACTGAACTGTAATAATAGATGTTCATAAAATATAGATGCATGGAATATCGATCGAGAATCGACATTGTAACATAGTCTATAAAATATAATTATGCTTCTAACATTTTTTGAAGTTTTAATTATAGTTACTATTCTTTTTTTGTATTTTACATTTGTATTAAAACTAAATAGTAATAATAGAAGTTGTTTTATACACTTTAATTTATTTATCATAAGGTATAATAATAGATTAATCACTATTAATTTGTAAGTTTTAAAGATATGAGGTATATATAAATTGGAAATATATTATAAATAGTTAATTGAAAAAATATAAGTATATTAATAAAATTTAATGTTATAGTTCTAGTAATTATAAATAATATGATAGATAAAATCCGTTATTATTATATGCTTATACATATAAACTAATAAATACTCTACGAATAACTTATATTGAAATATTGTTATATTGTGAAATCTCCATATAATTAAATATTAATATTATTGAAGAGACACATAATAATACATTATAAATGTATCATTTTTGTATATTTGTTAAAGATCCAATTTGGGATTTGTAATTTTATATTCTAAAAATCTGGATAAATAAAGAAAATGTTAAAGACTCAATTCATGTTAAATTTCTTTTTATTATTCCATATTATATTATCATTGTTTAATTAATTACCATTTTATAATCGGAATTATCATTGCTTTATCGTAGAATTAATAAAATATAGAATTTTTAACAAATTACTTGAATATATATACATCGATAACTATAATAATAAAATATATAAGATAAAATGATCAATGCTGAACATTTAACGAATATTTATCTAAATTTATATATTAAAAGAGTAAATATATCTTATCTCTCTCCTCTTAAAGGGCAATATAACAACCTAATTAAACATCGTTTTATATTATACTTTAAAATATCATCAGTAGGTATATATGTTTAATATTTACTAAGTATTATTTTAAAAACAATCTACATATAAAAACTTATTTAAGCTTATAAATATGGGTTCAGTGTTAATTGGTGTTTTAACAGTGGAAAAAATGGAAAAATATATTATAAAATTACCCAATAAGGTATATTGTAATAAACATAAAGTTATTTAACGCACTAAATTTCTTTTTTATTTATCTATATTCATTAAAACAATATACATTTATGTATTTTGCATAGAAAATGGAACAATTCAAGTTATTTTGTAAGTGTTATTTTAGAAAAGACTGTATTATATATTATAAGGAACAAATATATAAAAATTTAATCTATCTTACTAAATAACTATTATATACTTTTAAGGATAATAATAATAACTTTCTTAAATTTTTATATTTGTTCATTATTTAAGTTTTAGGACGTTGTTATGTTCTATATTAAAGCATATATATAAGTATATATTTTTTAAATACATCATAAAATTCCTTAAAATTTTATAATATAAACATGTAGAATGTTATTAATCATATTGATTTTATGCATAAATTGTATTATATATACATATGATCATATACGTATTAAACAAACTTTAATCTAAGATAATTTATAAAATGTCAATAAAAGTATATATTGTTCCATATTATCTTTAAATTAATATTAAAAATGATAGAAATTTATTTAACCACAAACTATTTTATATTAGACTTCAATTATTTTGTCACTTATTATGCGTAAAATATATAAAATAATATGATATTACATAATCTACATATTATAAACAAAATAAAATTGCAATGTATCATAGCCTGGTATATAATTTTTTTAATAGAATCTGGTTTTCCTTATATTTTTCGATGTTATACTACCTATAAAATTCATAAATTTTATTTTATAAGAGTTTCATTAACATATATTTTTATTATACTTTTTTAAATATTTTCTTAGTGTGAACCATTCAATGTATTGAGAAACTATTTACCCGATGAATTAGATAAACCTACAGGACGTGATTTTCATGGTTTAGGTAATATTAAGAATTATTGCCCTAATGTAGGTTCAGAAAATAAATGTGGGACTGATCTCGATAAAACTAAGGCTGGATTTTTATGGTTATTTGAACAAATTATTGTTAATAATATTGATAGTTTAAGTAAAGAAGAGACTAAAGGGTTTATTATATACATTATGATATGGTTCAATTATATGTTAAACCTAAAGAATGTTAATAACATCAACAACATAAATGATTTTTATACTAAATATACAGTGAATAATACGAATTTTACTAATTGTAATGAAGGTGGTAAAGATTGTAATAGTACATTAAAAGATAAAACGGGATATAATAATTTTAAGGAGTTCATAGAAGCAAACAAATGTTTGTTGAATATTAAATTTGAAGATCCTTCTAAATTGTATGACTCATTTAAATTATTATGTAATATGTTTTATGAAGTTAATGCAAACAATCCAGATTCCGAGAAATATTTAAAAATAGCTAACCAATTTGTTGAAAACTATAAAAAACTTAATGGATATTCTAATATTATTGAAGATAGTCCCTATTATCAAGTATTGTCTATATTATCAAATGATTATAATAATATTATAAACGAATGTATTAGCAATATGTTTAATTGTACAAATTTCCCATCCCTTCCAACATATTCACGAAGATCAGTAATAAAAAATACACTAATTTCAATTGCATTTATATTTGCTTCAGTATCAATTTTCTTGGGTATTGCTTATAAGGTAAATAATAAAGAATTAAAAAATTATTTTCATTATATATATGCAAACGTTAACAAAAAAATAATAGGATTCTTAACATTTTATATTAGTATTCGTTATTTGGATTTCGGAAACGATTTCAAAAACAAAAATTAAGAGAAAAATTAAAAAATATAAAGAAGAAAATGAATCATTAATATATGATTCAAAGAGAATGACTATTTCAGGAATAGTAATAATGATTTATATATGTTAACAAACTGTCTATTGGGAAGTAACTTTTGCATAATTTTTATATAGTTTTTATGTTGTGGATCAAGGTTGTGTTTGTGGAACCCATATTCAGGCCGGGGATAAGTACTATATTTTTATTTTATTTTTATAATTTTAACAATAATTAAATATATGTATAATTCCGTATGTTTAATATCGAGATGATGTCTAAATATGCACCCCTCAAAGGGATACTGGTATTAATATGAAAAGGGTCACATAACATTTTTTCCATAAAGTATAATACATATAATTGAGTGTTCATCACGATTTAATATGATTAAAATTAAATGTCTATATTGTATATATTAATATATATATTGACTGTATATGAAGCCGTATTATGGAATATTATAATTCCCTATTATATAAGTATTGATAACCCACAGTTATATTGAACTATGCATGTCATAATATGTTTCTATATTTCATGTAATATTTTATTTAGTAAAACTTATTATTTATATCATATTTATTTTAATTTAAATCATGTTATACAACTGAACTGTAATAATAGATGTTCATAAAATATAGATACATAAACATCGATCGAGAATCGACAATGTAACGTAGTCTATAAAATATTATTATACTTCTAACATTTTTTGTAATACATAAAAATTGAATTATATACAATATTTTTTAAGTTTTAATTGTAGTTACTATTCTCTTTTTGTATTTCCTTTGCATTCGTATTAAAATTAATTAATATTAACAGAACTAGCTATAAATGCTTTAATTTATTTATCATAAGGTATAATAATATATTAATCACTATAAATTTTATAACTTTGAGGTATAAATAAATTATATTTTAAAATAATTAAAAAAATAAAATATAAGTGTATTAATAAAATTTAATGTTATATTTTATTCTAATAATTATAAATAATATGATAGATAAATTTATTGTTATTATTATATAACTATATATATAATCTAGTAAAATGTTCTAATAATAACTAATATTGGAATATTGTTTTATTGTGGGAACTTCATATAATTAAATATTAATATTATCGAAAAGACACATAATAATACATATAAAGGAATAATTTTTATATATTTGTTAAAGATCCAATTTGGAATTTGGAATTTTATATTCTAAAAATCTGGATAAATAGAAAAAAGAATATAGACTTAATTAACGTTAAATGACTTTCTATTATTCCATATTATCATTGTTTTGTCATAAAATTAATAAAATAAGAATTTTTAATAAATTATTTGATAGTATATACATTGATAATTATAGTAGTAGAATATATAGGAAAAAATGAATAATTCAGAATATTTAGCAAATATTTATTTAAATTTATATATTAAAAGAGCAAATATATCTTATCTCTCTCCTCTTAAAGGACAATATGACAACTTAATTAAACATATTTTTCTATTATACTTTAAAATTTGCATCAATAGTTATTTATGTATTAATATTTACTATGTATTATTTTAAAATCAATTTACATTTAAAGACTTATTTAATCATATAAATACGGGTTCAGTGCTAATATTTGTTTTAAGGAATGGAAAATATGCATAAAATAGTTTATAAAATTGCCCAATAAAGAATATTTATAAATTGGAATATGTATGAATAAAAATAAAGTTATAGGATTCATTAAAATGAATTATGAATTTATCTACATTCATTAAAAACAATATAAATTTATATAATTTGCATAAAGATGTAACACAACTTAATTTGAAAACACTATAATTTTAATAAAACATGGTATATAGTATTAGAAACAAGTATATAAATATTTAATATATTTTAAAATTTACTATTTATATACTTTTAAGGGTTATATCAATAATGGATTTGTTAATTGTTTCGATTTTTGCATTATGTTAGTTTTGGGGAACCACTTATTAAAACAAAAAATATGTTGTTGTTTCTTTCATACGCTAAGCCATAAATATAAGTGCATATTTTTTAAATTCATTATAAAACTCCTTAATATTTTATAATAAAATATGTAGAATTTTATTAGTAATAATGATTTTATGCATAAATTGTGCTATATATACATATGGTAAAAAAATGTATTAAACACTTCCAAAATAAGGCAATTTATCTAACTACAATAAAAGTATATATTGTTCCATATTATCTTTATATTGTTATTAAAAATGATAATAATATGCTTAACCACAGATCATTTTATATTAAAGTTCAATTATTTTGTTATTTATTAAGCATAAAATATAAAAATAATATGATGTTACATAATCTACATATTATAAACAAAATAAAATTACAATGAATTATACCATGGTATATAAATTTTTTTAATAAAATTTGCTTTTCCTTATATTTTTCGATGTTATATTACTTATAAATTTTATTAAATTTGATTTTATAACAATTTCATTAACATATATTTTTATTATACTTTTTTAAATGTTTTCTTAGTGTAAAAGGTTTGATACATTGAGAAGCTTTTTACCTGATGACTTAAACAAATCTACAAATTTAAATTTTAAAAGTTTAGGGAATTTTATGAAGTATTGCTCTAATGGAAAATCAGAGGAAAACGAATGTAAGACTGATCTCGATAAAATAAAAGGTGGTTGTTTATGGTTGTTTGAGCAATTGTTTGTGAAAAATAAAAATAGTATCAACATGGCTGAGTACATTATTATATGGTTAAGTTATATGCTAAATCAAAAGACGCATGAAGGGATCAACAATCTAAATGATTTTTATACTAAACATATAGAAAATAATACGTATTATAATCAGTGTGATAATGATGGTCAAGATTGTAGTGATAAATTAAAAAATAATACAGAATATACAAATTATAAGGAAATCATAGATAAAAAAATAAATTTTATGGCTATTGGTATTAATGATATGTCTAAATTTTATGGTGCATTTAAATCATTATGTAAAATGTATACTGAAATTGGTGGAGAAGACACACAAAATAAGAAATATTTAGAAAATTCTAAAAATTTTGTTAAAAAATATGATGAACTTAATGTTTCTGATATTACTAAAGATAGCGCCTATTATCAAGCATTGTCTACATTATCAAGTGATTATAATAATTATAAAAATTATTGTAAGGACAATAAATTTAATTGTGACGATATTCAACCCCTTTCACCGATAAACATAAAAGAAAATAGTGTACAAGATTCTGGACATATTTCTGAAGTTACATCATCAAGTTCGTCGATAACAAGCAAATTAATTCCAATTTTATCGATAATTGTTGCAATACCAATATTCTTGGGAATTTTTTATAAGGTAAATAATAAGGAATTAAAAAATCATTTTCGTGATTATATGCAATTATCAAAAAATGTATAATATGTTTACAATTTTTATATTAGTATTCGTTATTTGGATTTCGGAAACGACCTCAAAAACAACATTTAAGAGAAAAGATAAAAAAATAAAGAAGAAAATGGATCATTAATATGTGATTCGAAGATTAGTGATTATTTCAGGAATAGTAATAATGATTGATATATGTTAAGAAATTGTCTATTTGAAAATAAATAATTTTTCACCATAATTTTTGAACATAATTATTGGGTCTATAAGAATAATTAAATAATATAACCAATAATATATAATGTTATATATGTATAGTTATAATATTTTTATACTGTTTTTGTATAATTTTTAAATAGATTTTATGTTGTGTGCCATGATTATGTTTTTGGATCCCATATTCGGATTAGGGTTAAGTGTTATATCATTATTTAATTTTTTATAGTTTGAACACTAATTAAATATATGTACCATCCTTGTATGTTTAATCAGGAAATAAAGTTCAAAATTTAAAATATGCAATCCCAAATGACATAATTTAATATGAAAAGGACCACATAACATTTTTTCATAAGTTATAATATATATAATTGGGTGTTCATATCGATTTTATATGATTAAAAAAAGTGTCTATATTGCATATATTAATTCATATTATGATATATCATAATTATTTATTATATAAGCTTGTTAATCATAACTATATTGAATTATGCATAACACAATATGTTTCTTTATTGATAAAACATTTTATTTAGTAAAACTTATTATTTGTATCATATTTGTTTTAATTTAAATTATATTACGCCAACTGAACTGTAATAGTAGCATTATATATGAGGTTGGATATTATTATAATAAAATTAATTTTGAATATTCATCTACATTATAATATACCTTCATGTTAATGGGAATATTTTTATTGTTAATTAAAGATATTACCAATATATAATAGGCAATAATAAAATATAGATTCACAAAATATCGATAGAGGTTCGACAACACAACGATATCTATAAAAGATGTTTTATGCATCTAACATTTTTAGTAATACAATAAAAATATACATATTAATAAAAAATTACATTATAGATATAGGCATACTATCCTTTTAACTTTCGATTATATATATTATAATTTTATGCTAAAGTTTTAAATTCAAATTATAGAAATCGTTCTATATACATTAATTTATTTACTATAAAGGTATAATATTAGATTAATCACTATTCATTTTTTAATTTTATATTTTGAGGTATACATATATTACATTTAAAATAGTTAAAAGACAAAATATAAGTATATTAATAAAATTTAATATTATAGTTTGTTCTAACAATTATAAATAATATGAAATATAGAATAGCGTTATTATTATATGCTTATATATATATATATATATATATATATATATATATATATAATCTAACAAAATACTCTACGAATAACATATATTAAATATTATTTTATTGTGGAAACTTCATATAATTAAATATTAATTTTATCGAAAAGACATATGATAATACATTATAAAGGTATCAATGTTATATTTTTGTTAAAGATCCAATTTGACATTTGTAGTTTTATATTCTAAAAATTTGAATCAATGGTGAAATGGTTAAAGACTCAATTCATGTTAAATGTCATTTGATTATTCCATATTAACGCATATTATATTGTCGTTGTTTTACCATAGAATTAATAAAATATAGATTTTTTAATAAATGATATACATTGATAACTATAACAGTAGAATATATAAGATAAAATTAACTATGTAGAATATTTAGCGAATATTTATATTAAAGGCTAATATATCTTATCTCTCTCCTATTAAAGGGGAAAATAATAACTTAATCAAACATAGTTTCCTATTATACTTTAAAATTTACATAATACTTATTTATATGTTAATATTTAATATCTACTAAGTATTATTTTAAAAACAATATGAACTTAAAGACTTATTTAAGGTTATAAATACGGGCTCAGTGCTAATTGTCGTTTTAAACCGTGGAAATTATGCGTAAATATATTGTAAAATTACCCAATAAGGCATACTTACAAATTGAAGTATATAGGAATAAAAATAAAATTATTGGGATCATTAAAATTATTTTTTAATTTATCTACATTCATTAAAAACAATATAAATTTATGTATTTTGCATAGAAAATGGAACAATTCAACTTATTTTGTAAGTGTTATTTTAGAAAAGACTGTATTATATATTATAAGAAACAAGTATATAAATATTTAGTCTATCTTATTAAATAATTATTTATATACTTTAAGGATTCTAATAATAATAACTTTCTTAAATTTATATATTTATGCATTATTTAAGTTTTATGACGTCATTTATGTTCTATATTAAAGCATATGTATATATTTTTTAAATTCATTATAAAAGTATATCCATTTTTATAATAAAGTTATACCAAATGTTAGTAAGAATAGTATTTTTTGTATAAAATGCATCATATATACATATGGCAAAATGTGTAAGCAACCCTCTATTTAAGTTAATTTAGCTAAATGTCATAAAATAAGTATAATATAATTTTAGTAATACTAATGTATTATTATTTTATATGAAATTAAAATTAAGAATAATATGTCTAACGAAAGATAACTGCTATGTAAAGAACTTAAATAAACACAAGATATATTTTATACAATATATATAAATAACATCACCCCGCATAATCTCCAAATTATAACAGAATTTCATTATAATGTCTTCTAAAGTGGTATATATCTTTTTTCTTATATTATTCGTATGTTGTATTCCTATAAATTATATTAATTTTAATTATAGTAACATTTATGTTAATACATTTTTTTGTTTAATTCGTAAAATATATTCGTAGTGTGATATAATTAATGTGGCTAATAATTATGTTGTTGATGATCCGAACAACCCTGGAAAATATAATTCTACGCATTTTTTAAGTACAGTTTTCTATGATAATAACTGTGATAGTGATGATCAAAAACTTAGCTCTTCTTTTATAGCATTGCTAACTTTATTTAATGATAAAAATAATAATAAAAATTTAGAGGGTGATAAACTTGTGGAATATGCTATTTTATGGTTATGTTATAAACTAAATCAAAAAAAAGAAAATATAACGACCATATTCAACGAGTTTTATACCAAATATATAGAAACAAATAGTTGTTATAAGCAGAAAATAAATGATAATAGTGATAGTGATAATAAGATTAGTAAGGATGTTATAAAAAAAAAAATAGAATCGATGGATATCGATATTAAAGATATATCTAATTTTTATGATGCATTTAAATCATTATGTAACATGTATAATGAAATTGGTGCAGAACCAAATATTGAATGCAAGACATGTTTAGAAAATGCTAGAGAATTGTTTGAAAAATATGAAAAACTTAAAAATGCTTTAGATATTAATAAAGGCAATTCTTATTATCAACTATTGTCTAGTTTATCAAATGATTATAAAATTTTTGAAAATAAATATAGTGATAAATGTAGTAATATCTCACTTGTAGCTTGTCCACGAAGTTCAATAATAAAAAATACAGTAATTGCAATTGCAATTTCAATTGCATTTATATTTGCTTCAGTATCAATTTTCTTGGGTATTGCTTATAAGGTAAATAATAAAGAATTAAAAAATTATTTACATTATATATATGTAAACGTTAACAAAAAAATAATACGCTTCTTAACATTTTATATTAGTATTCGTTATTTGGAATTCGGAAACGATTTCAAAAACAAAAATTAAGAGAAAAATTAAAAAATATAAAGAAAAGAATGAATCATTAATATATGATACGAAGAGTAGTGGCTATTTCAGGAATAGTAATAATGATTTATATATTTTAAGAAAGTGTCTATTGAGGAGTAATTTTTGCATAATTTTTATATAGTATTTATGTTGTGGGACCCATATTGGGGGTTAGGGCTAAGTGTTATATCTTTATTTAATTTTTTATAATTTAAACACTAATTTAATATATGTATAATTCCGTATGTTTAATTTAGAGATGAAGTTAAAATTATGTACTCCCAAAGGAGCATTTCCATTAATATGAAAAGGGCTACATCACATTTTTTCATAAAGTATAATATATATAATTGAGTGTTCACATCGATTTTATATGATTAAAATAAAATGTCTATATTGCATATATTAATTCGTATTATTCAACATCATAATTGTCTATTATGTAAAATTTGTTAATCTGCGATTATATCGAATAATTCATAACGCAATGTTTCTTTATTTGATGGAAATTTTATTTAGTAAAAATTATTATTTGTATCATATTTATTTTAGTTTAAATTATATTACGCCATCTGAACAGTAATAATAGCATTATATGTGAGGTTGGATATTAATTATATGATGATTCATTTGGAACAATTATCTACATTATAATATACCTACAGGTTAATGAGTATATATTTATTGTCAATTAAACATATTACCAATATATAATAGGTAGTCATAAAATATAGATGCATGGGATATCGATCGAGATTCGACAACACAACAATGCCTATAAAATATATGTTATGCATCTAACATTTTTAATAATGCAACAAAAATCGCACTATATATACAATATTTTTTATGTTCTAATTGTAGTAACTATTCTCTTTTTGTATTAAAATTAATTAGTATTAATAGAATTTGTTTTATACGCTTTAATTTATCATAAAGTTATAACAATATATTAATTACTATTAATTTTTAAACTTTATAGATTTGAAGTATATATAAATTATATTTTAAAATCGTTAAAAAATAAAATATAAGTATATAATAAAATTTAATGTTATAGTTTGCTATAATACTTATAAAAAACTTGATATATAAAATTAACGTTATTGTTATAATATATATAATATTGTATAAATGACTAAAACTGAAATATGTTAAATTTGTGAAATATATACAATTACATATTAATGCAAATTATAATGGTATGTAATAATTAATTTAATTTGAATTAATAATATTTTTATTAGGTTATTATATATATAAAATTAACAAATATATTGTTATTGCTAAATAATATGTTCTAAATACTATACTTTAAAAAAATGAGACAAAAAAATTACTAATTGATTTATAGTATTTTGATTAAGCGCATTAATTATTCCGTTGTACTATACAGTGATATAGCAGTAACAATAATAATAGTAATAACAATAGATAAACGTATTAAATACGAACAAATCATTAAATTCATTTGATTCGAATACGTTGATATATATATTATTAAACTTTTAATAAGAATAAAATTTTATGCAGAAAACATCATATGAAATATAATAGCCTTCAACTAAGTATGTCTTTAATGTGATAATATTAAAACTAACATTATCAAGCAAAATAATATTAATAATTCTATAGTTTACTTAAAAATATAGTTTTTCATCATAAAACTAAATATAGTTTATTATAAAATATAAAAGCAAATTATATATTTAGAAAATAATTCTAAGTCATTATTAATGATTAATTTTAATATGTACATTAATTGAAAGTTTTAAAGGTAGAAAATATAATTAAAATATGTAGAATAAATAAATCTTATATGATTACATCCTTGTCTTAAAAAAACATACTTCCCTTATCTCTCCTATCTAAAAGGACAATATAACAACCTAATAACGCATAGTTTTCTATTACATTTAAATTTGCATCAATACTTATTTATGTGTTATATATTAATATTTACTAAGTATCATCTTAAAAACAATATGCATTCAAAGACTTATTTAAGCTTATAAATACGTATAAATTGCTAATTGTCGTTTTAAACCGTGGGAAAGATGTGCAAAATATATTATAAAATTATATAATAAGATATATTTATAAATTTAATTATATAAGAATAAAACTAAAGTTATTGGACTCGTTAACATAGATTGTAAATTTATCTATATTAAATAAAATAATATTAAAATTATTTATATGCAATTAAAAAAGGGAACAATGCAACTTATTTTGTAAATGTTATAATTTTATAAAAATAAAAGCTATATAATATTAGAAAAAATTATATAAAAATTTAATATATCTTTAAAAATCACTATTTATATACTTTTAAGGATTATAATAATAATATAATTTTTTATTTTTTAAATTTACACAGTATTTAAGTTTTAGAATTGAAATCATTAAAACATAAAATATAAATATATTCCTTTTCTATGTTCAAACATACTTTAAATTCATTATAAAAATATATTAATTTTTATAATAATACTCATATGAATGTTATTAAGGATAACATTTTTTGTATAAAATGCATCATATTTATATTTAATCAAAACTGTATTAACTAACCCCTCCATTTAAGGTAATTTAGCTAATTGTCATAAAATAAGTATAATATGATTTTAGTAATACTACTGTATTATTATTCTATATTAATTTAATTATTTAAAAACTTATAATATATTTAACTACAGACAGTTGTTGTTTATAGGATTAAAGTATTTGCGCCACATATTTGGTGCATTGTATATAAAATAGAATGATTCTGCTCAATTTATAAATCAAAAATAAAATTTCATCACAATGAATAAAGAAGTGGTATATGCATTATTTAATAATATTAATAACAATTCCCTTTACATTTTTTGATATTGTATTATATATATCATTAAACTTTATTTTAATAAAATTTTTAATAATTCCAGTTTTTATTAATTGTTTTTAAATTCTTTCTTAGTGTAAAAATTTCTATGCTATAAATAACTCGATTCCCCATAATCTGGAAAATAAAGGGAACTATAAATTTGTTATGAATGAAAACATTTTAAATGGGTATTGTACTAGTAACAACTGCAGTAGTAATCACGAAAAAATTAATGCTGGATGTTTATATTTGTTTGATGCATTTTTTCAGAGTTCTTCTGTGTTTGATTCTGTTGCAAAAGGTAACATAAATGTTTATGAATACATTATGATATGGTTAAGTAAAATGTTAAACCGAATCGATAATAAAGAAAAACAGAGTCTAACTTTTTTTTATGATATATATATAAAGAATGAGAATTATAAAAAGCCTATATCGAGTTTTACGAAGTATAAAGATTATAAGGAACTTATAGATGAAACAAATATGATGAAAATGGATATTAAAGATATATCTAAATTATATGATGCATTTACTACATTATGTATGATGTATATTGAATTTGATGAAAAAAGTCCAGATTGCAATAAATGTTCAAAATATGCTGATGAATTTGTTAAAAAGTATAATAAACTTAATAACGATTCTGATATTGCTAAAGATAGTCCATATTATAGATTATTGTCTACACTATCAAATGATTATGATAATTTTAAAAAATATTGTAATAGTAAAGGTGGTAAATGTGAAAAGTATCCATCCCTTACATCGATAGAAAACATGCAAACTCCTGCACATAGTTATGGACAAATTTCTGAAGATACATCATCAAGTTCGTCGATAACAACCAGATTATTTACAGTTTTATCGATATTTGGTGCAATAGCATTTTTTTTAGGAATATCTTATAAGGTAAATAATAAGGAATTTTAAAATTATTTTCATTATATATATGCAAACATTAACAAATTATAAGTTTTTTAAAATTTTATTAGTATTCGTTATTTGGATTTCGGAAACGATTTCAAAAACAAAAATTAAGAGAAAAACTAAAAAATATAAAGAAGAAAATGAATCATTAATATATGATTCGAAGAGAGTGACAATTTAGGAATAATAATAATTATTTATATATTTTAGGAAACTGTCTGTTAGGAAGTAATTTTTGCATAATTTTTATATAATTTTTATGTTGTGGGTCGGGGTTGTGGTTATGGAACCCATGTTCGGGTCAGAGTTAAGTATTATATTGCATTTATTTTTATATAATTTGAACACTAATTAAATATATGTACCATACCTATATGTTTAATCTCTAGATGAAGCTTAAATATACAACAAAAGGGTACTGCCATTAATTTGAAAAGGACTACATCACATTTTTTCATAAGTTATAATATATATAATTGAGTGTTCATCCTGATTTAATATGATTAAAATAAAATGTCTATATTGTATATATTAATATAGATATTTGCTATATAATAATTTTCATTATATAAAACTTGTTATTCAGAGACTATATTGAATTATGCATACATAATATGTTTCTTTATTTTATGAAAATTTTATTTAGTAAAACTTATAACTTGTATCATATTTATTTTGATTTAAATCATGTTATCCAAGTGAATTGTAATAATAGATAAACATAAAATATAGATTCATAGAGTTTCGATCGAGAATCGACAATGTAACATAATCTATAAAATATTATTATGCTTCTAACAGTTTTTTTAATACATAAAAAATTGAACTATATATAATATTTTTTAAGTTTTAATTATGTTACTATTCCCTTTTTGTATTTCCTTTACATTTGTATTAATATAAATTGATTTATACGGCATAATTTATTTATCATAAGGTATAATAATAGATTAATCTCTATTAATTTTTAAGCTTTATAGTTTTTAAGTATAAATATATTACATTTAAAATTTAAAAAAAATAAAATATAAGTATATTAATAAATTTTCATATCATATTTTGTTCTAATAATTATAAATAATATATATATAGAATAACATTATTATTATACCCCTATAAATATAATATAATAAATTACTCTACTAGTAACTAATATTGAAATATTGTTTTTTTGTGGAAAATTAATATAATTAAACATTAATATTATCGTAAAGACACATAATAATACATTATAAAGGTACCAATGTTATATATTTGTTAAAGATTCAATTTGGGATATGTGGTTTAATATTCTAAAAAACTGGATAAATAAAGAAAATGATAAAGACTCAACATTAAATTTCTTTTTATTATTCCATATTAACGCGTATTATATTATTATTATTTTACCATAGAATTAATAAAATATAGAATATTAATAAATTATTTGAATGTATATCCATTGATAACTATAACAATAAAATATATAATATAAGAATGAACAGTGCAAAATATTTAGTGAATATTTATATAAATTTATATATTAAAATAGCAATATATCTTATCTCTCTCCTCTTAAAGGTAATATAACAACCTAATTAAACATAGTTTTCTATTATACTTTAAAATATTATTAATATATATTTATATGATAATATTTACTAAGCATTATTTTTAAAATAATATGCGTTCAAAGACTTATTTAAGCTTATAAGTACGGGTTCAGTACTAATTGTTGTTTTAAAGAATGGAAAAGATAGGAAAATATATTATAAAATTATCCAATAAGGTATATTGGAATAAAACTAAAGTTATTGAGCACATTAAAATGAATTTTGAATTTATCTACATTCATTAAAAACAATATAAATTTATATAATTTGCATAGAAAATGGAACATGTAACTTAATTTGAAAATACTATAATTTTAATAAAACAGTGGTATGTAGCATTCGAAACAAGTATTAAATATTTAAAATATATTAGAAAATATTTATTTATATACTTTTAAAAAATATACTAATAATATATTTATTAATTTTTACATATTTACATGTTTATGGGTATAAATCTATTTATTAAAACATGAGAAACAAATTTGTATTTTTCTATATTGAGACATACTATAAGGAGATCCATTTTTAATCATTATAAAATTCCTTAAATTTTTATAATAAAATTAGAATAGATATTATTAATAACCATAAATTTAAGCATAATTTATGTTATACATATGATCAAAACAAATATCTCCAATTTAAGGCAATTTAGATAATTTCAATAATATATATATATAAACTTAATATAGTATTACTATTGTATTATTACTTACATTAATTTTAAATTAATACTAAAAATAAAATATGGTTAACTACAGATAATTTTTATATAGAGAATCCAATTTTATGTCTCCTATTCTGATGCAATATATGAAATTAATATGATATACTTAATTTATAGTTTAAAAATAAATCTCCAATATGTTAACTAGTACAGTGGTACATACAATTTATTGAATAAAAATATTTGTTATTACACATTTTTGATATTGTACTATCTATAAATTAATAATACGTTCATTTTAATAGACATTTTTATTTGATTTTTTAAAATTGTTTCTTAGTGTAAAGAGTTTGATAGTTTGAGGGAGAAAATTCCCGATGAATTGGATGATCCTGTAAATTATATGTCTACAAGTGGAACGCTCACGTTGTACTGCCCTGATAATCAATGTAAAACTTATAACAATATAGTTAACGGTGGGTGTATATGGTTATTAGATACATTTTATGGTGGTAAAACAGTTTTTTCCCATTATGCAAATAAAAATATTGATATTGTTGTATATATTATGATGTGGTTAGGCTATAAATTAAATCATAAGTTAAACACTGAATTTTCCAATATAAATGAATTTTACGATAAACATATGAAAAATTACCATAAGTATACAAAGAAAATATACGATGTTGATGGTTATAGTAGTTATAACGATCTTATAGATACACATAATTATGTATTGAATATTCCTAAAGAAGATATATCTAAATTTTATGATGCATTTAAATCATTATGTAAATTGTATACTGAATGTGATGACAGCGAATCAGATTACAATAGTTATTTAGAAAAGACTCAAGAATTTGTTAAAAAATATGAACAACTTAAAGATTTGGATATTTCTGAAAACGAATCATATAGACAACTATTTTCTATATTATCAAAGGATTATGATAATTTAAAAAATAAATGTAGTTATTTTCCACCTCTTCTAACTTATTCACTAATTTCAATTGCATTTATATTTGTTGCAATACCAATTTTTTTGGGAATTTCTTATAAGGTAAATAATAAGGAATTAAAAAATATTACATTTAAATATTATTTTCATTAAACATATGCAAACGTTAACAAACAAAACATACTTTATTAACATCTTATATTAGTATTCATTATTTGGATTTCGGAAACGATTTCAAAAACAAAAATTAAGAGAAAAAATAAAAAATATAATGAAGAAAATGATTCATTAATATATAATTCGAAGAGCAGTGACTATTTCAGGAATAGTAACAATTATTGATATACGATAAGAAACTGTCTATTTAGAAATAAATAATTTTTGCATAATTTTATATAATTTTTATGTTGTGGGTCAAAGTTGTGTTTATGTAACCCATATTCAGGTTAGGGGTAATTATTATATCTTTATTTAATTTTTTATAATTTGAACACTAATTAAATATATGTTTCATTACGTATGTTTAATAACAGGATGAAATAAAAAGTCCAAATATCCAACCAAAAGGGATATTTCCATTAATATGAAAAGAGCCACATAACAGTTTTTCCATAAAGTATAATATATATAATTGAGTGTTCATGCCAATTTTATATGATTAAAAAAAATGTCTATATTGCATATATCAATTCATATTATTCTATATCATAATTATTTATTATATAAAACTTGTTAATATGTGGTTATATTGAATTATGTATAACATAATATGTTTCTTCATTTGATTAAAATTTTATTTAGCAAAACTTATTATTTGTATCATATTTATTTTGATTCAAATCGTATTTTTATAAACGAACAGTATAATAATTTTATATATCGGAGTATAATTATAATTTGATTCATTTGGAACGGTTTCCTACATTATAATATACCTTCAGATTAATTCGTATATTTTTAAGATTAATTAAACATATTACAATATATAATAGGTAGTCATAAAGTATAGATTCATAAAATATCGATCGAGGTTCAACAACACAACAATACCTATAAAAGATGTTTTATACATCTAACATTTTTAGTAATACATAAAAATTACATTATAGATATAGGCATACTATCCTTTTAACTTTCGATTATATATAGTATCATTTTATGTTAAAGTTTTAATTAATATTGATAGAAATAGTTATATATACATTAATTTATTTACTATAAAGGTATAATTTTATATTAGTCACTTTAATTTTTAAACTCTATAGTTTTGAAATATATATAAATTATATTTAAAGTAGTTAAAAGACAAAATATAAGTATATTAATAAAATTTAATGTTATATTTTGTTTTAACAAATGTAAATAATATGAAAGATATAATAGCGTTATTATTATACGTCTATATATATAATATAACAAAATACTCTACGAATAACTTATATTAAATATTATTTTATTGTGGAAAATTCATATAATTAAATATTAATTTGATCGAAAAGACACATAACAATACATTATAAAGGTATCAATGCTATATATATGTTAAAGATTCAATTGGGGATATGTGGTTTAATATTCTAAAAATATGAATCAATTGTGAAAGGGTTAAAGACTCAATTCATGTTAAATGTATTTTATTATTCACATTAGTGTTTAGTGAATAATCATTTTATAATCCAAAACAACATTACTGTATCATAGAATTAATAAAATATAGAATTTTTAATAAATTATTTGAATGATATACATTAATAACTATAGCAGTAGAATATATAAGATAAAATTAACTATGTAGAATATTTAGCGAATATTTATATAAATATATATATTAAAGGATAATATATCTTATCTCTCTCCTATTAAAGGGTAAAATCATAACCTAATCAAACATAGTTTTCTATTATACTTTAAAATTAGCATCAATACTTATTTATGTGTTAATATTTAATATGTATTAAGTTTGATTTTAAAAACGATCTACATTTAAATGCTTATTTAAGCTTATAAATACGGGTTCAATGCTAATTGTCGTTTTAAACCTTGGAAATGATGCGTAAAATATATTGTAAAATTACCCAATAAGGCATACTTAGAAATTGAAGTATATGGGAATAAAAATAAAGTTATTTAACGCATTAAAATTATTTTTTAATTTATCTACATTCATTAAAAACAATATAAATTTATGTATTTTGCATAGAAAATGGAACAATACAACTTTGTAAATATTACAATTTTAGAAAAGACTATACTATATATTATTAGGAACAAGTATATAGTATTTAATATATTTTTAAAAAATACTATTTATATGCTTTTAAGGATTATAGTAATAATATAATTTTTAATTTTTTAGATTTATACAGTATTTAAGTTTTTGAAAGACAATCATTAAAAAATAGGATATAAATATATTCCTTTTCTATGTTCAAAAATACTTTAAATTCATTATAAAAGTATATCAATTTTTATAATAAAGTTATACTAGATGTTAGTAAGAATAGCAATTTTTTTATAAAATGCATCATATATATATTTAATCAAAAGTTTATTAAACACCCCTCTATTTAAGGTAATTTAGCTAATTATCATAAAAAGGAATGTAACTTTAGTAATAATATTGTTTTATTATTCCATATTAATTTATTGAAAAACTTATAATATATTTAACTACAGACAGCTGTAATATATTGGGTTAAAACATTTGTGTCACACATTTGGTGCAGTACATATAAAAGAACATGCCTCTACTCAATTTACAAATCAAAAATAAAACCCCATTATAATGAATAAGGAAGTGGTATATGCACTTTTTAATGATAATAGTTTCCTTTACAATTTTTTATATTGTATTACATATAAATATCATTAAACTTTATTTTAATAATTCGTGTTTTTATTAATTGTTTTTAAATGTTTTTTAGTGTAAAAAGTTCCAGGATGTAAGGACCTCACTTTCCGATGAATTGGAAGGTAACGGAATCCCCGATTTTAAAGATGATAGTTTTTTAAATAAGTATTGTAATAGTGGTAATTGTATTAGTGATTTCGATAGAATAAGTGCTGGATGTTTATATTTGTTTGATGGATTCTTTGGGAATTCTTCTGTGTTTGAGTATATTGCAAAAAATAACATCAATCTTGTTGAATATATTTTGATATGGTTAAGTTATATGTTAAACCTGAACAAAAGTGAAAAACACGACAACATAAAAGATTTTTATAATTATAAAATAAATAGTTATGATAATTATAAACAGGGAATAAATGGTGTTAGTGATTATAAGAGTTATAAGGATCTCATAGATAGAAAAAAATATTTAAGTATGGATATTAATATTATATCTAAATTTTATGATCCATTTAAATCATTATGTAACTTGTATACTGAATTTGATGATGACAATAAAAATTGCAAAAAATGTTCGAATAAAGCTAAAGAATTTGTTGAAAAATATAAAGGACTTAATGAAGATTCTGATATTAATGAAAAGAGTCCATATGATCAACTATTGTCTACATTATCAACTGATTATGATAATTTAAAAAATAAATGTAAAGATGTTCAAAATAGCAATTTTCCAGCCCTTACAGAGATAAATACATTACAAGATGCTGGGCAAACTACTAAACAAACTGGGGGAACTGAACAAACTGGAGGAACTGAACAAACTGGAGGAACTGAACAAACTGTACAAAAGTCTGATGCTACATCATCAAGTTCGTCGATAGTAAGCAAATTAATTCCAGTTTTATCGATATTTGGTGCAATATCAATTTTTTGGGGAATTTCTTATAAGGTAAATAATAAGGAATTAAAAAAATATTTTCATTATATATATGTAAACGTTAACAAAAAAATCATACGTTTCTTAACATTTTATATTAGTATTCATTATTTGGATTTCGGAAAAGAACTCAAAAACATTTAAGAGAAAAGCTAAAAAAATGAAGAAGAAAACTGATCATTAATATGTGATTCAAAGAGTAGTGACTATTTCAGGAATATTAATAATGATTAATATATTTAAGAAACTGTATATTGGGAAGTAATTTTTGCATAATTTTTATATAGTTTTTATGTTGTGGAACCCATATTCGGGTTAGGGATAAGTATTATATTGTATTAATTTTTTACAATTTGAACACTAATTAAATATATATACCATCCCATATGTTTAATCATGAGATGAAGTTTAAATATGCAACCAAAAAAGGGTCACATAATATTTTTTCATAAATTATAATATATATAATTTAGCGTTCATATCGATTTAATATGATTAAAATAAAATGTCTATATTGGATATATTAATTCATATTATGATATATGATAATTATTTATTATATAAAGCTTGTTAATCATAACTATATTGAATTATGCATAACACAATATGTTTCTTTGTTGATAAAACATTTTATTTAGTAAAACTTATTATTTGTATCATATTTGTTTTAATTTCAATTATATTACGCCAACTGAACTGTAGTAATAGAATTATATATGAGGTTGGATATTAATTATATGATGATTCATTTGGAACAATTTCCTACATTACAATATATATTCGGATTAACATATGTGTTTTTGGCATTAATAAGTACAGTACTAATATATAATAGATAATCATAAAATATAGACGTATGGTATATCGATCGAGATTCGACAATACAACAATGCCTATAAAATATATTTTATGCATCTAACATTTTTAGTAATACAACAAATCGCACTATATATACAATATTTTTTATGTTTTAATTGTAGTAACTATTCTCTTTTTGTATTAAAATTAATTAGTATTAATAGAGTTTCTTTATACGCTTTAATTTATCATAAAGTTATAGCATTATATTAATCACTATTAATTTGTAAACTTTATAGTTTTGAGGTATAAATAAATTGGAAATATATATTTAAAATAATTAAAAGAAAAAACATAAGTATATTAATAAAATATAATGTTATAGTTTGCCATAATACTTATAAACAACTTGGTATATAAAATTAACGTTATTGTTCTAATATATATAATATTGTATCGATGACAAAACTGAAATATGTTAAATTTGTGAAACATATACAATTACATATTAATGCAAAGTATAATGGTATGTAATAATTAATTTAATTTGAATTAATAATATTTTTATTAGGTTATTATATATATAAAATTCACAAATATATTGTTATTGCTAAATAATATGTTCTAAATACTATACTTTAAAACAATGAAACAAAAAAGTTACTAATTGATTTAAAGTATTTTGATTAAGCGCATTAATTATTCCGTTGTACTATACAGTGATATAGCAGTAATAATAATAGATAAAGTATTAAATACGAAAAAATGATTAAATTCATTTGATTCGAATACGTTGATATATATTATTAAACTTGTAATAAGATTAAAATTATATGCACAAAACATCAAATGAAATATTATAACACTTATTTAAGTAAGATTTAATGCTATAATATTAGAATTAACACTACCAAGAAAAATAATATTAATAATTTTATAGTTTTTCATAATAAAACTAAATATAGTTTATTATAAAATATAAAAGAAAGTATATAATTAGAAAATAATTCTAAGGCATTTTTAATGTATATACGAATTGAAAGATTTAATGTTAAAGGAATACAATACATAATTAGCTATATAGAATAGATAAATCTTATATGGCTACATCCTTGTCTTAAAAAAATATAATTCCCTTATCTCTCCTATCTAAAATGTAAATATAACAATTTAATTATGCATAGTTTTATATTATACTTTAAAATTTGCATCAATAGTTATTTATGTGTTAATATTTACTAACTATCATTTTAAAAACAATATGCATTAAAAGTCTTATTTAAGCATATAAATACGGGACCAGTGTTAAATGTCGTTTTAAACCGTGAGAAAGATGTGCAAAATATATTATAAAATTATCTAATAAAGTATATTTCTAAATTTAATTATATAGGAATAAAACTAAAGTTATTGAAAATGTTAAATATAATTGGAATTGATATATATTAAATAAAAATAATATTAAAATCATGTATATGCAATTAAAAAAGGGAACAATGCAACTTAATTCGAAAATAATATAATTTTAGAAAAAACTATATTATATATTATAAGAAACAAGAATATATAAATTTAATATATTTTAAAAAGCGACTATTTATATACTTTTAGGGATTATAGTAATAATATAATTTTTTATTTTTTAGATATATACAGTATTTAAGTTTTAGAAGGGTGACCATTAAAACATAAGATATAAATATATTTCTTTTCTATGTTCAAACATACTTTAAATTATTTATAAAGTATATTAATTTTTATAACATAGTTTTACCATATGTTAGTAAGAATAGCATTTTTTTTATAAAATGCATCGTATTTATATTTAACTAAAATGTATTAAGCAACCCTCTATTTAAGGTAATTTAAATAATTGTCACAAAAAGAAATAAAACGTTCCTTTAGTAATAATATTATTTTATTATTCTATATTAATTTAATTATTGAAAAACTTATAATATATTTAACTACAGACAGTTGTTATATATAGGGCCAAAGTATTTGCGTCACATATTGGGGGGAGTGTATATAAAATAGGATTATTTTATTCGATTTAGAAATTAAAAATAAGATTCCATTATAATGAATAAGACAGTGGTATATGTATTTTTTATATTGTATTACATATAAATATCATTAAACTTTATTTTAATAAAATGTTCAATAATATACATTTCTAATAATTGTTTTAAAATGTTTTCTTAGTGTGAAAAGTTTATGAGTATATTGGAGTTTTTTCCCGATACATTGACCAATGATGGAAAGTATCAATTTAAAACAGAAAATTTTTTAAATAATTATTGTAGTAGTAACGACTGTAATACTGATCTCGAAAAAATTAATGGTGGATGTTTATATCTTTTTAATCATTTCTTTGGGAGTTCTGAATTGTTTAAGACTGTTGCAAATAGTAACATCAATATTGTTGATTACATTTTGACATGGTTAAGTTATATGTTAAACCTAAAGCAACAAGTAGGAGATGAGACCAATCCACAATATTTTTATAGAATGTATATATTGAATCATGAAAAGTATAAAAATTCTATAATAGGTGTTGATGGGTATACTAGTTATAAGGATCTTATAGATCAAAAAAAATATTTGGTGGATATGGATAAAAAAATTATATCTAATTTTTATGAAGCATTTAAATTATTATGTGAAATGCATGCTGAATTTGATGATAACTCACAATATTGCGTAAACTGTTCGGAAAATGCCAAAAAGTTTGCTAAAAAATATGAAGAAATGAATGAAAATTCTGTTATTACTAGTAATAATTCCTATAAACAACTATTGTATACTTTATCAAAAGATTATGATAATTTTATAAATAAATATAATAATAGTCAATATTTCAAATCTTCACCTCTCCCAACGATAGAAGAAATACAAACTTCTGCACAACAAATTCTACAAAGTTCTGAAGATACATCATCAAGTTCATCGGTAGCAAACAAATTATTTACAGTTTTATCGATATTTGGTGCAATAGCATTTCTTTTAGGAATTTCTTACAAGGTAAATAATAAGGACTTGAAAAATTATTTTCATTATATATATGCAAACGATAACAAAAAATAATTCGTTTACCGTTTTTATATTAGTATTCGTTATTTGGGTTTCGGAAACGATTTAAAAAACAACAAATAAGAGAAAAAATAAAAAATATAAAGAAGAAAATGAATCAATAATATATGATTCGAAGAGTAATGATTATTTCAGGAATAATAATAATGATTGGTATACAATAAGAAACTGTCTATTGAGGAATAATTTTTATATAGTTTTTATGTTGTGGGGTCAGGGTTGTGTTTATGTAACCCATATTCGGGTTAGGGCTAAGTATTACATCTTTATTTTTTTATAATTTAAACACTAATTTAATATATGTACCATTTCCGTATGTTTAATCACAAGATGAAGTTCAAAAGTCAAAATATGCAAACAAAAGGAGAATAATCTAATATGAAAGGGCCCAATACCATATTTCTCATAAAGTATAATATATACAATTATGTGTTCATGCCGATTTAATATGATTAAAATAAAATGTTTATATTGCATATATTAATATAGATATTGATTATATATGAATTCACATTATATATATCATAATTACCTATTATATAAGCCTTGATAACCCAGAGCTATGTTGAATTATGCATATCATAATATGTTTTTTTATTTGATGAAAATTTTATTTAGTAAAACTTATAACTTGTATCATATTTATTTTGATTTAAATCGTGTTATCCAACTGAACTGCAATAATACATATTCATAAAATATAGACTCATAAAATGTCGATCGATAGTCGACAATACAACGTTATCTATAAAAGTCATTTTATGCATCTAACATTTTTAGTAATACAATAAAAATATACATATTAATAAATAATTACATTATATATATATGAATACTATCCTTTTAATTTTCGATTATTATAATATAATTTTATGCTAATGTTTTTAATTTAAATAATAGAGATATTAATATATACATTAATTTATTTACTATAAAGGTATACTATTAGATTAATCACTATTAATTTTTAAGATTTATAGTTTTGAGGTATATATAAATTGAAAACATATATTTAAATAGTTAAAAAATAAAATGTAAGTATATAATAAAATTTTATGTTATATTTTTTATAATACTTATAAAAAACTTGGTATGTAAATTTAATGTTATTATTATATGCTTATGCATATAATCTAATAAAATACTAATAATTAATATTGAAATATTATTTTATTGTGGAAACTTCATATAATTAAATATTAATTTTATCGAAAAGACACACAATAACCCATTATAAAGGTATCAATTTATATATTTTGTTAAATATACAATTTGAATTTGTAGTTTTATATTATAAAAAACTGGATAAATAAAGAAAACTTTAAAGACTCAATTCGTGTTAAATGTCATTTTATTATTCCATACTAACTCGTATTATATTATAATTGTTTTATCATAGAATTAATAAAATATAGAATTTTAATAAATTATTTGAATGTATATACATTGATAACTACAACAGTAGAATATACAGGATAAAAATGAAATATGTAGAACATTTAGCAAATGTTTATCTAAATTTACATATTAGAAGAGCAAATATATCTTATCTCTCTCCTCTTAAAGGGTAATATAACAACATAATTAAACATAGTTTTATATTATACTTTAAAATTTGCATCAATACTTATTTATGCTTTATATAATTAGTATTTACTAAGTATGATTTTTAAAACAATATTCATTTAAAGACTTATTTAAACTTATAAATAGAATAATAAGTATGGGTTCAGTGCTAATTGTTATAAACCGTGGAAACGATACGTAAAATATATTATAAAATTACTCAATAAGGTATACTTCTAAATTGAATATATGGAAATAAAAATAAAGTTATTGAAAATGTTAAATATAATTGGAATTGATATATATTAAATAAAAATAATATTAAAATCATGTATATGCAATTAAAAAAGTGAACAATGCAACTTATTTTGTAAATGTTATAATTTTAGAAAATTCTGTATTATATGTTATAAGAAACAAGTATATAAAAAATTAATCTATTTTATTAAATAACTATTTATATACTTTTAAGTATTATGGTAATAATGGGTTTCTTATTTGTTTCGATTTTTTCAGTATATTAGTTTTGGGGTACCATTTATTAAAACAACATATATGACGTTGTTTATTTTTTAAATTAAAAAATATGTATAAGACGATATATTTTTAATTCCTTACAATGTTGCTTTAATTTTTATAATAATGTTCATATGCGTGTTATTAAGGAAAACAATTTATGTAAAATTGTATTATATATACATATGGTAATAAATGTATTAAACTCCCCCCAAATAAGGCAATTATCTAACTACAATAAATTATATATTGTTCTATATTATCTTTAAATTAATATTAAAAATGATAATAACATGATCAATTACAGATAGTTTTATATTATAGTTCAATTATTTTGTCATTTATTAAGCGTAAAAAATATAAAATAATATGTTACATAATCTACATATTATAAACAAAATAAAATTACAATGGATTATACCCTGGTATATAAATTTTTTTAATAAAATTTTCTTTTCCTTATATTTTTCGATGTTATATTATTTATAAATTTTATTAAATTTGATTTTATAACAGTTTCATTAACATATATTTTTTAAATGTTTTCTTAGTGTCGAAGGTTTAATACATTGAGAAACTATTTACCCGATGACTTAAGCAAACATGCAACTAATGATATTCATAAATTAGGGAACATTAAGAAATATTGCTCTAATGGAGAATCAGATGGAACAGGATGTAAGAATGATCTCGATAAGATAAATGGTGCTTGTCTATGGTTGTTTGATCAATTGCTTTTGAAAAATAAAAATAGTATCAACATGGCTGAATACATTATTATATGGTTAATTTATATGCTAAATCAAAAGAAGTATGAAGGGATCAACGATTTTAATGACTTTTATACTAAATATATACAGAATAATAGATATTATATTAAGTGTGATAATGATGGTGCAGATTGTGGTAATTCATTAAAAATAATAACAGAATATACAAATTATAAGGAAATCATAGATATAAAAAAGGAATTGTTGAATATTAATTTTGAGTATCTGTCTAAATTTTATGATGCATTTAAATCATTATGTAACATGTATACTGAACTTCATGCAGGAGAGTCAAAATGTGAGAAATGTTTAGAAAATGCTAAAGAATTTGTTAAAACATATGATGAACTTAACAAACATCCTAATATTACTAAAGATAGTCCCTATTATCAAGTATTGTCTACATTATCAAATGATTATCATAATTTTAAAAATTATTGTGATGATAATGGTGTTGATTGTAGCGATATTCAACCCCTTTCACCGATAAAAGTAAAAGAAAATAGTGTACAAAGTTCTGCACATCATCATGTACACAATTCTGGAGTTACATCATCAAGTTCGTCGATAACAAACAAATTAATTCCAGTTTTATCGATAATTGTTGCAATACCAATATTCTTGGGAATTTTTTATAAGGTAAATAATAAGGAATTTGTAAATTATTTTCGTGATTGCTTATATGCGATTATCAAAAAATATATAATATGTTTACCATTTTTATATTAGTATTCGTTATTTGGATTTCGGAAACGGTCTCAAAAACAACATTTAAGAGAAAAGCTAACAAAATAAATAAGAAAATGGATAATTAATATAAGATTTGAAGAGTAATGGCTATCTCAGGAATAGTAATAATGATTGATATATGTTAAGAAATTGTCTATTTTAAAATAAATATTTTTTTACCATAATTTTTGAATTATTGGGTCTATAATAATAATTGAATAATATAATCAATATATATATTGTTATATATATATATTTATAACATTTTTATACTGTTTTTGTATAATTTTTAAACAATTTTTATGTTGTGGGTCAGGGTTAAGTGTCATATTGCATTTAATTTTGAATATTTTTTTATAATTTGATAACATTTATTAGTTTAAAGAATTGTTTTAAATATATATAGGAAATAAAATATTAAAAATATGTGTAGGATAGGTTAGAATTATTAAGATTCATATTAGGTCTAAATATGTAAGAGAAAAAATAAGGATGAAGATGACTATGAAAATGAACGAATAAAATAATATATTTTGGCAAATAAGAATTTGATTTTTTGTTAATATAACTTAATGGTAAATGTGTTTAACTAAGTCTTTTTGTATTTTATTGTTAATTTGGGGTTATTGGTTTATGGGGGAATTTATCGAATATTGGAATCGATATAAAAAGATGATTCCAAAGCACCGATTTGGTCCTAGAAGAAAAGGTTGATTTAAATAATTACAGCATTTAATATGAGAAATTAAGGAGAGAGGGAATTGGAAGAAAATAATTATTATGATTTCCTCCCTCAGTGACAACTGAACAAAATGATAAATGAAGTAAGTGATATAGGAATGGATTTGAATGAAATAAAAGTATAAAATGGTATTTGGAGGAAATATATATAAGGGAAAGAAGTTACGTTAAAGGTATATTTATTTTACACACATTATTTTATGAATTATGTACAAGGTAAATAAAAAGAAAGTTATGAAGTATACAATTTTTAAAATATTTCTTCACTATCAAATATTATATATTTTTACTATTTTTATTTTAGTATTTGCCATTTGGATGGAGAAAGGAATTGAAGAAAAAAAAACATGAAAGAGGTTATAAACTCAACTGATGAAAAAAAATAAAATGCAAATAATTATAAATTCATCTAATCAAAAAAAACAGACTAAAAAATCAATAAATTCCGTTTATGTGGAAAAATCTCCATAGTTAAATATGTACCAACTTATGCAGGCCTATTCTGTATCATTTATTAATTTATTTTTTTTTAATTTTTTTTGTTTATAAAGAAATCACAATTCTTTAGAATTATAAATTTAATTAATGTCTTATATTTTTTGTTAAATAACCAAAGCTCAGATGTTTATGATTCTGACTTTAAAATTCAATATAAATATTAAAAATAACAAATAAGTAAATTCGTTTATTATTATAGGTAAATAAACTCATAAGTATCATCAAAAAATATATATGTGTAATATTATAATATAAATATATGTATTTTAATAATCTATATAAAACGATGTTGTTTAATCAATTCATTTTATTTCCATTATAATATTTCTCTAAAATTATAAGAATAAAATAATTAATAATATAATGAATGAATAAAAAAAATATATTTTATAAAATAATTTATTATTGAAAAAATTCATAATAATATTTTTAAAAAATATAAACAGTGACCCTTTACGTCTCTATCATACGTTGCAAAATATAATTGTTTTTTATGCATATTCAGTAAAAAAAATATAAAAGTGGATATTTCCTATAATTAAAAGTTGTGTTATTGAAATAAAAAATCAATGACATATAATAATGCATTATAAAGATATCAATTTTATATTATTGTTAAAGATCAATTCGGAATATGTGGTTTTATATTATAAAAAACTGAATCAATGGAGAAAAGGTTAAAGGATCATTTAATGTTAAATTTCATTTTATTATTTCATATGAACGCATATTATATTATAATTATTTAATGAACCATCTTTAATAACAAACAGCATTGTTTTATCATAGAATTAATAAAGTATATAATTTTTAATAAATTATTTGAATGTATATACATTGATAACTATAATAATAAAATATATAAGGTAAAAATGAACAATTCTGAACATTTAACGAATATTTATATAAATTTAAATATTAAAAGAGCAGATATATATTATCTTTCTCTTCTTAAAGGGTAATATAACAACCTAATTAAACATATTTTTCTATTATACTTTAAAATTTGCATCAATATTTATTTATATGTTAATATTTAACATTTACTATTTGCTATTTAAAAAATAATCTGCATTCAAAGGCTTATTTAAGCTCATAAATACGGGTTCAGCGCTAATTGTCGTTTTAACAGTGGAAAAATATGCAAAGTGTATTATAAAATTACTCAATAAAGAATATTTCTAAATTTAAGTATATAGGAATAAAAATAAAGTTATAGAAATCATTAAAATGAATTATGAATTTATATACATTCATTAAAAACAATATAAATTTATATAATTTGCATAGAGATATAAGTAACATAACTTAATTTGAAAATTCTATAATTTTAGAAAAAACTATATTATATATTATAAGAAACAAGTATATAAAAATTTAATTTATCTTATTAAATGACTATTTATATACTTTTAAGGATTATAGTAATAATAGATTTATTAATTTTTACATATTTACAGGCTCATGGATATAAATATATTTGTTAAAGCATGAGAAACAAATTTGTATTTTTCTATATTGAGACAAATATAAGTGGATGTATTTTAAACTCATTCAAATTTCCTTAAATTATTATAATAAAATTATAATGGATATTATTATTAATCATAAATTTAAGTATAAATTATGTTATAAATATTACTAAAATGTATTAGATATCTCCAATTTAAGGCAGTTTAGCTAATTTTCATAAATATATATAAACTTACTATGATGTTACTATTGTATTATTACTTTACATTAATTTTAAATTAACATTAAAAATAAAATGTGATTAACTACAGATAATTGTTATATAGAGAATCCAATTTTACGTCCCTATTTTGATGCAGTATATATTAAATTAATATGATGTACTTAATTTATAGTTCAAAAATAATTTTCCAATATGTTGACTAGTAAAATGGTACATACAATTTCTTGAATAAAAATGTTTGTTATTACACAATTTTGATATTTTATTATCTATAAATTAATAATAAGTTCATTTTAATAGATATTTTTATATGATTTTTTAAAATGGTTTCTTAGTGTGATCAGTTTGATACTATGTGGAGGGTTTTTCCCGATGAATTGAAGAATTCTGGAGAATATG
Organism: Plasmodium yoelii; assembly: GCF_900002385.2. Classification (NCBI taxonomy): domain Eukaryota; phylum Apicomplexa; class Aconoidasida; order Haemosporida; family Plasmodiidae; genus Plasmodium; species Plasmodium yoelii. The sequence continues at coordinate 7,176 of NC_036176.2, read as the reverse complement.
ATTTTAAAGGTGGATCGCTCAATAGTTACTGCCCTAATAGAAAATGTGAAAATGATATAGATAAGATTAAGGCTGGATGTTTATGGTTATTTAAACAATTTTATGAAAGTCCATATAATTTTTCGAATAATGCAAATGGAAATATGAATATTGTTACATACATTATGACATGGATAAGTTATAAGTTAAATCAAAAACCACAAGATGGAATCACCAAATTTAACGAATTTTATAGTAGACACATAAAAAATGTCGAGGAGTATAAAAAGTCTATAGATAATGTTACTGGGTATACAAGTTATATTGATCTTATAAATAAAAAAAATAAATTTATGGATATTGATATTAAACTTATGTCTAAATTTTATGGTTTATTTAAAATCTTATGCAATATGCATATTAATGTTGATAAAAAAAGCATGGCCAATACATATTTAGAAAATGCTAATAAATTTGCTGATGAATATAAAAAACTTTTTAATGATAATGATAATAATGTTGAAGGAAGTTCATATTATCAAATATTGACTACATTATCAAATGATTATAATTATTTTAGAAATAGTTATGTTAGTTCTAATATAGGAAATACACTTCCAAAACTTATAACGGAAAAAACTCCACAAATTTCTGTATTAAATTCTATAGAAACACAAGATGTCTCCTTGAGTGGAATACCAGAATCAAAATCCGAAACTGATGTATCTAGTTCGAAAGATAAAGTATCAGATTCTGATTCAGGATCACCAAGTTCATCGATATTAAATAAATTAATTTCAATTCCATTTATATTTGTTGCAACATTAATTTTATTAGGAATTGCATATAAGGTAAATAATAAATCAACTAAAAATATATTCAACACCAAATAATTTATGAATATAAGTAAATTATATATTTTTTTTAATTTTTATATTAGTATTCGTTATTCGGATTTCGGAAACGATTTCAAAAACAACATTTAAGAAAAAAGCTAAAAAAATAAGGAAGAAAATGGATCATTAATTTATGATTTGAAGAGTAGTGAATATTTCAGGAATAGTAATAATAATTAATAAATTTTAAGAAACTGTCTATTTGGAAATAAGTATTTTTTTGTCATAATTTTTATATAGTTTTTATGTTGTGGGACCCATGTTGGGTTAGGGTTAAACATTATATTGCATTTAGTTTTGTATAATTTTAAAATTAATTAAATATATGTATCATCCCGTATGTTTAATCTCGAAATGATGCCTAAATATGCAACCAAAAGGGGCACTGCCATTAATATAAAAAGCCACATAACATTTTTTCATAAGTTATAATATATATAATTAAATTTTAATATTGATATTGGCTATATATTAATTCATATTATGCTATATCATAATTGTCTATTATATAAGTCTTGATAACCCAGAGTTATATTGAATTATGCATATCATAATATATTTTTTTATTTGATGAAACATTTTATTTAGTAAAACTTATAATTTGTATCATATTTGTTTTAATTTAAATCATATTATCAAACTGAACTTTAATAATATATATTCATAAAATATAGATGCATGGGATATCGATCGGGAGTCGACAATACAACGTTATCTATAAAAGGCATTTTATGCATCTAATATTTTTAATAATACAATAAAAAATTACATTATATATGTGTATACAATTCTTTTAATTTTTTATTATATATAGTATCATTTTATGCTAATGTTTTAAATTCAAATAATCGAAATAGTTATATATATTTTAATTTATTTACTATAAAGGTATAATATTAGATCAATCACTATTAATTTTAAGCTTTATAACTTTGTGGTATAAATAATTATATTATAAGTATTTAATTGAAAAAATATAAGTATATGAATAAAATTTCATGTCATATTTTGTTCTAATAATTATAAATAATATGATAAATAAAATGCGTAATTATTATATGATTATACATATAATTTAGTAAAATACCAATAAATAATATTGAAATATTGTTATATTGTGAAACCTTCATATAATTAAACATTAATATTATCGAAAAGACAAATAATAATACATTATAAAGGCATAATTTTTATATATTTGTTAAAGATTCAATTTGGGATATTTGGTTTTATATTATAAAAAACTGGATAAATAGAGGAAAGGGTAAAGCCTCAATTCATGTTTAATTCCATTTTATTATTCCATATTATATTATCATTGTTTAATGAATCATCATTTTATAATCAAAATTAGCATTGTTTTATCATAGAATTAATAAAACATAGAATTTTTAATAAATTATTTGAATGTATATACATTGATAACTATAGCAATATAATATATAAGATATGAATGAACAATACATAATATTTAGCAAATACTTATCTAAATTTATATATTAAAAAAGCAAATATATCTTATCTCTCTCCTCTTAAAGGGCAATATAACAACCTAATTAAAAATAATTTTCTATTATACTTTAAAATTTCATCAGTAGGTATTTATGTGTTATATATTTAATATATAATAAGTATGATTTTTAAAACAATATTCATTTAAAGACTTATTTAAGCTTATAAATACTGGTTCAGTGCTAATTGTTGTTTTAACGAATGGAAAAGATGGGAAAATATATAATAAAATTACCCAACAGATAATACTTCTTAATTGGGATATGTAGGAATAAAAATAAAGTTATTTAACGCATTAAAATTATTTTTTAATTTATCTATATTAAATACAAATAATATAAATTTATATAATTGTATAGAAAATGGAGCATGTAGCTAAATTTGAAAATGCTATTATTTTAGAAAAAACTATATTATATATTATAAGAAACAAGTATATACAAATTTAATATATTTAAAAAATTACTATTTATATGCCTTTAAGGATTCTAATAATAATAACTTTCTTAATTTTTTATATTTGTGGAGTATTTAAGTTTTATGACGTTGTTCATGTTCTATATTAAAGCATATGTATATATTTTTTAAATTCATTATAAAAGTATATTAATTTTTATAATAAAGTTATATCAAATGTTAGTAAGAATAGTATTTTTTGTATAAAATGTATTAAGCAACCCTCTATTTAAGGTAATTTAGTTAATTGCCATAAAATAAGTATAATATTTTAGTAATATTAATATATTATTATTTTATATGAAGTTAAAATTAAGAATAATATGTCTAACGAAAGATAATTGCTATGTAAATATATTGAGTAAATATAACATATATTCTATGCAATATATATAAATAACATCACCCCGTATAATCTCCAAATTATAACAGAATTTCATTATAATGTCTTCTAATGTGGTATATATCCTTTTCCTTATATTATTAGGATGTTGTATTCATATAAATTATATTAATACATTTTTATGTTTAATTCGTAAAATATATTCGTAGTGTAATGTAATTAATGTGATCGATAATTACCTTTACAATGGTTCGAATACCCCAGGAAAATATAATTTTAATGCTATGTTCAAAGCTAATTGTCCTAATCAAAACTCTGATAGTAATGAACAAATACTTAGCTGTGCTTTTATAACATTGCTAACTTTATTTAAGAATATTGTTGATAAGGAACATTTAAAGAATGATAAACTTGCTGAATACGCTATTTTATGGTTAAGTCACAAATTAAATCAAAAGATACATAAAAACATCAACATCAACAATTTAAATGATTTTTTTGTTCAATATATAAATGAAAATGATAAGTATAATGAGGATATAAATGATGCTGGTGATTATAAGAGTTATAAGGAACTTATAAACAAAAAAAATGATTTTATGAATATGGATATTAAAGATATGTCTAATTTTTATGATGCATTTAAATCATTATGTAACATGTATAGTGAACTTAATGAAAAAAATTCCCAATGCAAAAAATGTTTAGAAAATGCTGGAGAATTTTTTGAAAAATTTGGAAAACTTAATAATGTTTATGGTATTACTGAAGGAACTTCTTATTCTCAACTATTGTCTAGTTTATCAAATGATTATGCAATTTTTGAAAGTAAATATAGTAGTGTTAGGTGTAGAAATGTTTTATCACTTATAGCCTGTCCACGAAGTTCAGTAACAAAAAATACACTAATTACAATTACAATTATATTTGTTGCAGCTTCAATTTTATTGGGAGTTTCTTATAAGGTAAATAATAAGGAATTAAAAAAATATTATATATATGTAAACATTAACGAACAGCTGTATGCTTCTTAACATTTTATATTAGTATTCGTTATTTGGATTTCGGAAACGAGCTCAAAAACAATATTTAAGAGAAAAAATAAAAAATATAAAGAAGAAAATGAATAATTAATATATGATTCGAAGATAGCGACTATGTCAGGAATAGTAATAATGATTTATATATTTTAAGAAACTGTCTATTGGGGAATAATTTTTACATAATTTTTATATAGTTTTTATGTTGTGGAACCCATATTCGGGTTAGGGATAAGTATTATATTGGATTCATTTTTTTATAATTTGAACACTAATTAAATATATGTACTATATCCGTATGTTTAATCATGAGATGATATCCAAATATGTGCCTTCAAATGGGTACTCCCATTAATATGAAAAGGGCCAGATAACATTTTTTTCATAAATTATAATATATATAATTGAGTATTCATATGGATTTAATATGATTAAAAAAAATGTCTATATTGTATATATTAATTCATATTATGCTATATCATAATTGCATATATAAAAGTTAATATTTTGTTATATTGAATTATGCATATCATAATATGTTTCTTTATTTAATGAAAATTTTATTTAGTAAAACTTATTATTTGTGACATATTTATTTTAATTTAAATCATGTTATCCAATTGAACTGTAATAATTTTATATATCAGAGTATAATTATAATTCGATTCCTATTAATGATTATATTTTTAATGTTAATTAACCACACTGCTAATATAAAATAATAGATAATCATAAAATATGGATTCATGAATATCGATCGAGAATCGACAATATAACATGATCTATAAATTATTGTTATGCTTCTAACATTTTTTGAAGTTGTAATTGTAGTTACTATTATCTTTTTGTATTAATAGAAATTTATTTGTGCGCTTTAACTTATCATAAAAATAGAACATTAGATTAATTACTATTAATTTTTAAACTTTATATTTTGAGGTATAAATATATTATATTTTAAAATAGTTAAAAAATAAAATATAAGTATATTAATAAAGTTTAATATTATAGATATAATGCGTTATTATTATATGCCTATACATATAATCTAGTAAATTAGCAATTGTTAATATTAAAATATTGTTTTATTGTGAAACCTTCATATAATTAAATATTAATTTGATCGAAAAGACATAATAATACATTATATATTTGTTAATTATTCAATTTGGAATTTGTAGTTTTATATTCTAAAAATATGAATTAATGGAGAAAGGGTTAAAGACTCAATTAATATTAAATATCATTTTATTATTCCATATTAACGCGTATTATATTATCATTACTTTACCATAGAATTAATAAAATATAGGTTCAGGGTTCAGGGTTCAGGGTTCAGGGTTCAGGGTTTAGGGTTTAGGGTTCAGGGTTTAGGGTTTAGGGTTCAGGGTTCAGGGTTTAGGGTTCAGGGTTCAGGGTTTAGGGTTCAGGGTTCAGGGTTCAGGGTTCAGGGTTCAGGGTTTAGGGTTTAGGGTTCAGGGTTTAGGGTTTAGGGTTCAGGGTTAGGGTTCAGGGTTTAGGGTTCAGGGTTCAGGGTTTAGGGGTTCAGGGTTCAGGGTTTAGGGTTCAGGGTTTAGGGTTCAGGGTTCAGGGTTTAGGGTTCAGGGTTTAGGGTTCAGGGTTCAGGGTTCAGGGTTCAGGGTTTAGGGTTTAGGGTTCAGGGTTCAGGGTTTAGGGTTCAGGGTTTAGGGTTCAGGGTTCAGGGTTCAGGGTTCAGGGTTTAGGGTTTAGGGTTCAGGGTTCAGGGTTAGGGTTCAGGGTTCAGGGTTTAGGGTTCAGGGTTTAGGGTTCAGGGTTTAGGGTTCAGGGTTCAGGGTTAGGGTTCAGGGTTCAGGGTTCAGGGTTTAGGGTTCAGGGTTCAGGGTTTAGGGTTCAGGGTTCAGGGTTCAGGGTTTAGGGTTCAGGGTTTAGGGTTCAGGGTTCAGGGTTTAGGGTTCAGGGTTCAGGGTTTAGGGTTCAGGGTTCAGGGTTTAGGGTTCAGGGTTAGGGTTCAGGGTTTAGGGTTCAGGGTTAGGGTTAGGGTTCAGGGTTCAGGGTTCAGGGTTTAGGGTTCAGGTTAGGGTTCAGGGTTTAGGGTTCAGGGTTCAGGGTTCAGGGTTTAGGGTTCAGGGTTAGGGTTCAGGGTTTAGGGTTCAGGGTTTAGGGTTCAGGGTTTAGGGTTCAGGGTTTAGGGTTTAGGGTTAGGGTTCAGGGTTCAGGGTTCAGGGTTTAGGGTTCAGGGTTCAGGGTTTAGGGTTCAGGGTTCAGGGTTTAGGGTTCAGGGTTTAGGGTTCAGGGTTCAGGGTTTAGGGTTCAGGGTTTAGGGTTCAGGGTTTAGGGTTCAGGGTTCAGGGTTTAGGGTTCAGGGTTCAGGGTTTAGGGTTCAGGGTTCAGGGTTTAGGGTTCAGGGTTTAGGGTTCAGGGTTCAGGGTTTAGGGTTCAGGGTTCAGGGTTTAGGGTTCAGGGTTTAGGGTTCAGGGTTCAGGGTTTAGGGTTCAGGGTTCAGGGTTTAGGGTTCAGGGTTCAGGGTTTAGGGTTCAGGGTTCAGGGTTCAGGGTTAGGGTTCAGGGTTCAGGGTTCAGGGTTCAGGGTTCAGGGTTCAGGGTTTAGGGTTCAGGGTTCAGGGTTTAGGGTTCAGGGTTCAGGGTTCAGGGTTCAGGGTTTAGGGTTCAGGGTTTAGGGTTCAGGGTTCAGGGTTTAGGGTTCAGGGTTCAGGGTTTAGGGTTCAGGGTTCAGGGTTTAGGGTTCAGGGTTTAGGGTTCAGGGTTCAGGGTTTAGGGTTCAGGGTTCAGGGTTTAGGGTTCAGGGTTCAGGGTTTAGGGTTCAGGGTTTAGGGTTCAGGGTTCAGGGTTCAGGGTTTAGGGTTCAGGGTTTAGGGTTCAGGGTTTAGGGTTCAGGGTTTAGGGTTCAGGGTTTAGGGTTCAGGGTTTAGGGTTCAGGGTTCAGGGTTCAGGGTTTAGGGGTTTCAGGG